>NC_062567.1:17997033-18298033 GCF_022837055.1 Prionailurus viverrinus
GAAAACTCACAAGCCAGATTACCAATCAGGCCAAGGCCATGGGGATTCTTTACGAAAATTATCCTTTGCACCGTGACAATCTTTTTTTTTTTTTTTCTTGGAGAATATAGTTACACGGTGAAAGCAGTGAGAAGACTCTTGGCACATCACGGGATTCCATTCGTGAAAGGCTAAAATGCAGAAAATAAATATATCTAACGGCGGCTGTTTTGATGACATCAGTGGTTTTACTTGCGAAGCCAAAGAATAGCATGTTTTTTGGGAGATGAAAAGTATCCACTGCTCGTGGAAAGAAAACCTGAAAGTTGAGAGGGCAGGAAGGGCAAAGACATGTTTTAGAACTTGAAAACCCAATGTCTTTAGGAGTTCAGCTCTATTAATACATTTCATTTCTTTTTAGTAGGACAGTTTAGTGACCATTCCCTCGGCTGGCTGTTGCCAGATTATAAACAAACCGCCGTATCAGAGAGCCCTGATGTCCTCCTGCCGATGCAGGGGTGGGGCGGAGGGGGGGGGGGGGCGTCGCCTCCGCCAATGACAAAATTTGCATTACTTTTACATTCCTTATCTTTAAGGTGTTTCCTCTCGCCCCTGCTCGGTGAGCACTTGTAAACTACAAGGGCAGGCGGGTGGCCTTGTGGAGCTCCTCTTAGTGGAAGAAGACTTGTCATGAACCCCACGCCCCGACAGAAGTAGAGGGCACGGAATTCTTCCCCAGGGCAATCGTGTGGACCGCGTTCATGTGTACACGGTGTAAGACACAGGGAGGTCGCCTGTGTTTATATATTAAAAAAAAAAGAAACAAAAACAAAAACGGAGGCAACTTGGCAACATAGCATGAAACCGAACCATTGATGTCGCTACTTTAAGAATCTTAAGATCAAGACTCAGAATGAACTGCTCCAGCACCGTACTTAACTCCGAAACATTGTTTCTGTCAAGGCAGTGAATGTTTCATGACTCACAGGATTAACATGAGTTTTTGATGCTATGTCCTTTTAAAACAGGAGACCGAGAGCTGCCAGACATTCAGAGGGTAACAGCACAGTGGTCAGAAGCGTGAGCTCTGGGCTGAGACCCTTGGCTGTATCACATCGTAACTGGGGGGCTCTGGACAAGTTACTGAACCCTTCTGCGAACTAACTTCATTTACTCAGAGGAAGTAATAAGAGCACCAACCTGGTGGTAAGGATGATCCGACCGAATTCGTGTAAGGTTTACACTCCACCAATGTCAGTTATCACTATTTGCCTTTCTAAGGCCCAAGACATCAAAACGCACAGTAAAAACACAAACCCCAGACGAAGGGAAGGTTTCACCTCTGCCACTGATTGTGTGACGCCCCACGGGAACGTAAGTTCATGGGTCTCAAATCGGTCCCGATGTGAGGTGGGGGAGGTCGTTCCCCTCTCTGACTTCTCTAAGCCCATCTCCCAGGGAGATGTTTTGAGGAACAATTCAGAATATGAGAAAAGCATTCTAAGCATTTTAGGCGCCTCAGAAAAGCGGGTTGCTGTTAGAAATTCTGTAATTTCACTCTTTTTCACAGCCACCTAGACCAGTAAAAGGCGGAGCATTTTTGGTGAAGGGGGCGGTGGGGGTGTGGTGAGGGCCTTGGGCATTCTGGGCAGTGCATGGTCCTGTAGGCAGAGAGTAGAGGGAGGGATAGGGAACGAAGGGTCTGCTTCTGATGAAATAATACAGCTTCGAGGATGTCAAATACTTGTGGCTTTCCTTCGTAGATGTCCTCGTTTGCGGATTTTGGCTTCAGCAGCAACCACCCCATGGCCTGTAACTGTCTTTCTGGGCATTGTTTATTGTCCAAGCAGACCATGCCCTTGGGGAGCAAACCTGAAGACATTAAAATGAACAGAGGGCGGGAAGGGTGGGGCCTGCTAGCAATGATCTCAAGGGACCAGGGCGCAAAGGCAAAACAGAGCCACCGACGTGGAGAAGTGGATGCCACCCCAACCACAGTTCCTCCTCAGGGGCTGGCTTCTTGTTACGACGCAGAAAAGTCTGTGTGGCTCTCTAGATGGTCCAGATTATTTTCTCCTAGGAGAAAACCCAACCATACTAAACCTCTGAGTCTCTCACGGGCTCAAACTTAAATACCCACTTGAGTCTTGAGCACCTTGGAAAAACTGTTTAGTCATAGCAACATGGAAGTCCACAGTCCATTGTTTCTGCTGCTTTTGGCCAAAGCTGGCGCCTTCAGGGTGCTGTAGGTGGAGGTCAGAAATGTCAAAATACACCCACTAGTGCACAGTAGAAATACAAACGGTCGAAGAAGGAGCCTCCATTTCCCTTTCTCTTCCCCGCTTCTTAACCCACTGCTCTCCGGCTTCTGTGGCACCCGCTGTCACAGGCGAGGTCACCAGAGATTTCCTTGGTGATAGGCCAATGGATAACTCTCAGTCCTCACCCTACCTGAGCCTGCAGAAGTATCTAATTTATCTGATTCCGGGGCAGTTCTCTCTCTCTGGTTTCTGGGCTACGACCAGAGTGCACGTCTCCTAAGACCAGGGGCAAGGTTCACTGGGCATTTCTCACAAGACACTCAGTAAATGTGTCTCTTTGGCCGATCCTTTGCAGGACTCTCGTCCTTAACCCACTCCTTAAATCCGATGCTCTTCTGGGCCGGTTCCAGACACACTTCTCATCCTGGGCGGTCTCATATATTTCCCTGATCATCCTTCCTGGAGGTTTCCAAGCCCCTTTGCTTCCGGCTGAAACCTTCCCTGCCGCCCCTCATGCCAAATGAGCATCTCTGTCATGGGGGAGAGGGGGACTGACATTTCAAACTCCTCCCACTCTGCTCTCCCCCGTCCGTGAGTAGAATCGACACCCTCCCCACCGTCCAAACCAGACAGCCGGGAGTCATCCCGAACCCCGCCCTCCCTCCACACACACTCCCTGGCACTGGGCCCCTGCCACATCTCTGAGCTCTGTGGATGCTTCCTCCTAAACCTCCATAACCTATCCTTGTCGGCCATCCCAGCTCCGGCCACCATTTTATCCCGGTCATTTCAATAGCCTTTCCAACTGGTGCGGCTTACCTCCCCCTCTAGCTAGGGCGCCCGGTGCGCCCCCTCTGCACCCCTGTACAGGATGCTCCTTCTCACCCCTCCCTCCAGCTAACTCTGACTTGTCCTCAGGTTTCCAAACATCACCTCCCCCAGGAAGCCCCTCCCCCCCCCGACCCCCCGACCCCACCAAGCCAGAGTCAGGAGCCACATGTGCCCTATTAAACCGCTTATCACACGAGATGGTCATTTCCTATTTAACGTCCGTATCGCCTCCTAGATGGGTCTGTGTCGTTCATTATTTTAGTCCCTGAAGCCTGTAGGGATGGTACCCACGAAAGCATTCACAAACACTTCAGAATGAATACAGCAGATCTCCAAAATATAAACTGCAAATCTAGACGGAATGACACCACTCTAAGATAATAATTTAAAAACAAAACAAAACCAGAAAACCTTGAACCCAGCTTCCAAACGGTTTGGTCAAATAAAAAAAAAAAAAAAAGGCACTTCCCAAGGTGACAAGGGGGAATAACTGAGGGTACAGAGGTCCCTTTCATATAAGCCAATGTCGATTTTGGTCAGTTCAGATTTACACACAGAAAGCCACTTCCCAAGTTCTTAATGAAACGGATTCAAGTTGAATCTGTCATCTTGCCTAATAAACGAGATGGGGTTCAAATATTGCCTGCTGTCCGGTGACTCAGGAAAAGGTAAAAAGAGGTAGTCTCGGGGCGCCTGGGTGGCACAGTCGGTTAGGCGTCCGACTTCAGCCAGGTCACGATCTCGCGGTCCGTGAGTTCGAGCCCCGCGTCGGGCTCTGGGCTGATGGCTCAGAGCCTGGAGCCTGTTTCCGATTCTGTGTCTCCCTCTCTCTCTGCCCCTCCCCCGTTCATGCTCTGTCTCTCTCTGTCCCAAAAATAAATAAACGTTGAAAAAAAATTTTTTTTTAAAAAAAGAGGTAGTCTCTCCATCCCTAATTCTGCAAGTGACACATATTCCAACCCCATCTTAGAGTCGGAAGGGAGTCGGAAGCTCATCCGAGCCAACCTTTCACAGGTCAAGCTGAAGCTTTACCACCCTCATTTTGCAGGTGCGAAGCCAGGGCTCAGGGAGGCGCGGAAAGCGCTCGAGCTCCCACCCGCTGGTTCGGGGTAACGTGGGGCCGGGACCCCACGGCTGCTGAGCTGTGCCTGCCAGTCTGGATCCCGAGAGACCGGGTTCAAGACCGGGTTGCACGCGAAACGTTTCTTTCACCCACCCTTAAAACCAAGAACTACTCCATGAGCCAACACAGAGGGAGGGGGCACCTCATCCGAGGAAGCGAGGGCCGCAGGCGACCCCTCAGTTGGGTGACGCGGTGCTGGTGTGGCGGAAGGGAGCCGGGAGCGTCGCGGTGGAAGGCAAGAGGGAAAGGGGGGACAGGGGTGCTGTTCCCGCACGTCGGCAGGACCGCGCCGGGAGTAGGTCAGGGTACTCACCTTTTCCTTGTCGCTAGCTTCTCTAGCCACCGTGGAGCCCTGAAACACAAACACGTCATGAAAACAGGCACACGGGAGGCATCGGGCTTCGCACGTTTAAAACACGCGCGTGTGCCAGGGCAGAGCGCAGAACACGTGAGCGCCAACTTCGCCGTGGCGCCTCAGCCCGCGTGGGCTCTGTCCCCTCCCCGACCAAGACCCTGCCCCGTGGGTGCTCCCCGCTCCGCAGACCTTCCTGTAGGCTCGTCTCTAATCCTCTCCCTAGCTTGTCACCCGAGCTGTCTTCTCCCTGGTTCTCGTCCCCCCTCCCCCCCCCACTGGAAATCAGAAAACCTGACAATCACTTGAGTGATCAATCACTCAACGTTGGATCCAAACCACGCTCTGCTTCTGGCCCCGACTGCCAGAAATGGTTGGTCTTAACGGTCTTCAAAGGGGAAGCGGGCCACTAAGTGGCTGCAGGGGCCACGGGGGCACGGAATGCCTCTTTCCCCCACATTATGTCTTCCAGCTATGGGCGTGCCTGGCCCTCTGCCCGTCTTTGTCCGTTTCCGAGAAATGTCTTCCTCGTAACCGTGAGTAACCCGTGTGTACCTCCCGGGCCCCCTCACTCTGGGAATCCCTTCAGACCCACACATTCACCCGCACCCCACTTTGTGCCAGGCGCCCGGCCGAGCACAGAGGTAGAAAGTGGAAGAAAACACAGTTCTTGATCTCAGTAATTCTGCTCGGCTGCATTGGTGCTCTGAGCTCTGTCATCACAACAAGAACTGTTCATTCGTGGTGTTCCTCAGTGGCCACAGCAGGATCTCACATAGCAATCGATGCCCGGCGTTCCCTGAATCGATGGCTGGAGAAAGATCCTGACCGATTCCCTGCTCTCCCTCCCCCCCACTCAGGTCAGCGGTGATGGGCTTACCTGATCACCTCTTGTACACGCATTTACTGCCCTGGAATACTTGCCTCAGCCAACCATTAAGAGAACTTATCTGTGACTTGAGGAAAGTTAAAGTGGCTTCTCGACTGGCCATTCTTAAATCAAAATTTACTACTCCGTGACCATCTTGCGTCCAAGCAGCTCAGGCACTGATTAGAAAGTAGCCCGTGGGGGCGCCTGGGTGGCTCAGTCAGTTGAGCGGCCGACTTCGGCTCAGGTCATGATCTCACAGCTTGTGAGTTCAAGCCCCGCGTCGGGCTCTGTGCTGACAGCTCAGAGCCTGGAGCCTGTTTCAGATTCTGCGTCTCCCTCTCTCTCTGCCCCAACCCACTCATGTTCTGTCTCTGTCTCTCTCAAAAATAAATAAACATTAAAAAAAAATTAAAAAAAAAAGTGCCTGTAATTCACAGATGAGAGACTCAGACTGAGGAGTCTCCTGGTACTGGGGACGGGGGCCCAGGCTGGAGTCCCCACCACCCCGGGGCCAATTCTCCACCCCCCTGGTGCTTGGCATTCCCGGGTCCGGTGGATGTGTGAGATCCTGCCGTCAGCCCAGGGGAAATGCTCAGTGTTTCTCGGGGATGCGTCAGGGGAGCACAAAGCCGACCCACGAAACGATGACAAGGTGAGTGGTTCAGAAGGAATACCTGGGGCCCCTTTCCACAACCACAGCACGTACTCCTCTGCACAAACCCATCTGCTGCCCCTTGCAATGGCCTGTTTGCCCGTCTTCAGGGATTCTTGAATACAGACCACAAATACCTTCCTTTACACACTGGTTTCTAACAAAGAATGTCCTCAAATTCAGAAAACAACAACAACAAGACAGGATATTTGCAATATTTGAGCACTGTCTACGCTTACTGGTGAGAGGAAGAAACTGCTTACTCCTCTTTGTATCTTTAGCCAAGTTTCTGGTCGCTGTGTGTGTATTATTCCCCCTGTAACAGAATTTACCCGGCTCTGAGTCTCAGGGAAGCTTCATCTCTATGTAAATGCAGATCATTAGCCGGGAGTGGGGCGGGGGGGGGGGGGGGGGGGGGGGAGCCTCACCCAAATTTAAATTAACTTAAAATAAAAAAACAGAAATAGAAAATAAGGTTAAGTCATGGCCAAGAGGGTGAGCCACAAGATGATGCCAGATGTCCAGGTTCCGTCACAACAGAAAGTCCTGGCAAGAACAGAATTTATTTTTTCTACGAGCTAAGGAGGGAGATGAAATTATGAAGTCAAATTACAACTATAATATCCAGGCTATAAGTATAATTTACATCAAGCTATGTTTACTAGGTGCTTGCTTGAATGAGGCACTATCTGAGGCATTTCTGGGGCACAAAAAATAAAAAGGACCAAAAATTTGCCTTTAAGGCACTTACTGGTAGAATGGATAAGTCACAACCAAATTCACTGACCAGAAACTGAGGCTCGGGAAAGGTTCAGCAACACACACACAGCTGACAGGTGATAAAACCAGGACATGTGGCTTCAGAGGTCACTCTGGCTTATTATTTGGGGGGGAGTCAGGCCAGTGGATGGAGTCCTCCTTCCTCTAAGGAGCACTACAAAAGCTTTGGGAGAGAGGTACAAGGAACCCTGGAGGGTGGCTGGGATCTCCACCAGGGGCAATTCCAGGGAACAAAACTGCCTCAACTAGGAGGCAGGACAGAGGAAGGCTGTACTTGGGGAGCTTATACAGTTTATCTGAACTCCAGAGGGCAGGAGATCAGCCTAAACCACTTTGTCTCCCTTAGACTAGCATTTCTCAAAGTGTGCTGAGCATCCTGGGGTTCCACGACCCTTTCATGGTCTGCAGAGTCAAAACTATCTGTATAATAACATTGAGACACGTTCTACTTTTTTCACTGCCTTGATATTTGCACGGATATTGAAAAAAAATAGCGGGTAAAATGTGGGCAGCTCAGCATACATCCAGTGGCATCGGTGGTACTCATCGATATGGGCGGTCGTAAAATGCATACAAAAATACACATATTACATGTATGTACAAACATGTCCTTGAAGCAATGAAGTTAGTAAATCTTGACCGTGGAGTCAATACCTTTTCAGTATTCTTTGTGGGACGATATAGAAAACACTCCCGTTTATCAAGAAGAAATGTTTTAAGAACATTTTTGTGACGGGGGCTGCCCGGGGGGCTCAGCGGGTTAAGCGTCTGACTCTTGACTTCGGCTCGGGTCGCAATCCCACTGTCGTGGGACGGAGCCCCGCGTCAGGCTCTGCGCTGACAACACGGAGCCCGCTTGGGATTCTATCTCTTCCCCTCTCTCGGTTCTTCCGCTGCTGCTCACGCGTGCATGTGCGCGCGCGCTCTCTCTCAAAATAAAGAAACGTTAACAAAAGAACATTTTTGTGGTGGTTTGAGTTATGAGCTCAACTAGCCACTTTTTTCCATCACAACAACATTTTTGCTTGGAAGATCAAGTGGCAATGTCTTTACTCGATCTGGGCATTTGGTAGGTATTTGCTCAAAGAAGAACAAAGCTGCGGGGCTCCCTATGTGGGGGGGAGGGGGAAGGGGGGGAAGGGGGGTGCTGCGTGCTGGCACATCACAGAAAACAGTTCCCAGGGCTTGCTGCTGATGGTAAAATTTGAGCTTTTGAGTGGAAATCAGAGTTTGAAGAAACTTTTATCCATCACTGTGAGTATGACAGCTTCTCCATACTTAAAGACTTTCCTGATGAGACTTGTGGTGATATTAATGTGACTTTTAAGTTTATTTATTTTGAGAAAGAGAGAGTGAGCGTAAGAGCATGTGTGGCACATGAGCAAGGAAGGGATGGTGTGAGAGAGAGAGAGAGAGAGAGAGGGAGGGAGGGAGGGAGAGAACCTTAAGCTGTGCTGTCATCTCGGAGCCTAGTGGGGGGCGGGATCCCAAGACCTGTTAGATCATGACCTTAGCCAAAATCAAGAGTCAGAGCTTAACCAACTGAGCCAGCCAGGTGCCCCATGACTCCTTGACACTGTATAATGAAATGTGTCAATATCTGGAAGAGCACGAAACTCAGTGAACCATCTGTTCCAAATGACCAAAGCATGATGTCTTCGGACCGCTATATGGAAATGCACCTGTAGATTATGCAGAAATAAGTACAGAAAGTTCACTGATGTGATTTCAGATTCCACAGTGTAACTGAGCTTTAAGAAATTACTACTTGTCAAGTTTTGGTGTAATATCAAAGAAGAGTCTCTGCACATTTCTGAGAAAGTTCTTAAAACACCCACCCTCCCGCTTTCCAACCACGTATCTTTGTAAGGTCGGACTTTCTTCATACACTTCAATCAAGTAACATCGTTAGCAGGCTGACAGCACAACCAGCTATGACATTCCAGTTGTCTCAGATTAAGTCAGATATTAAGGAGATTTGCAAAAAATGTTAAAAAAAAAAAAAGGCCATCTGTCTCACTAAATTTTTTGATTTGTAAGATACAGCTATTTTTCATAAATACATGCTAACATGTAATAATAGTCTTTTATTTTAAAGGAAGCAAGCACTTAAAAATCTCTTATTTCAGGGGTGCCTGGGGAGCTCAGTTTGTTAAGCGTCAGACTCTCGATTTCAGCTCAGGTCATGATCTCATGATTTCTGGTTTGGGTCTGGCATTGGGCTTTGTGCTGACGGTAAGGAGCCGGCTCGGGATTCTCTCTCAGTCTCTCTCTCTCTCTCTCAAAGTAAATAAACCTAAAGAAAAATTTTATTTTAATTTCTAACATTAAATAGCAGTAGATATAACCTATACAAGCAAAAGCTTTTTGGGGTCCTCTTTTTTAAAAATTGTAATTTCAATATAACCAGCATACAGTGTTATATTAGTTTCAGATGTACAACACAGTGAACCTAGCACTTCTATATACATTACTCAGTGCTCATCGTGGTAACTGTACTTTTAATCCCGTTTACCTCTTTCACCCACCCCTCACCTACCTCCCCTCTGGTAACCATTAGTTCGCTCTTTTTGGTTAAGACTTTTGTTTTTTTTGGTCCCTCTTTTTCTTTGTTCGTTTCTTAAATCCCATGAGCGAAATCGTATGGTATTTGTCTTTCTCTGATTTCTTTCGCTTCCCATTATACCTTCTAAATCCATCCGTGCTGTCATAAATGGCAAGATTTCATTCTTTTTTTATGGCTGAGTAATATTCCAGTGTGTGTGTGTGTGTGAGAATACACCACATCTTTATCCATTCACCTCCATATCTTGGCTATGGTAAATAACGCTGCAAGAAACACAGGGTGCACGTATCTTTTCTAATTAGTGTTTTGTATCCTTTGGGTAAATACCCAGTGCAGTTACTGGGTCATGTGGGCATTCTATTTTAATTTTTTGAAGACGTTCCATAGGGGCTGTATTAGGGGTCCTCTTTTAAGAACGAAGGAGTCTGAGATTAAAAAAAAAAAAAATTCGCGATCTCCTGGTAAAGGCCAAAGGGTGGCAAGCTTTTTCTAAAAAGGGTCAGCTGGTTAACTGTTTTAGGTTTTGGGGTCCAAAACGGTTGCTGTGGTACAAGGTAACTCTGTTGCTGTAATACAAAAACAACCACCCGTGAGACAGAAACACTGGCCGTGGCAGCGTGCCAATAAAACTTTATTTACAAAAATGGCCAAGTCGGATTTGCCACGCAGGCAGGTCGCAGCTTGCCAGCTCCCAACCTGGACGTTCTCCCCCCAGGTCAGCGATCCAAGAATCGGTTCACCCCACTCCACTCAGAATTCCAGTGGTGTGCCTGTCCCTCAAGGTCTCTGAAACAGCCGGCCTCAGGCCCTGCGCCCTCTGCTGGGAATGCCGTTCTCTCAGCTCACGCCCTCCTCCCCCGGGTCGGCTTCCGCGTCGTCTCAGTGAAACCTTCCCTGACACCCTGTGTAAGCTGCATCCCTTCCCCAGTCTTCCCCTTCTTTACCTCTGTCCATCGCACTTAGCCCTTCTTAACATGCTGTGGGATTTACTCACTGCTTTTACTTACTGTCCATCTTTACCCACCACGATATCAGCTCCTTTGAGTACGGACAGCATTGGTCTGTTCTGTCCATCACACCGTTCCCAGCGCCAAAGCCGTGCCCGGCACCTAGCTGGTGTTCAACAAATAACTTGTTGAAAAAAATCAGATGTGCTACTTCCCAACGTGCGACGGTCTTCTGGGAAAGCCCACAAGTGATTCTTGTTTAACTCGAAGGACAGCACCCTTAGGCTAACTGCCTGGTGGCGTTAAGCTCTGAGCAGCAAATAAGCATTTGGCGGGATCAATTACAACATTTGGTCAATTACTTAATAAAAATTCACACAGTCTTACCTTTAAGTCGTATTTCCTATATACAGATAAACGGTGGCTGAACACATTTCTTGTAACAATCACGTATATTTCCACTCCATCCACATTAAGCCGGTACATGCCCAAGAACTGAGGAAGAAGGGTGATCCCATGACATTCTACTATATACTGCATAGGAGAGAGAGAGACAGGAACAAAGCATGAGCTCAAAAGGTGCTCATTCAGATGTAAACCGTAACTCTTCAGCCTACGGTGGGCGGACAAAGTGAAACCCTCCAACCGTTAAGGTCCTAGTTACAGAAAATGACCACGTTTATACTGCCTGACACAGGATCCGCGTTCACCACATTTACACAGATAAGAGAATTCAACTTTTATCTCCAAAGAGGTATTTTTTCCTAACATTCCAAACCAATTTGCACAGTCAAATCTTGGACATAATAGTGTTAGACCAGAGGGCAAGTGACGGGGCTATTTGCTAATGCCTCTAGAGAGAAATCACACCCTCCCTAAGGCCTCTGCCTTCCTCCCCAGAAGCCCAGGTGATCGATTTCATGAGGTTGAGGGAGAGTCACTTGGCCACCAAGATCAGCTCTTTTAACGGTGTGATTAAAGTACAGCGTTGAAGCTGTGATTAAAGAGGAAACTGTGGAGAGAGCTCAGTGTGGGAAGCTGGGACGGCTGGCTCTAGTCTCAGTTTTTGTTTCTTACCCACCACTCTGATGTCTCGGGCTAGGCGGCCCGCCAGAGCAGTGCATGAAGGGAAGGTGCCACGCCAGAGAGCTTGGTCCTGCTCTATAGCCAGGTCAGATGGAGATTCTCTGGCCTGTTGTTGGATTTCATCAAGGCCGCTGGCCAAGCGCCAGCTTTGACGCCATTTCTGATTAAAGTTGCAAAAACACAACAGGAGTCGAGAAGTATTGGTGACTGTCCTCTAAAGGGCCACAAGATGGAGACACTTCTCCTTGAAAGCAGATCTTTATAAAATGGGTCCCACTGCACTTTTCAAAGGAAAGTTAGGTTTCTCCTCTCTTTAAAATGAAGGGAGAGGGCGCCTGGGTGGCGCAGTCGGTTAAGCGTCAGACTTCAGCCAGGTCACAATCCGGCGGTCCGGGAGTTCGAGCCCCGCGTCAGGCTCTGGGCTGACGGCTCAGAGCCTGGAGCCTGTTTCCGATTCTGTGTCTCCCTCTCTCTCTGCCCCTCCCCCGTTCATGCTCTGTCTCTCTCTGTCCCAAAAATAAATAAAAAAAAAAAACTTAAAAAAAAAATAAAATAAAATGAAGGGAGAAAGAATATTGCAAAAAAAGCTCTTTTAGGTCCTTGAGATGTATGTGAAATCTCTAGGACGTGAACAGCACGAATAGTAAGATTCCAAAATTGTAAAAATTGTTAAGATCACACACGTTGTGCGTATTTACAGGGAGGAGCCTGGAAGAATGGTCACCACGTATTAATAGTGGAATGTTGGGTAATTTTGCTTTCTTCCCTTTTTTTAAAAAAAATTATATCGTTTGAATTTTTTCATTTTACAATGGGCATTGTATAACAACAAAATGCCCTTTCAAACATTTTAGTGGTAAGCACTGTCAATAATCAACTCCGATAATATTTAACCATCTTAAGAGAAAAAAAAAAAAGATCTTTATTTTTATCATTAAAGATGGACAGCATCAGAAAATGAGTTTGACTTGTGCCACCCAGAGCTGTGGCGGGTTTTAAAGATGCTCTTGCCTTTGTTTGTTTGTTTGTTTTTTTACCATACTGACCCTGAGCCACACATTTTAATTTGATACATTTTTCTGAGTAGAATGTCACTTGAATTTGTTCTTAATTTGAAGTCAGATCAGTGGAACATTTTCTATTTGTCTCCTTTCAAAAAATAGTAAATTGGGGCACCTGAACGGCTCAGTCGGTTAAGCGTCTGACTTCAGCTCAGGTCGTGATCTCCCAGTTCGTGAGTTCGAGCCCCGCGTCGGGCTCTGTGCTGACAGCTCAGAGCCTGGAGCCTCCTTCGGATGCTGTGTCTCCCTTTCTCTCTGCCCCTCCCCCTGCTTGCACTCTGTCTCTCTGCCTCTCTCTCTCTCTCTCTCAAAAATAAACATTTAAAAAAACCCAGCAAATTAACTTGAGTTTTGCGGATACAAAACAGGGGGTAAAGAGCCATAGGTTGAAAAGAAAACCTCTTACCTCTGATTGAAAGAAATAAAAAGGGCTGCTGTCCCTCCCCTCTGAAGAAAGACCTTGGGTGGAGCCTTAAAAACCTGGAGACTACAGGAGTCTACATTGTGTGAACTTGGTAGAAAGACCATGGGTGTGGGAGCTGGAAAGAATGTACGTGCCTCCTGGTGTCTCCATTTAGCAGCTGTGGGATCTCGGGCAAGCTATTAAATCACTTTTCATTTGAGTTTCATTTTCTGGAAAATGAGCACCGTAATTCCTACCATGAAGGAGGGTTACTGTCAAGATCAGAGATGAAAGTATTTCGAAACACTTCACACAATGCCTTGTGCTGCCCTACATTCTTCCTCCTCCTGCAGGCGACAGTGGTAATAGTAACAGTTCTTCTCATTTAAAACTCTCATAAGAGACTTCACCGCTGCACCTGTCGGCTTTGTCCTCCAAACTCACTGGCAGGCATTGGACTGGCGTCTACTCTGAGACAGGCTCTGCGTCGCTATTTTGGAGGCCCCGGGGGGCATGTCCCCAGCCCTGGGGGTGGGGGGTGCACACCAGTTTCAGTCTGGCTGCTCAACCCCTCTTTGTGCTCGGATTATTCTCGTCCTGGCCCATCTTTTACAAGTCTTGCCGGTAAATGAAGTCTTTTTAATCAAAATCTCTGTGTAACGGGGCGCCTGGGTGGCTCAGTCGGTTAAGCATCCGACTTTGGCTCAGGTCATGGTCTCGCGGTTCTTGAGTTCGAGCCCCGCGTGGGGGGGCTCTGTGCTGTCAGCTCAGAGCCTGGAGGCTGCTTTGGATTCTGTGTCTCCCTCTCTCTTGCCCCTCCCCTGCTCATGCTCTGTCACTCTCTCTCAGAAATAAATACACATTAAAAAAATATCTTTGGGGGGGGGGCGCCTGGGTGGCTTAGTTGGTTAAGCGTCCAACTTCGGTTTGGGTCATGATCTCATGGTTTGTGAGTTTGAGCCCTGCGTCGGGCTCTGTGCAGACAGCTCGGAGCCTGGAGCCTGCTTCGGATTCTGTGTCTCCCTCTCTCTCTGCCCCTTTCCTGCTCACACTGTCTCTCTCTCTTAAAAACAAATAAACATTAAAAAAATTTTTAAAAATATTAAAAAAAAATCCGTGGAAACCCACAGAGCACCATGGAACAGAGCGGATACTATTATTCAGGTTATGAACATGATAAAGAAACTCTGAATACTGTACAGGAAATCATCAAGGTTCCCCCCCCCCCACCCCATGCAGATGATATCCTACAACTCCTCTACCTTTACGATTAAATAAATTACTGCATATAAAAATCAGATCAGTTTGATCTGCATCTCCCAGCTTCTACACGCACTTGCGCTCAAAGGCACGTTCATCTCTGAGGCTCTCTGACGCACACCTGGAATAAACACAGAACCACATCCCATATTCAAGCCTATCGTATTAGATTCCAGGATCGACAGGGCAACAGTCGGTGACAAAGGTTTAGGAAGCACTTATGGGTCAAAACTTGACAGAAGAGCAACTCTACCCACTAGCTGCATTTCTGGGGAGAGATTACACGGTTTCCTTACGGGCGAGGGACGTCCGGCCGGCTCTGTGAACGCGGGGGCCGGGGGACCGCCGCTCTGGCAGGCGGGTCGCTGCGCGCGGGAGCCAGCACGAAGGGGCCTGAATGGTCATCCTCTCGGGTTTTCACCAGCTGACCCAGGAAATGCTGCACACCAAGGGCAACACCAGTGGTCGCGTGTGCAAACCACGCACACAAACTACCGGGGTAATCCCACATCCGGGAGACCGTCAATTCTCGGCGGGAGCTGTAGCTGGGCCCTTTGCACGACTCAGCCGCGTGGCGCTGCTAACCCCCCCGCCCCGTCCGGTTCCACATTCATTAGCTGTGTACCCTCCGGGGAAACACTCAACCTCTCTGTGCCTCTGCATTTAGAGAAGAGGGGGTGACAACAGTAGTGAGGGCACAGGGTCTTTGTGAAGAATGGGAAGGCCAGGGGAATGGGACTTGGGGGGGACTGACTGCCCTGGAGTCAGGCCACAGCAAGATGAAACCAAGATCCTGGGGGGAGGGGCGGAAAAGGGAGTGGGTACAGAGGGAGGGAGACTTTCTAGGGCACCTGATGTGTTCCCCAAATGCTGAGAAATGGGTTTTATTTTATTTATTCAAAAATTTTTAAATGTTTATTGTATTTTAGAGGGGGGGGAGAGGGAGGGAGAACAAATGGGGGAGGGGCAGAGAGGGGGGCGGGGGACAGAGGATCCATAGCGGGCTCTGTGCTGACCGCAGGGAACCTGATGGGAACCTGATGGGGGCTTGAACTCTCGAACTGCATGATCATATTCTGAGCTGAAGTCAGAAGCTTACCTGACTGAGCCACCCATGCACCTCTGGATTTTATTTTAAATACGTGACAGGGACTCCCAATTTCAATGAATCTTCACAGAACAAAGGCTTTCTAAAAATGAATAGTTTTGCATATGTATGTGTGTATGTATTTGTTTATAAAGTTAGGCGATATTTTTGTAAATATAAAATAAACACTAACAAATCGTATTTCTCTCTGAGCCCTTTCCCGTCAAGAACTTAAACACCATTGACGAATTTACACCACAACGTGGACAAAAATGCTTCAAAAATGATAAGAAAAGCGTGCACTAGGGGCACTATAATATTGTGTGTTTCTTTAATAACCAATTCTCTCTCTCTTTTTTAAATAGTTAAAAACACCCCTGGCATCTGCTAGGTATTAATTTCTTTTTTTTTTTTTCAACGTTTATTTATTTTTGGGACAGAGAGAGACAGAGCATGAACGGGGGAGGGGCAGAGAGAGAGGGAGACACAGAATCGGAAACAGGGTCCAGGCTCCGAGCCGTCAGCCCAGAGCCCCACGCGGGGCTCGAACTCACAGACCGCGAGATCGTGACCTGAGCTGAAGTCGGACGCTTAAGCGACTGCGCCACCCAGGCGCCCCTGTATTAACTTCTTTTTAACACTGTTGACTCAATCACAAGATAATCTAAGGAAACCTTTGCTCCCTCCCTTCTACAGGCTTAATTTCCAGATGGCGAGAATGGAGAAATAACTTAATTCTGAGGATGACTCCTTAAGAAAAGTGTAAGTATTTCTTTCACGTTCAGCCACTGTCTGGCTGTGGCTACAAGGCGGGCCGTCCCCGGGCACACGACTGTTCCCTACCTGCTCTGTTGCAACCTCGATCTACAGACTCAGAAACTGCGGTACCTGCCGCAGCCCGGTGGACTCCTTTCTAGAAGTCGCAAGGGTCTGCAGCCTGTGTCCTCTGCTACTCAAGGTCCCGAGGGAGATGGGGCGACCAACGGACCAAACTTCTGGCCATGCTAATCATCCACGTGTGGCTCAGAAAGCAAGAGCGCGATCAGCCAGCAGAGGGGATTCTTCCCCGAGAGCGAGGGCCGAACGTACACCATCCCTTCAGGGTCTCTCAAATATGGCATTTTTCGGAGACATTCCTCTCTGGGGCATGATGGCGGCTGCTCTGGGTCACCTGCAGCCTCGCTCTTCTCTTGCGTCGGAGAAGCTCGGTCTGGCGCCCGCGCCGGTGGCTTTCAAATGCGTGCAACTCCGCAATGACCCTGAGTTTTCATCTGAATAGGCACTGAACGCGTCCTCTCCAAGTTTAAAAAAGTGAACTCGATTGCCATCAGTTCTTACTATGCTTTCTATATGGAGCTAAGACATGACAGTTATTCTTGGGCTCAGCGTCTGTATTCTCAGTGTTACACTTCCCACATTACCTACGTTTGCATTTTAAAATATTGTTTTTATTAAGTATTTTTCACGCTTGTATTTTCATGGCTGGATACCTCCTGTTACCTGTTATTTATCACAGGGTGGCTTCTGTTTTTTTTTCAAGAGGACTCTCAGGAACTTATATTTGCTGGCAATGTTTTTGTCTGCAACTGTGTTTTCAACACTAACAGTTTTTACTTTTTTAGTCTTCTTTGAAAAAAATGTGCTTGCTGGGGAGCATCTGAGTGTCTCAGTTGGTTAAGCGTCAGACTCTTGACTTCGGCTCAGGTCCTGATCCCGTAGTTCATGAGTTCCGGCCCCGCATCGGGCTCTGGAGCCTGCTTGGGTTCCCTCTCTCCCTCTCTCTCTGCCCCTCCCCAACCTGCACTTTCTCTCCCTCAAAATAAATAAACATTAAAAAAAAAAAATGTACTTGTTGGAGGGGCGCCTGGGTAGCTCAGTCGGCAAAGTGTCCAACTTCGGCTCAGGTGGTGATCTCCCAGTTTGTGAGTTTGAGCCCTGTGTCGGCCTCTGTGCTGACAGCTCAGAGCCTGGAGCCTGTTTCAGATTCTGTGTCTCCCTCTCTCTCTGCCCCTCCCCTGCTTGCGCTCTGTCGTCTCCCTCTCTCAAAAATAAATATATGTTTAAAAAAAAATGTACTTGTTAGAAAAAAATAATGTATTTGTCTGGGCACCTGGCTGGCTCAGTCGGAAAAACATGCAACTCTTGATCTTGGAGTTGTGAGTTCAAGCCCCATGTTGGGTGTAGAGATTACTTAAATAAACAGTACTTTAAAAAAATGCAATTGTAGGGGTGCCTGCGTGGCTCAGTTGGTTAGAGGCCGACTTCGGCTCAGGTCATGATCTCACGTCTTGTGGTTCGAGCCCCGCATTGGGCTCTGTGCTGACAGCTCAGAGCCTGGAGCCTGCTTCAGATTCTGTCTCCCTCTCTCTCTGCCCCTCCCCAACTCGCACGGTGTGTGTTGTGTCTCTCTCTCTCAAAACTAAACAAACATTAACAAAAATGTATAAAGGATTCCATGGGGTAACCAGTAAAACTAAATTTTATCTCTTCATCATTCTTCCTTAGAGCTTTTTCCTATATAGCTACGGGTTTGCTAGAACTGTAACACAATGATAAATTAACACGGTGAAATCAGAAATTTTAAATCCTATAAAGCCCAACAACCACAACAAGGTCTCCGTCTCCTTTGCTCTTAGGCACTCAACAAGAATAACAAGTCTTATGAATCCCCAATTTGTTGCTCCTCTCGTGCAAAATGAAACGCCATGAAAAGACCCACAGCCGACTGAAGGTTTCAGCCGAGAAGGTTCTAAGGGATGTCCCGCAACAGATCAGTATTTATAGCTCTGCATGCAAGTGCGAACCTGGGCTCTTGGCTTTGGAAATTGCTGTCATTATCCTGTTTCACTCATTCTTCTAGAGGCTTGGAGTGACCATTTAATATAGCATCAAATTAACACTTCAACGTAAAGTCTCGTTTCATTTAATGTTTCTGAAAGGGTAAATTACCCGTAATGCTTATTGTGCCTCTGGCTCTGCGTATAGATCACTGCGCCAACAAGAAAGAAAGAAAAGAGAGAAAGAGGGGGCGCCTGGGGGGGCTCAGTCGGTCGAGTGTCCGACTTCGGCTCAGGTCACGATCTCACCGTTTGTGAGTTTGAGCCCCACGTCAGGCTCCGCGCTGGCAGCGTGGAGCCTGCTTAGGGTTCTCTCTCTCCCTCCCCCACCCCCTGCCATTCATGCTATGTCTGTCTCCCTCAAAATAAATAAACTCAAGTAAGTGCTTAGGGCATTTTTTCCTGGCTACAATGAAAATGCAGAATGGCCGTTCCAGCCTCATCCTAAGGAGATCTGAGACCTTACGGCCCCTCCAGAACCACACTCGACGGGAGGCTGAGCTGGTCAAAGAAGGCAGGTTCCAGAACCATCCTCTTGCCCTCCAAAGAGCCAGGAGCCGGGCCCCGGAGGCCCGTGCCTAGGACTGGGAGGTCAAATGCTTCAGCAGGGGTACCCGGGAGCCAGGCCAGGAGGAGGAACTGGGGCCAGAGAAGTTGGGTTGTGTAGCAAGGAAGGGCAGGGCGCTACGAGGTGTAGATCCTGACAGAAACATGTTGTGCTCCCCGTTCACCTTCTTCGGCACAGAGAAAGCTCTCTGGACGGCACCTTGCCTAAAGTAAAGCTCGGGGACCCTCTGGAGATTAAGCAAGGAGCTCACCAGGACCACCAACGACGAGAAGGCAAGTGTGGCGGCCCTTGGGGAAGGCCTTCCCACCCAGCTGTGGAGCGCAGTCCGCGGCCTTGTTGGCAGGCTCCTTCTGCGCCTGCCTCCCTGTCACTCTGGCCCAACGCAGGAGCTTCTCGGGGGGAGGGCTCAAGAGCACCGCACCAGTCGGCCACAGCTTCACTGGCCTGCACGGCGGTCTGACTCCCCGTCTGCCCAATCCTGCCCCTCCCCCCTCCCCTCCCCTACCTAGGTATGACCCCTAGTCTGCATCTTGACCCCACACTGTGCGGGCTTCTGCTTGGGAAGGTTGCTCTGAGGCTTTCATCTTGACTTAACTTATATATTTTAAAAATTTTTTAATGTTTATTTATTTTTGAGAGAGAGAGCACGAGCGAGCACGAGCGGGGGAGGGGCAGAGAGAAACAACAAATTCAGGTTCCCAGAAATTACAAAGGTTGGGACCATCAGAAACAGAATTCGAACAGCTCTGCATAAAACACTTAAAAGACAGAAGATGGGGGCGCTTGGGCGGCTCGGTTGGTTAAACGTCTGACTCTTGATCTCAGCTCAGGTCTTGATCTCAGGGTCGTGAGTTCAAGACCCGCGCTGGGCTTCATGCCGGGTGTGAAGGCTACTTTAAAAAGAAATACATTTTTAAAAAGTCAAAAAAACTAAAAATAAAGAATGCCATTTCAGCCATGGGCATATTACAAGCAACTATCAGGAATGAACTGGCAGATATTTAAAAATGGAACTTCTGGAAGGAAAACAGAATTATAGAAACAAAAAGCACTGGGTAGGTGAGACAGGGGAACAGGACAGTATAGCTGGATCGGGTACGGCTGAGGAACTTCCCCGGAATCTCACGAGCAGAGATGTTTGCAGGTGGAAAATGACAAAGAGAAGTGATGAGCCGTGGAGACCAGAATGAGAACGTTCTAGCTGTTACAGAGGCAAGAGGAGAAAAGACGATGTATAAAGAGAAAAGGTCGGCGGAATTTCCAGAAACTGGAGAAGGATCTGGGGCAGGGGGCAGGAGGCAGGTGCCGTGGGTGGGTTGGGCAACTCCCCGGAAACCCGAGACCCAGTGTGTACGATGCCGGGAGCTGGGAGCCGGGAGCCGGGAGGCAAGGGCTCTGAGCACCCCATTCATTAGCAAGCAGCAACTCCCCACCTGCAAAGTGGAGCTGGGGTGGGGGGACCCCCTGGGGACCCCAGGGATGGCAAAGGCCTTTCCTGATGTTTCTGGCTGTTTCTAAGACCAAGAAATGCGTCTGGTCTGCGGCTTCTGAGGGCAGAGGCCCTGCTGGGAGCTCAGAGCTCCCCGGCACCTCCTGGACTTAAAGCTTTAATGTCCTTCTCAAATTTTAACAGACCTCTTCTCCAGACAGGGAACCAAAAACCCAAGGGGAGACTCGGGAGTGTTCCCCCAGTTCTAGAAAGGAGATACTGCCCTGCCGCCTCAGAAGCTTCATCAGCATCACCTGGGAGCACGTTAGAGACGCAGCATCTCAGGCCACCCGAGACCCACGGAGTCAGAATCTGCGTTTGTGTGGGAGGCTCGAGTGCTGGGTCTAGAATCAAAGTCTGAGAAGCAATGATGTGGTCTGTAACTGTTTCTCCTGTGCCAACACTGGTTGTTTTAACGGCTGGCTTTTATGGTGCCTGTTTTCTGGGTTTTCCTCTACCCGTGGCTCACTCTTCGAATGATAACGCCGACACCACTGTCCTTCGTGGGAAGGTAAAAAGATACGCGTCAGAGAGGGTCCAAAAAAAGTGCAGCATTCACTCTAAATCCTCCGCTGAGATGTGAGGTACTCGCGTAACATCCAGATTCAGCTCAAGTTACTGACTGTTTCCCAACTGCCAAGGATAAAAAAGGGATTGGGGGGGGGGGGGGGTTACCTTATCAATTCTTTCAGTTGATCATTTCAGTCATTTGAAATAAAAAAAGAAGCGCTTTTAAACCCTGAATTGCAAAAACTTAAAAGATATTCTTAGGCATTTCTTGATCATTTATACTAACTTGTTCCCTCTCCTGAAACTTCTAAAATTTTACTGACACTGACTCTGAATTTCAGTTAACGCTGAAGGACAGAAGACCAAAACTCCCAGTGAATTCAAGCCGGTGGGAAACAAAGAATCGCTCACTGAAAGAGGAAGTAAGACATTCAAGTAGGTTCTTGGCCATTTTTTTCCCCCCTTTTCGAATGCTCTCTGACACGGTCGGGCCAGTCAGCTGATAATCGTCACTTACGAGACCCAAGTTTACTCTAGCCTGACAAAATCCGAAGATGGCGTCGACACCAAAACATTGGGTTATTTTCCCAAATAAAACAAAGAGAAAACCAAATAAAGTAAAAGAGACTTGTAAGTGTTTCCTTTGCTAAAGAGACATTTCCCGCTGGTCTGAGAGACGACGCTGAGTAGAAATTAGGGTAGGATTTCGGCCGCACGTCAAGACTAAAAAGCAAGACGCCAGGACTTGGGAAAAATTCGAACTCCTTGTGGTTTGAATCCTCATTTGAGTCCTGCAACAGGACCACACGGTATCAGACACCAGGCCCCCCAGTGGATCGAAAGAGTTCACGGGTTTCAACACCGGAAGGGAGTAGAACAGAATTTATCTTAGTCGTTTGTTTAGCACGGACCATACACCAACCTGAGCAGGTTGTAAAAATCAATTCGCCTAATTAGCACAAAACCTAAGGAGGTTGGTTCTTAGGTTGATGAAGGAGGTTCTGTGATCCAAATTTTATAGGCAGAGAAGCGGCAGGGAGAGGTCGGGTAACTTGCCCCAGGTCGCGTAGCTGGTCACAGGCAAAAGTGAGCACACAGCTCCGCAGTCCGAGGCCTGAACCCTCTCCCACACCGCATGGCCGGGGAGGTAGGCTCGTCAGAAGCTTAATCCCAGGAAAAATGTATTTAAACATCTAGCGATGTTCCACTTCTCCGGACACTGGCCTGGTCTCTGACCTTCCAGACCATAGCTGCAGCTCTGGGGAGATTTCATCAGAACGGAAAACAACGAAGGAAAAGAGAAGGGAAAAGAGAAGTCAAAGGGCCATGCCATGACCACAGCTATCAGCAAGTCCATCCGTTTATTCCACAGGAGACACCCTCTCGGAGAGCGGTCCCGTCCGTTGACAGGTAACGTGAACAAGTCTCATTGCTTGTCTACTAGCCCAGGCGGTTCAGAAGCACAGCACATTAGAAGGTAAAGGCGGCGAAAAGCAACACGAAATGGAAGAATTGTCAGTTGCCGCTAAAGCAAGAGACAGAAATTTATGACTCCACATAAATCCCAGAGTTAGTGTAGGCCTACTCAAAGCGGGAAGAAAGGCCTGACGTGCACCTCAAACGCCTCTGAGCGTCACTGAACAGAGAACCACAACTCCTGGATTGCAGATGACGCGGCCCGGGTCTGATCGCCCGGAACAGCTACCCAGGGGCACGAACAGGGCTGAGCTCAGCACCATGGAAAGTTACCCACAGCTCATGGGAAGGTGGCCTGGGAGAGGAGCAGCGTGAAGAAGGTTCAAGTTCGGTCTGGAGGAAGCCAGGCCGGCAGAGGGCCGGGGAGCCCGTGCAAACTGCCCCCTCCCTGGCACGATCGTGTCGATCGAGTGTAATTACCGTCTGGTTTCAGCAGCCTACGATGATGATTTTTCTTTTAAAGCCCTAGGAAATTCTGTGCTGCACGGCTGTTTGCAAGGATGACGTTTATTGTGCCACATGCCCCCTCTGTGGAGTGCTCCTCAAGACAGCGCTGTCTGATCTTAATACCAAGAACAGTTGTGTTCCTCCTGAACAACCGATCCATCTGTACCTTCAGGCACAGCAGCCGTGTAACTGACTCACTCAGGTTTCTCTTTCCGCTTTGGATGCGAGGAAACTGCGGTCTACCGGACCTCGTGCTACTAAGCACGCTGGTCACCACGGCATGACACCTTCGGCTCATCCCACGCTCCGTTTTGTGCCTTCGCCCTCTCCTTCCCTCTTCTACGTTTCCTTTCTTCCCACTGATTCTATCTTGTATTTCAAACTTCCTTGAAGGCCACCTTACATCCTTTCTGGAATTAGGTCAAGAGTAAGACCGTGAACAAATGAATGAATGAATGAATGAATGAATGAATGGAACTCAGGTGGGGACACTGAGGTTCAGAGATCGCCTAAGTAGCCATTTCATAACAAGCTAGGATCTATGTCTCCTGCCTTTCAACGTCACGTCCTTTACATTAATTGTGTTAACAATGGTGATTCTCAATGATCAAGACGCTTTATATTTTAAAATTCTATTTCTAAGAGGAAAGAAAAATCCAGATGTTGGCTAATTGAGACTTTTCTGGATGAAGAACATACCGAGAAAATAACAATTTTCTAGCAGTGGAACGGAAGGAAATCTTGAGCGCTCTGAAAGCCCCGGGAGCACGTCAATCGATTTGTTTTGATCCCTGATGTATTTTATGTAATACTAACACTATGTCAGATCTGCATGTTAGGGTACAGGGACTACCCAGGAGAGAACATTTCAAACAGTGATTTCTGTAAAGTCAAAAAAATTCTCAACTCAATGTTGTCATCAAGGAGTTGATGCTTGAATTGTGTGTCACCTTTTACTAGAACAGTACCGGAGTCATGTATCAGAAGAGTATGTTTTCATCAGTCACTTGAGGTATCACTTTGCTTTGAATGTTCTGAGGCAATTTAGAGAAAGAATAAAAAGAATGTCTAAGTATGACATTAAGTTCCAGAGGGGGGAACACGAAATAGTAGACAGCTTAAAAGGTGAACAGGTAAACGCTGCCTCTTACAATCCAATCCATTCCGAAACGAGTGCCTTAGTGTTTCCCCCCTCGCCTGTACTATGCCGGCATTTTAAAGCGCCCCTCATATTGGGCAATAGCATAAATGCTCTAGAACAAGTTTCAAAAGGAACAGATGTTATAAAAGATTTTTTAGGGGCGCCTGGGTGGCGCAGTCGGTTAAGCGTCCGACTTCAGCCAGGTCACGATCTCGCGTTCCGTCAGTTCGAGCCCCGCGTCAGGCTCTGGGCTGATGGCTCAGAACCTGGATCCTGCTTCGGATTCTGTGTCTCCCTCTCTCTCTGCCCCTTGCCCGTTCATGCTCTGTCTCTCTCTGTCCCAAAAATAAATAAACGTTGAAAAAAAAATTTTTTTTTAAAGATTTTTTAGATAGGAAATGAATTTACAGGCTGACTAATGTTTTTAGAAAACAAATCAGGCGCAGTCCCCCGTTTCCTGAAACAGAATATAGCTCAAAGATGTTGACAGATTTCACTGCCAGCAGAATGCAGTCGATCACATTTGCAAAGATGGGAGGAAACAGCAACTGTGAAGAAATGATCCACGAGGGTCAGAACATCGTGCGTGACCATAAAGTAAGGAAGCTGACTTTTATTTTTTATTTATTTATGTATTTAAAAATTTTTTTAATGTTTATTTTTGAGAGAGAGAGCGAGCGAGCGAGCGAGCATGAGCGGGGGAGGGGCAGAGAGAGAGGGAGACAACGAATCTGAAGCAGGCTCCAGGCCCTGAGCTGTCAGCACAGGGCCCGACGCGGGGCTCGAACTCACGAATGACGAGATCATGACCTGAGCTGAAGTCGGACGCTTCACCGACTGAGCCACCCAGGCGTCCCGGAAAATGAATTTTAAACAGACATCTCGGGAGCTCACAAGTCCAAAGGAGCACTGCCATCAACACAGTCACCTTAAGAGGCGGGTACAGGGGCGCCTGGGTGGCGCAGTCGGTCAAGCGTCCGACTTCAGCCAGGTCATGATCTCGCAGTTCGTGGGTTCGAGCCCCGCGTCGGGCTCCGTGCTGACAGCGCAGAGCCTGGAGCCTGCTTCCGATTCTGTGTCTCCTTCTCTCTCTGCCCCTCCCCCGTTCATGCTCTGTCTCTCTCTGTCCCAAAAATAAATAAAGGTTGAAAAAAGAAAAAATTAAAAAAAAAAAAAAAAAAGAGGTGGGTACATAATAATGGTTCAGAATCCTTTGGTTAACACAGGCAGGGCCCTCAGCACTTTGTCTGACTATCTTCTGTGCAGCCAATCATTACCTGGAGATATTCAGGTAAAAAAACAAAGCAGGACTCTAAAAGCGTGTGTGTGTGCGCGTGCGCACGCATGTACGTGTTTTAGCGTGTGGTTCAAACACGAGTTCTGAGGGGGACCGCTATGATGTTGTAAGCAACGCTTACATTCACGCCACTGTTGTGTGACTTAATGAGAATGGTTCCCACCACCATATATTGAGCTCCTAAGGTATGGCAGACGGGGTGCTCAAAGTACCTGGTGTACATTCTCCCGTTCAACCCTCGGGACTCCAGAGTTAGGTGCTGTTATTATCTCCACTGTATAAATAGAGGAAGAAAATGAGGCTCTGAAGTCCAGAAGTCATGTGGTTAGTAGGCGACAGGGCTGGGATTTGAACCCAGGATTGTCTGATACTGGACTGCATGCTCGTATTCCACAGTAAGTGGAAAAGCCTTTTGTACCTCTGGCTGGGCCCTGAGAACAGTTGTCCTACCAGGCACACTTACATTGGAATTTATTGAGATTGAGGGAGGGAGGGAGGGAGGGAGGGAGACAGAAGGACAGACTGCTGCTCCCAAGGGTACCTTCATTTTATCCCCAGGGGATTATAAAGGGATAACATGAGGGGTGAAAAAAGAGGCAGGAAACACAAACACCCACTTTCTCAAACCAAACAATTTTCGCAGAGTGGGGTGGACCTTTCTGGGGCCAGGACAGGAAGAGACCGAGAAAACAGGACAGGATTTGGACATGTAAGTGAATAAGTCCTCGAGAGGTCAACACCACCTTCTGGCATGGGTGAAACACTTCTGAAATGTTGCCAAATCTTCAACCGAGTGATTTTATTTATTTATTTTTTTTTTTTTTTCCTTCAACGTTTTTTATTTATTTTTGGGACAGAGAGAGACAGAGCATGAACGGGGGAGGGGCAGAGACAGAGGGAGACACAGAATCGGAAACAGGCTCCAGGCTCCGAGCCATCAGCCCAGAGCCCGACGCGGGGCTCGAACTCACGGACCGCGAGATCGTGACCTGGCTGAAGTCGGACGCTTGACCGACTGCGCCACCCAGGCGCCCCAAACCGAGTGATTTTAAAATCAGAACGGTCATCATGAAAACTATTACGGAGAAGAGTTTCACATGAAGAATGTTTTATACATAACTAATGATCTTCCTCGTATAAGAATTCCTAAATGTTATCAGTCATCGGGCCACAGTAATGTTAAGAAACCCAGCTAGAGGGGACTTTTATGCCAAATGTGTTCTCATCATTTCCTACCTAGGTCTTTGGTCTTGGTCCTAATTCATCGTGACTTTCAGTTCACTTTCTCAAGAGTTTCAAACACAGAAAAATTACCTGGTGGTATTTCTTCAGGATGTTGTGCATTTCGGCCACGTCTTCGCTTGTGATGGTCTTGATGATGTATCTCTTGTCATAGGAAGTGTGGAATCGGGCCCCGCTGCGTGCCTGGGAATCGTTGGGAAGGGGTGCGCTCCTCGTCAAGGAATTCTTCCCGTTGGGATAAAGTTGGAGGAAAGAGGAAAGAGACTGGTTAGAGGCGTGGCTTTCTCATTTGCAGGTCACGTGCTGTCATCACAAGTCTTCAAACACGGTTACGTTTGGATAGGGTGACATTATATATTCATAGTAACTCAAGCGGGTAGTCTTTCAAATGTAATGCAGACAGCTTGGATCCGTACTGTGCTTCTAATGTCCTTAAAGTAGGCGAATCCTAGGATTACAATCAAAGTTATTGTGTTCACCTTGTTCTTTTAAAAAACAAAAAAACAAAAAACTTTTTAAAATGTTTATTTATGTTTGAGAAAGAGACAGAGAGAGTGTGAGCGGGGGAGGGGCAGAGAGAGAGGGAGACACAGAATCCGAAGCAGGATCCAAGCACAGAGGCCAACACGGAGCTTGAACCCACGAGCCGCGAGATCGTGACCTGAGCCGAAGTCGGACGCTCAACCGACTGAGCCACCCAGGCGCCCCTCACCTTGTTCTTTTCTGAGTGGGACAGGGCTCGGATTTTCTTCTGAATAAAATTAGGTTCCAGTCGTGAAAACTTTTTTTTTTTTTTTTAATATTCCCTGAGTGGTTTCCTTATAGGACAGGTATTCTCCTAAACAGCAGGTGCAAAGCATTTCTTTCTCCTAATTCTGGTAACATCTCCATGAAATGGTTACTATTATCACAGGTTTACAGATGAGGAGACGGGAGAAGAGATGGGTTGATCATTGGGCAAAGGTCACATGGCTAGTAAGGGGAAGAGCTAGGATCCTATCTCCAGGGCTGCTGGCTCAGAACCCCCCAGGTTCTCAACTAGGAAAACTACTCAAAACTGTGTTGTCTGCGGCATGCCTGGGGAGGAGCCGGGGCAGGTGTATTCTAAACTAGCTCCTCCAAAGATTCTGACTTGGTCCACCCCCCCCCACCCCCCCCCACCCCCCCCACCCCCCCCCCACCTCCCCCCCCCCCCCCCCCGCCTTCAGCCACTTTTGAGAACAACTTAGCTCCTGGAGAGTGGATGAGGAAGGGCTCTTGGAGCACCAGTTCATTCCAGTATCTGGGTCACACTAATGGCACTCTAGCTACATAAGCCCACCCTGACGTCTCCCCTCTTCTCATTTGTGACTCTCCTGTTTGAATCTCCTGTTTTTTCTTTTTTTTTTTTTTAAGATTAAAAAAAAAATGTTTACGGGCACCTGGGTGGCTCAGTCAGTTAAGCATCGGACTTCGGCTCAGGTCATGATCTCATGGTCCGTGGGTTCGAGCCCCGCGTTCGGCTCTGTGCTGACAGCTTGGAGCCTGGAGCCTGTTTTGGATTCTGTGTCTCCCTCTCTCTCTCTCTCTCAAAAATAAATAAAACACTAAAAAAATTTTTTTTCTAATGTTTATTTTTTTATTATTAAAAAAAATTTTTTTTAAATGTTTTTATTTATTTGTGTGAGAGACAGAGTGCAAGCAGGGGAGAAGCAGAGGGACAGGGAGACACAGATTCCGAAGCAGGCTCCAGGCTCTGATCTGTCAGCACAGAGTCCGGCGTGGGGCTTGAACCCACAAACCGTGAGATCATGACCTGAGCCGAAGTCGGACGCTTAACCGACTGAGCCACCCAGGCCCCCGATGTTAATTTATATTTGAGAGAGACAGACAAAGTGTGTGGGAGCACACCAACAAGGGAGGGGCAGAGAGAGAAGGAGACAGAAGATCTGAGCCACCCAGGCACCCCAATCTCCTGTTTTCTTGACCTCCCCCACTTCCCCCACCTTCTCACACTGCTCACTCAGCCGACTAGGATAACCTGTAGCATCTGAGAAGTCTGGTCCCCACCCCGGCTACCTGTGCTCCTCAGCGTTGCCCTTCCTGCCCTGCCTGGCCCCACTCGGCTGCGTCTGAGGGATTCAAAGGCAAAGACCCTTTCCCCCTCCAACTTCCTCTCTACCAGTGGGCACTCCAAAGCCCCAGTGAATGTCTCGTTAAGGGGCAGACGTCTTTAGAGAGGCAGGGGATATCACTGCATCATGGAGTTTCAAGGGGAGAGTTCCTCTGTGTCTGGTATATTCAAGTCTCCTTATCCTTTCCTTCCTTTCTAGATGAAATCCAGCAAGGTTTGGCTATATGAGGCAGAACAAAATTGCGGGGGCAGAGTAAGACCTCCGAAGGCCCGCCTCGGGCTGAGGGAGGGTCTCCCAGGCTGGGTGCTGATGCCACGGCAGCGCACCGTGCTGTCCTGTGCGTCTCGCTTGCGATGTGGTGGCCACACCTGTCAAGTGCAAAGCCAATGCTGCCGATTAACTGAATTTGCTTTCCTCAGCCTATTAGAAACTGGAGAGAGGGGGGGAAAAATCGATGCAACTTGCAATGACTTTACATAGCAGGATTTGGCAGTGTTAAGTCATTCTTAAGACCACTGAAATTCATTAGACCGAGAAGGATGGAAATAATTTTCACGATGAAAATGGCCATATTGATAAAGAGTTTAATTCTCAATCACGTTTTTCTTTCTCCCCTCAAAAAAAAAAAAAAAATTCTCCTTAGTAGAATAAAAAGGAAGAGAATCAGAGTGAATTTCCCCTTTAGGGGTTTTAAATGCTAGCAAAAAAAAAAAAAAAAAAAAGCAGTCATTGCTACTGGCTAATGGTCTCACATTTTCCTCCCACACGTTAACCTGCAGAAAATTATTCCAAATAACTCCTTTCAGGAAGGGGGTGGGGTATATAGTAAAGGGCACCTGTGTTCTGCAAAGGACAGAATTAAGGCAGCATATTTGCAGATCGCTTTCCTAGGTGTTACAGAGGCCACTGGGAGGACAATACAATTGAAAGCTGCACACTAAGTGCTTCTCAAACTTTAAGGAGCAACCAAATCACCTGGGATCCTGTTAAAATGCAGGTTCTGACCCAGCAGGCGTGGGGTGGGGCATCTGAAGCAGATGGGGCTGTTCACAGCAGGTCTGTCGCCCGTGGGACAATCAAGGGTCCACTGCACGGTGGCTATGACGTGTTTTGTGTGTTCTTAGTGCGTAAAGTCATTACACACTTACCTGCATGAACACCTTTCCCGTTATATTCTGTGCAACTCTGCTTTGATTAAAATGGGAGGCTTTACGGTGAGGATGAAGAATTGATTGCATCCACTGTATTAATTCATTAAAGGAGTGTTTCATTATGATATGTACAAGGCAGCGTCTGAATTTCCAAAGGGCTGGAAATGATTCATCCAATGAGCAGTAACTCCTTAGCTCAGACGCTACCTCCTTGCAAATTCTGTCTTCCCTGTCAGTTTCAAATATATTGACAAGCATTTATTATAGACTCTGTATGAGCATACTGCCCACGTCCTAATCCTGGTCATAACACTTTACAAATTCTAATCTTAATTCTGCCTCAACTCAGTTTTTCAATAATCACGTGAGTGGTCCCAACCTACAGTGCCTACTTCCACTATGTGTAAGGATTTTTTTTTTAAGGCTCTTCAGTTTCAAATCATCAGTGAAGTTAGGAACAGATACTTGTCACAGTTAAGAATGTACCTTTTATAATCACTATGAATGTAAAAAGACAGGGAATCAAGTTCACCGAACGACCTAGACAAGCAGAACATCAGAAGAGAAAACACAATTTATACAAAATGCACGATCCTTGGAATGACTCAAGCACTTGGGAAAATCCAACTCATTAGTTCATATTTTATTTTCACAACATTCCTCTGAGATAGGAAAGGTCAGGTGCATTTTCCCACTTGAAGATAACCAAACTGTGGAGTACAACGGAATCAAGTAATAATGCCTAAGCCTCCTGCCGGAAGCTTCCTCTGAGGAAGCCAGAAAGGGCAATTTTTGAAAAGACTTTTGACATTACTTAACATCATCATCATCGACTTTCTGTGGTCTTTGAAATAAGGTAGGAGAGAGAGAGAGAGAGAGAGAGAGAGAGAGAGAGAGTGTGTGTGTGTGTGTGTGTGTGTGTGTGTGTGTGTAAAGGCAGTACTGTGTAATGGTAGGGAGCCGGGCTGAACCCAGTACGTGTTCTGTCACTCCTCAACCCTTGGATGTCATTTAGCCTCTCTGAGCCTCAGTTTCTGTGTTTGTGAACTGATGGAGAATAAAGCAGGGGAGAGGGGGAGCTGAATGAGATGTCTACCTCAGACCTTTCATAACTCTAAGAACGTCTTTACTCAAAGGCATGATGTGCCGCTCCAGGAACCGGAGATTCACCTCGGAGGGTGAGTCTGTATGTTTCCCAACAAAGTCCAGTCAGAAAAGTACGCCCACTCAGCACGGGCATGATGATGGTTTAGGACGTCTGGGCCATGATTCAACAGGGGGTGGCAATCGTTCTTAGGGGAGCATGAAACTGACGCTTTGCTGATTGCAGATGGGCTCAGGACAATTTCAGCAAGGCCGAGAAAAGGGGCAGGGGAGGAGGTCAGGGCTGCGGGCCGACAGGACTCGCTGAGCGGCCTCAGTACAGTCTGCTACCTAGCAAAGCTGAATATTGAAATTCTTCAGTGCGCTCCGCTCTGTCCCAAAGGAAAAACGGACTGTAGAATCACACAGGATGCTTGGTGAGTTTGCGAGGTCAAGAGGAGGAAGGCCCGAGAGAAGCAGAGCTTGGGATGGCCTTCAGGAGCCCCCAGAGGGGCCCTCTGTGTGTAAGTAATTCTCTTAATCCAGGAGCACGACAGCTGGAAACAACCTTGGAGATTATTCCAAGCCATCCCATTACAGGCAAGAAAATAGAAGCCCGGAGTGGAAATGACTTGCCTGCCTCAGTGCGTTAACACCTCGGTGGGATGAGGTACGTGGGGGGGCCCTGCAGGGGCAGTCGGCCACCATCCCTCCCGGGCTGGAGAGTCTGGGGGCGCGTCAACAACGGGACTGTTGACACAGATTCTTCCGTGGTGACAAATGCCTTCTAGTCACAACTTAAGAGCACGGGCGAACTGGCCCCAAACCAAAAGTGTCTTCAGGTTTGCAGTTTCGCCAAGGAAAGGTAAATCCTCGGTAACAGCTTCGACGCGAATGCAGCCCAGAGTCCTCAATTCGCACTTTTATTAACATGTGTATTTATGTATCCTGACTCATCCTAGGGCTGTTCGTTCCTCGATGTGGGGGAGGACGGGTAGGAGTAGGAGCCGTCTTCTCTCCAGGCAAGGGCGGAAAGTGATGGATGTTTGTGGAACAGGTTTTGGGACAGGGAAAGCATGTGTGGCTGAGTCCCGGGCTTGGAGTCAGACAATCCAATGGCACAGAGGGGGCTGGGAGATGCCTAAGCACTCAGTATTTCTGCCGGTCCCGTCTGTGCATTGGGGTGACAGCACCAATCCTGAGATTTCTTCACATTTCTGACCAGGTGGCGTAGTTCATTGTGCCTGTTTTAATCAGTCCACACGTTCTGGGAATTGCTGGGGGTTCTCAGTCTCTTTTGGGGACTGGCTCCTATCTTTACAGACTGCCCCATCCTCTGTCTTTCCCTGCTTAAAGCAATAAGGGTTTTCTTGGCAAAGAATGCCAAGGCTGAAAGAAGTAATCCTTTCCTCCGGGAGTGCTAAACTCTGGCTCATTCTCTACAATGCTCAACTGGTAAGGAAAGAAAGAAACAGAAAAAGAAGTTAAGGCGAAAATCTGCAAGCTAGGACAAGATCTGCACGGAAGAAAGAAGGTCTAGCTGATGGCACCATTTAAAAAAAAAAAAAAAAATCTTTCTAAGGGCACCTGAGTGGCTCCGTCGGTTAAGCGTCCGACTCTGGGTTTCAGCTCACGTCATGATCTGGCGATTTCGGGCTCTGTGCCGACAGCGCAGAGCCTGCTTGGGATTCTCTCTCTGCCCCTTCCTCACCCGTGCCGTCTCTCTCTCTCTCAAACTAAGTACATAAACTTAAAAAAAAAAATTCTATCTCATCTGGACCACCTGATTTAAAGACCAAGTCTGAGATGAAAGTCTGATCTAACCAAAGGCCTACAAAGCACCACTTCTAGGGCTGGTTCAGACACCTTCAAGGTAATTCCTATTTCCAAAATAAAAAACTTACTGTCAGCAATGTTCACCCTGACCTACCTGTCCATGTGTATGAGAAAGCTGCCTAGAGTGTGGAGCTCTGCTCTCATTAGAGAACAGATTCCCTGTCAAGGACGAAGCTTAGAGAGTTATATATTCTGAAATAAGGTGTGCCTAAATTCAAAATCTGGGATTCTGAACCTCTCAGTTCAAAAGTGTGAACATGCAAAACAAAGTGACCTGGGGATATCTGGGGTCAAAGTCACAACACAATATAAAGGCCATCCAGGGCACTGAGTGTGTGAAATGTCCATCCCATTACATATTCCCAAGTCTAGAAGCCATCGGAAGAGAACGCATTATCACCAACCTACCAAGTACACACTCATCAGAAGATTCTGAACGTGGAGACCATCTCTCTGTATTTACTTTATTCATCTGTCTATCTAGTTTCCTCATATTTCCTCAGGCTCACATTAACATAAGCAGAGGCCTGATGTTTCAAGTTCCAAACAGCGCTGATGAGGAAACCAGGAGACGGTATAACATGGAATTGGACACGGGAACTTCAGAAATCAAGACTATGAATTTGGACAAGTTATTTAAGCTCTTTGTGCCTCAGTGTCCACATCTGTAGAAAGGTAATAATGATGAGGATAATGATAATACCAATCAAAAGTTTGCCTGGGGGTTAAATTAGAGAATGTAAACTTTTTATAATAGTGCCTGGAATACAGTAGTACTCAGTAAACAGTAGCTATTATTATAAATAGTAAATTTCAACTTGGAAGCTACTTAGAGGGGGGCAGACTGATATTGACAGATGATTCTGCAGGTTAGGAAGTTAAGAATGAAGGATTTATAGAGGTGCCTGGGTGGCTCAGTCGGTTAGGCGTCTGACTTCGCTCAGGTCAAGATCTCACGGTTCATGAGTTTGAGCCCTGCATCCGACTCTGTGCTGACAGCTCAGAGCCCGGAGCCTGCTTAGGATTCTGTGTCTCCCTCTCTCTACCCCTTGCCCACTCACACTCTGTCTCTCTCTCTCAAAAATAAATAAACGTTAAAAAAAAAATGAAGGACTCATAATAAGTTCTTCTAATTTGCTCTTGATTCCTCCTGTCCCCATCCTGGCCAAGCCTCTAGTTTGTACCCAGTGAAAATTGAGAGCCACACACTCTCCATTCACCTTTGCAGGTTATTTCCTACAGCCCTCCATAACAACCACTTATATTTTTACAAAAGAACTTAAAACATTTTATAAGGAACTTTCAAGTTGAAAATTCCCAACCCGCAAGGTCTTTCTCCTGTCCTTGGCCCCCGCTTACCTCCACCAAAGGGGAAGGGGGCGGGACAAGTCTCTAAAGAAATAGAAAGGGGTGGGGGGAGGCAGCTGGGGGCAGTGGGTGCCTCCTTCTTGAGGGGGAGGAAGGGAGGAAAGTAGGCTGGCTGAAGATGCCCATGAATCTGCAGGAATAGCAGGGGTGGGGGGGGAGGGGATGGACTCAGGGTAGCCCAACGTGCAGGCCTCCGTTGCCTCTGTTACCTCGAGGGAGAAACAAGAATAATGAAGGGTGAGCAGGTGCCGGCTAAAGATGAGGGCTTGAGGAGAGGAATGGAGGTTTGGAAAAGTAACCTTGGAACTGATCGTCCGGGAAGTCACCCGTGTAATAGGTTGGCTTCCCACGAAACCACAATCCCATTCAATGTGGGGCCTTAAAAGACTCACTTTAATATTCAAAATATGAATGAACAGACCTTGGTACGGCGTCACTGCCCATAAGGTCTCAGCATGTATGACAGAAATAGGGCAAGTCAGAAGTTAAGGGCGACGAGCCCGCCCAACTCCCCTCCCCCGCCCCTCACTCTGTTACCTGATTATCTGCAAAGAAAGTTGGACTTCATGTCTCTAGGTTTCCTTCTCGCTCTCCTAGTCGCTATTCAGTGATAGTTACCGCTGTTAGCTTGTAGAGACGTAGGAACCGGTAATGATTTGCTATCAGTTTAGGGTGAAATCTAATCATAAATGGAAAACTAACTGCTGTGTTCATTGGCTACCCCTCTCTTCTATACATGTGTTAGCTTCATATTATAAACTATGTAACGTTTTAAATTCACTTGTTCTAAATGGAAATACCGTTATCACAACGCCCGGCCCTCAAGAAAAAGGCAACGGAAATCAGTGGTGGAAGGAAAAAACAAAATCATATACTGAATATAAACGAATCTTAAACCGCGAACATTCTTCTGTCTTCATGGCGTTACTGAGCTGTAACTCACATACCACACAATTCACCTACTGCAAGTTCAATGTTTTTTTTTTTTTTTTTTTTTTTTTAAGTATATATCCAGAGTTAACCATCCCCGCAATGAATTCTGGAACATTTTCATCACCTCAAAAAGAAGCCTGGACCCGTTAGCAGTCACTCCCATTCTGACCCGCTCTAGGAAACCACAAATCCACGGTCTTCTAGATTTGCCTGTTCCGGACATTTCATAGAAACGCTCCTACGGGACAGAGGCGTGTGTGACAGAACCGAACTTTCTTCTTGCAAGTCCCTGACGTGACCGACGGTGCTGGCTGTAGCCCCTGGGCCGTCTCTGGGCGAGTGAAGGGACATTACGGGCGCCCTGTCCTCGGTCCAGTGCAGGGGATACATGACAGCCAGCAGATGTTGCGTCGTGGGGTACTTCTGGGCTTGCTGGGGAGTTGGGGGGGGGGAGAAGATGGACTCTGACAAAAACTGAAATTCTGGGGCAAAGCTATTGGAGGCAGGGCGGGTAGCAATCTGACAACTGAGCCCAGTTTTGCTTGCCTATCTTGCCAGTTGGTAAGTGAACTTTTTTTCAGCACCTCCATTTTCCACAGCCACATGTATTACGGATCGTACAGCACCCTGTCCCCAAACCTCAAGAGCTGTGTTTGAAGCTCCAAATATACCATGTCAGCCCTCGGCAGGGAATAAAGGAAGATCATGAGAGATAAGGCTCCCTCTTCAGCGGCCTTCGTGCGCTTCTAAATGGAAATTTGTCATCATTTCCTTTCAGAAAGGGATTAATGGTGCCATCCTCCCTCCCCACTCCTCTACAGTCTACACTGAAGAGGTTTGTTTCCTCAGTGGGAGGTCCGGGGTTGGGGGCGGGGGGGGGGGGGGGGGGGGGATGCCCAGAAAAGTGGAGGAAATGTAAAGGTCAATTTGATTAGCTCATTCTTAGCGGCCATCTTCTAATGTCTCTCATGAAAATGTCATGATTTAGCAACCATTACGGTCCCCTGTGCATTTTTTTTTTAATACCCAAGCATTTTGAACACTTAATTCTCCTCGTCTTAGGCATTTTTGGTTTCTTCCCCCTCCCCCCCCCCCGCCCCCATTTTGATATGGTTTGCATTTCTGTTAAAACCCATGGATAGAGAGTTTTCTTCTTTTTTTTTAATCAACAGAGAGGCCGCTTAAAATCAAGCCTGTCATGCTCCAATGTATAGAGGCCACCATCTCACAAAGAGAACGTGTCAATATTGTATATAAGAGCCTCGGCGACTGTCATCTACTCGAGATGACTTAATAACACATTCAGAGAGTTGACGGCTGGCAGGGCCTCAGCAAACATCGCATCCTTCTCCCTCATTTCACAGATGAGAAAACTGAGACTCACTGGGAGTAAGTGACTGGACGTAGCCACAGCCAACAGTCACTGAAGATCCAAAACTCAAACCAGCCCCCTTGCTCCCAGGAAACGCTCTTTTTTCCTAACCCACGCTACCTGTTTCGGGGACTTGAAACCTGGAAGCCGATCGCTCCCTGCGGACAACTCAGGATTATGATTACATGCCTCGAATCACAAGGCGGGGAGCCAGGAGCAACCCCCCAATGAGGCTGCTTTCTGGGTTTGCGTTTGACAGATCTGAGAAAGCACAGATGGTCCTCTGACCTCGTCAGAGGGGGAAAGACCAACACGCTAACTTGAACATCGTCATCAAGGATTTATTAAATGCCCACTGTGTTCAAAGTCGTGTGCTAAGCTCTTTGGGAATTTCAAAGGAAGTCTGAGCTGTGATCCCAGGCGCAGAGTGGCTTTCATTAAAAAGGGGAGCAAGACACATTGCAATTTAACACTTATCAATAATGAAACGGCGGAGAAAAGAACACACAAATGAATGGTGATGGCCAGCAGAGGAAGCAGCAGAGATGCGGGAACTTCACAGAGCGCCATGAGACCTCCTTCAAAAATCTCAGTCGGTTAAGCATCTGACTTTGGCTCAGGTCATGAGCTCACGCGTGGATTGTGAGTTCGAGCCCCACATCGGGCTCTGCGCCGACAGTGTGGAACCTGCCCGGGATTCTCTCTCCCCACCTCTCTCTCTGCCCCTCTCCCCTACTTGCATACTCTCTTTCTCTCTCTTTGTTAAAAAACAAAACAAAACCCTCGGGTTGGTAACTGACCGAGATCAAAATACCCCAGACCTGTGTCTAAGGATCGTAGTAAGCAAACACAACGTCTAACCCGGACAGGAGCTCCCTGACAAGATGACTGTCCGCTCTTGGTTGGAAATCACGGGTCATCACCCAAAGTGGGTTCAGGGTGAGGAACACAGGCAAACAGGAAGCCTGAGTTCTCAGGTGGGGACAGTAACTGGTTCAATTCATAAGAAAGAGCAGAGAAAGCACAAGAAAAAGAAAATCTGATGACGTTGGTGGGTTGTGAGGGAGTTTTCCCAAAAGTCTGTCAGGAGATTGTCCGATCCTTGGGTTTTCAGCCCCGGGAGGAGCTTCTGTCCGATACGCACTGTGGGGCCCACGGAGGCTCAGCCGTGAGGCCCGCGGGTGTGAGAAGCTGTGAACAAGCTGGCCCAAGAGACAACAGTCTCAATGGGAAAAGGAAGAGCTGATATGGTTCAGGGAGCAAGTTCCAGGTGGTGACAGCGTAGGTAGGTAGGTTTGTCGAGAGACAAGCACCCACACGCCAATCCCTCCCAGGCCCGGGCCTCAGCTCCTGACCCTGACCCCGAGCACCCCCCAGGCTGCCCCACTGCATGACGACCTGCCCCTCCCCCGTGACTCGCACCCCCGCTCTCCCAGCCCCTCAGGCTCCGCCACCCCCAACTCCTGTCACGTGTGTCTCAAAACTGCTCTCTGCCTCACCCTGTCACTCCCAAGTGCCCTGGTTTATGCCTCCTCACTTTGCTGGGACATCGCACAGGCTCCGGGTTTTGTTACCTCCCCTTTCTGCATTCTGCGCGTGACCACCCTCAGTCATCTTTAGACAATTCACACGTCCTCACATCACTCCCCTGTGCAAAATCCACACGGCTGCTCCGGGGCTGACGAATCTGGCTGAAGCCTGCGGTCCGGCTTCCCGTCCTTATCTCCGCAGTCCCGCCACCACCCAGGGGCTGAGCGTTTCCTGGGCTCTCGGCCGCCATGCTCTGGCCCAGAAGGCTCGCTTACCTTGGTCTCCCCCCACCCCCCCACCAGCCCTCCCTCCCTTTCTGCCTCACGTATTTCCTACGGGCCTGCCCGAGGCCCGGCCGCGGCTACGTTCTGGGCCTGCACCCTGGTGGGCACACTGGACTCAGTCCCTGCCCTCAGGCTAAGTGACACTTGGGGAAATCTACGTGATGACAGGCGCTGTCTGGTGCAGATATTTTCTTTGCCACAGCTCCGCACACCCTGAAGGTCCTTCTTCACGCCGAAAAGACGTTATTTTGAAACCCGAAAGGACAACATCAAAAGTTTCAGACGTGAGCTTTTAGAATCAGTTGTTTTAAAATTAGAATTCTCTGTTACAAATACAAAGGAGAAGGTGCATCAGATGCAAATAATGAGGGATTCTAATTCAGGAGACGCGGCAGGGGAAGAGAAAGCCCGGTGATTATCCTCCACAAAGAACAAGAGGGCCTCAGTTTCAATTACGGGCTGTGTCGAGGCTTAACTGCCTCATCCCCGTCCTGCGGAACGTTTTGGTCTCTGGCCGGGCAGTCCTCTCCCGCAGCTCAGAAACTTTAAGCGAAGCCTCCCTTTCACTTCCCAGGCCTGTTGTGAAACGTTCTGGTCCTCGGAGAGGCTGGAAAGAGGGACGCAGCTTTTCTTGGAGAATAGTAAAAAAGATGTCTGGGTTTCTGTAAATCTCATTAGCATCAAATACAGAATCTGGCGTGGACTAGTTTAAAAGCAAGCGAACAACAGACACAAACAATGGGGCGCCTGGGTGACTCAGCGGGTTAAGCATCCCACTTCGGCTCAGGGCATGATCTCGCAGTTCATGGGTTCGAGCCCCGTGTCGGGCTCGGTGCGGGCAGCTCAGAGCCTGGAGCCTGCTTCGGATTCTGTGTCTCCCTCTCTCTCTCTGCCCCTCTGCTTGTGTTTGTTTTCTCTCTCTCTCAAAAATAAATAAAGTTAAGGGGCGCCTGGGTGGCGCAGTCGGTTAAGCGTCCGACTTCAGCCAGGTCACGATCTCGCGGTCCGTGAGTTCGAGCCCCACGTCGGGCTCTGGGCTGATGGCTCAGAGCCTGGAGCCTGTTTCCGATTCTGTGTCTCCCTCTCTCTCTGCCCCTCCCCCGTTCATGCTCTGTCTCTCTCTGTCCCAAAAATAAATAAAAACATTGAAAAAAAATTAAAAAAAAAAAGTTAAAAAAAAAAAAAGAACAGCTGTCTCTAGTTTTAAAAAACAAACGAAAAGGAGTCCCCTTGCTCTGTCTTCCCTTCTGCATCGCCTATAATGTCTTGCACAGAGCCTGACAGGCAATAGATACAAATAAACACACCCTGAGTGGTAAACGTGCGTGAAATTATCCACCTAGAGGGGAGCAGAGCCTCGGGCGGCCTGGAACCTCAGGGCCAGTGACAGTGGAAGCCTCCATGGGGGCATCCGTCTTCAAAGATGCCTTATATCTTAAAATCATGGTAACTGGGACTCACTTTGGCCCAGTGATTGGAAGAATATAATTCAACACTGAGTGCTTTACAAACCAATGAAGTAATTTGAAAACACACGTATAAACTGGAGAAAGTTCTGAACCTGGACACACACACACACACACCTACACAGAGGTTTCTACATACACGTGTGTGCTAAGTGATACTGTTGTTAAGGAAGAATATTCTAGAACTGTTGCTTATGAGAAAAAAAAGTTTCATTCTTAAAAGACATTCAAGAAACCAAAACCAGGGGAAAGATACAATTGTTGATAGCAGGATTGCTTTTCAATTCTTCTCAAGAAGTTTAAATTTGCTGCTAGAGGTCAATTAGGTAGCCTAATTACTATGTTCTAATTTGATCAGATTCAGCAATACTGACTTTTTCCAGGTGCAGCAAAAAGGCATTCACACACCCAAGGCAGGTGGACACCATTCACCCATTTGACTTAACGCGAAGGTCCAAATACTAAATGAACCAGGCAGGGGGCTCCCGATCATCACGCGGATGCAAAGCCGCTTGTCTAACAGGCAAACACTTCAGAAAAACAAACACATCGAGGAAAAGCAAAGCAGCGTGGGGCCCGGTCCCCTCTAGCCATCCAGTGGCGTCAAAAGACGATCAGATCCCAGGTCACTGATCTCACTTTTCAAATCAGACCGAGAGAGAGTATTTAACTTGGTACTGCGGATGTCAACTGATACGCGTTCCTTGTTCTGTCCACGAGAGACACAATGGCTGGGCGGTGGTGAGTTGATGTGCCGGGCAGCTGGGACAATGGCCCGGCTAGTCCTGGCCTGTTCCCACTGCTGGGCATTCCGGGCCCTGCCCAGGTCCGTGGCACCTCCACCTTCACCCCGGCAATGCCCGGAGGCCCTCAAGGTATGAACTCAGAGCCAGAGCTGGCACAACTTCCTCCTTTTTTCCAAACCGAGTAGCCAACAGAGTGGGTGGGGCCCCACATCCACAATCTCATCTTCGGGTTAAACTGCAGGGCCTGCCCCTCCCGAAACTTTTTTAGGAGGTAGAGACTTTGGGAAAGCGACGTGGGACTGGAGGGGAAAACCGGCACGTAGCTCTGGTTCGCTAAAGTTACTTTGAACACCCACCTTTTTTTCTCTTTTTAATAGAAATACAGTTGCCAAAGAGAAAGCAGCAATTTAAATGCCAAAAGTACCGGGCGTAGCTGAGGAAAGGAGTGGTGTTCAAATGATTAATTATACTCACACTGGCTCTCCTCTGTACTGATTTCTCCTGCTAAGAGCTTAAGAGATTTGCCAGTTAGTTCCACGAATCCTCCTCCACTTGCCTCATTTGCCTTTAAAGTTTGTCCTCAGCAATTTGCACTTACTTAACTATCAAGTTGACATGGTTTTGTTTTGGGGGGGCGGAGGGGAAGGTGAAGGAAAACTGGCTCATGTCTTGGTATTTTTGCAACAAAACTAGTCATTTTAGGACATTTTAAAAACTACTTTCATCTATAGTTCAGATTTCAGGCTGTAAAGGCTCCATTTTTGATCTCACTGAGCAGCGCTGATTATGGGAAGAAACATACGGACTTCATCTTGGTAACAAATTGAGGGACCTAACACGATCCTGGAGCAGAGGCCCTCAAAAGCCGGTTTCTGTGAAATGCCAGTGTAGTTGTTTTATTTTAAAAAAAGGGGGGAGGGGTGGCACCTGGGTGGCCCAGTCAGAGTGTCTGACTTCGGCTCAGGTCACAATCTCACAGTTCTTGAGTTCGAGCCCCATGTCAGGCTCTGTGCTCACAGCTCAGAGCCTGGAGCCTGCTTCGGATTCTGTGTCCTCCTCTCTCTCTCTGCCCCTCCCTCTCTCGTACTCTGTCTCTTTCTCTCTCAAAAATAAACAAACATTAGGGGCGCCTGGGTGGCGCAGTCGGTGAAGCGTCCGACTTCAGCCAGGTCGCGATCTCGCGGTCCGTGAGTTCGAGCCCCGCGTCGGGCTCTGGGCTGATGGCTCGGAGCCTGGAGCCTGTTTCCGATTCTGTGTCTCCCTCTCTCTCTGCCCCTCCCCCGTTCATGCTCTGTCTCTCTCTGTCCCAAAAATAAATAAAAACGTTGAAAAAAAAATTAAAAAAAAAAATAAACATTAGAAAAAACAAAAAAGGAGACATGAGACTCGGGTAGAGGAGAGTTTCTTAGGACGTCAGTTGTCAGCCACTCGTTCCTTTAAACCACTCAGTTTATTTCCATATGGCCTTTTCAAATGTATTGGCAGTTCTTAAATAATGTAGAATCATTCCTTTTCATTTTCTACAAACCTTTTTTTTACTGTTCCAAGGTTTATTCTTTACAAGTGACTTATTTCTTTCAGCAGTACATCCCCAGTCCAGGTTTGACTGAAGTTCTTTCTCTTATGCATGAGGCCCAAAGCTGAGCGTGCACCCCACCCTTCCACCCCCACCCCCTCCACTTTCTCGGGCACACCCAAGCCTCTGCTCAGAACTCACCTCTGTGGAAATCCCAGCCCTGGCCCACAGAGGAGGGAATATCACTGGCAACCTGGCCAGCATTGCTTATTCAAAAACATGGGAGCTTGGAGGCTTCTTATGCCTGAATGAGCATGTGAGAAATTCTGGGAAACTTTCAATAATGGGGCGGGGCAGGGCAGGGTGGGGCGGGGCGGGGAGGCCCACACATCTTTAGGAAAATGTACTAACTAAGCTCAATTTGCCTTCGACACCCTATTTTTTTTTAAGGAAAACACAGGGTAAAGCCGTGTCAATGCTCAAATTGTAAGGTCACTCGGGGGGCAATATGGCACTTAATGTAGGATACATTAGGATTCTGATTTGGAGCAAATGAAAGAAATGTTTACTGGATTTGGAGGGATTTCAAATAAGTCAGTGCTCACACAGCAAAATGAGCAGACTGTCCTAAAAGACCAGAAACTAGCCCTTGCCTCTCTTAACTCAGATTTTCTGCTCTTAAAAAAAATCCTTGGCTTTTACGTATCTGACTGATTATATTAAGATCAAGTAACTGATGTCAGGTCCTTTCTTAGGAGAAAGGACCACGGATCGGCACATAGGACAGCACCATGATCTTGATTTTATCTTATTTAAAAAATTTTTTTTAATGTTTATTTATTTTTGAGAGAAAGGGAGACAGAGCGTGAGCGGGGGAGGGGGAGGGGCAGAGAGAAGGGGAGACACAGAATCCGAAGCAGGCTCCAGGCTCCGAGCTGTCAGCACAGACAGAGCCCGATGCGGGGCTTGAACCCACGAAGTGCGGGATCATGACCTGAGCCGAAGTTGGGTGCTTAACTGACTGAGCCACCCAGACACCCCCATGATCTTGATTTTAAAAGTCAAATTTGAGAAAACCAGGCAAATACGGGGGGCGGGGGGGGGGGGGGATGGACAGGGAGCAACAGTGGACATTTTTATGTGGTGGGCACCAAGAACAGACGATGTTCCCAGGAGCGGCAGGCTCCTGCTGGTGCAACAGCCCTACGGTCACTAGACCACACCAACCACTCCAGGTCACCGTGCACAAGGCGTGGCCTCCGACAAAATGCTGTGAGCAGGAGAGTCGGGTTCAGATGATTGGAAAAGCAGCAAATCAGCACGAAAATACAACTTTGGTGATTGCTAAGGGGACCCTGTAACTACAGGAAACGCAAATTCAAGACACAACGTACACACTGGCACTGACTGTCGACACGCCTGATGGCAGAAAGCAAAAGAAGGCTGTGCTGACGGGCCACTTCCTCCAGGAAGTGAGAGTATCATCTGCAACGCTCACGTGCGTGTTTGCTTCCCGAAGAATGGTCTTTTCCTGCCGACTGCTAACATCATTTTGCCCAGAGGCCCCTAACTGACGGAACCCTGCCTTTATTTCAGAAAGGACACTGAAACATCCCTACGTGAAATGAAAATTGCCATTACATAATTACTCGTGACGAAAAAAAGGTCAGTCCTATTTTACAGAGCAAACCCTACTGGAAGCAAAGGTAGCAAAAAAGCGACTCACCTGGAAATCCTGATCGTCGATGCCAAACCTCTCCCGCAGGTTCCGGAAAACCATCGGGCAGTATTCCTTAAACTTGAAGTGGCTGGGCATGTTTTCTCTGAAACGGTCACAGTGTGGGATAACGTTTAGATGTAGACTTGACTTTGCCACCATCTAGTTCCACGTGCGGCCAAAGTGCCCGGGGTTCCCCACCCGCAGGAGGCTGGTATGGCCCGGAACCAACCACAACCCACAGTAAACCCGGGGGGACACAGGGACAGACTGGAGGCATTCGCCTCCTCTCACCACCTATAGGGGCACTGAGACTAGACGACCTTTCTAATCCCAACCACTCCTCGCGGCCACTTTCCCAAAGAAGAGGTGGAAAGAGAAGGGGCCACACAGACGGAAACGGTGAAGGAAAAGCAGAGAACTTGGCGAGCCCGGGATGGGCAGCGGAGCGAGCCACAGACGCGCTCCCCACATTCGTCCTCAGGTACTTGCTGATTAGAGTTTGCAAAACAACACTATCTCTCACTCCTCCAACGACCTAGCCGATGCCATCCACAAATAGCCACATTCCAAATGCACATAGAAAAGGGGCACCCTGGGTCGCGTCCGACTCTTGATTTCAGCTCAGGCCGTGATCTCACGGCTAGTGAGTTTGAGTCCCGTGTCGGGCTCCACGCTATCGGCGCGGAGCCTGCTTGGGATTCTCTCTCTCTGCCCCTCCCCCACCCCTCAAATCAATGAACTTAAATAAATGAATGAATGAATGAATGAATGAATAAATAAATAAATACATTCACATAGAAGAAAATCCCTTCAAAAGGTCAACTTCTAGACAGTTTTAAGAATTAACACATCAGCTTCACATCAGAACAAGGGCCACATTAAGAAATTTCATAATTGATCCTCATGCGGGAGAGATTTCTATAAGGCTCCTCCCACTCACTCAGAATTGCTTCCTCCTCTGTGTACCCGTAGATACATACACACCTCGACAGTCGTACTTTGCACGCTGAATTATGCGGTAATTTGTGTATGTGTCAGATTTCAAGCACCTGCCTGAGAGCCCCCTGAGGGCAGGGCCACATCTACTTCCTCGTCCCTCCTCTCAGTGGACAGCTAATACATAAGAGGTGCTCCATAATGACAGCCAAATGAAGGAGAAATACTCTCACTGCCCACCATGGCATCCCATCATGTTTTAGAAAAATGTCCCTTAATTCTTTATTGTTCTGTGAAGTAGTTACTTCTGCTCCTAAGGTCAGCATTATTAGAGTTTTGTCCAAGATCGCTCAGGTCCACAGCTGCTAAAAATCCCAAGCAATTCACAGCTTCAAACATTTAAATTGTAATGAGAATATCACTTTTAACATAGGAGATATTCATAGAGAACAATATGCCATATGGCAAAAGGATATTACCCAAGAGGGCCTGCCGTTGCTTTTCTGAAAATGACAGATGGTTATGTTTATCACAGGATTAACTTCATCAGCAAAACTTTACTCCCACCCATTGAAAACTAATGCAATTACAGAAATTCACAAAACCCATACTCCTGGCAGCCGTGTCGGTCTTACAAACGGCCGTATTTGTACTTACTTGTTAAAAAGGTGATTGTCCACCTTTATCTTTGAATAGGCTTTGAAGTCATCTGGCATCAGCATAACAGGGATTTGAACATGGCTCAGTTCATTGATCTAGAAAGAGACAGAGCAAAATGACACAGGTTAGAAATCTCTCCGCGGGAAGTGCTGGACTTGAACACACATCTTGGGGGAAAAACCTGGTGGAAACGAGCACCTCCCACCCCCCACCCTCCTCCTCCTCCTCCTCCTCCTCCTCCTCTCCTAGATCATCTCTCTTGCTGCCCTCCTCACTCCCTCTGCAGGCTTCACTACCGCCCCCACCTAACATCCGGCTCCGACTGCTCATCTCCCCTTCTGCTGCTGGGTGTGCCCCCCTCCCCCCCCCCCCCCCCCCCCCCCGGGTGGCAGCGACGAGGGAGGAATTCTGGAAGGTGAGCCCTCATGGCCACCTGGCCCTGCTTCTCCCATGTATCTCCCCACCTCCTCTCCAGAGCCTCAGCCCAGAGCTTCTCGGATTGCATGTCTAAGACAACTTCTCCCCGCAAAGAGAATGCTATCTGATAAAGAAGGCTTTTTAATTTCTGACATAAATCTCTGTTGAATTAATGAACAGGACTGTATCTTTACACATTTGGGTACCCAAAAACCCAACACTGTCATCCGTGTGATCTTTACCTTTCTTACAGGAACTAAGTACTGGGGCAGGGCATGAATATACCAAAAGAAGAGCCTTCATGAAAGAAGGGAAAGAGACATAGGGCCCCAGGGCTAATGGGTCTCAAAGGCGTCAGGAATAAAAATAAAGACATGGTTGCAGACGACAAAGGGTTGGATCAAGTTCTGAGTTCCGGCGAATGGCAGGGGCAGCTCTGACACATAACTTGGGAAAGGTTGGGCTTTCTCTTGATAAATTATTTTTCTATCTTGGTTCCCGAGCTATACGTCCCTTGTTGCTACTAATGAAAACCCCTCAGAAGATTTACGCCTCCAGTAAGTGGAAGAGCCTCAGCAGGGTTCTCAGTTACAAAAACAAAACAGAACAAAGGGGGAAAACTGAGCTCTTTGATAAAGCAGAGTGGTTAACACATGGCTGGGATCATAGAATGGAGAGAAACATCTCCAAGATGGCTTCCTTCTCCTAACAGGAGTTTAATCCATCGGGAATGAGGGGACTACCAAGCAAGCATGAACAGGTGGGTTTCCCTGAAGACAGGTATCAATTTTGACACTTAGTTGGGCCAAAGGAAAGCTGGGGAGCTCAACCACACACTTCGACATTAAACAAGCACCTTTGAAGGAAGCAGAAGTAGCCTCATCACCTGAGGGAAATACTTGCAAATGGCGCCTGGGAGACGGCGTCTGGGGGACAGCATCCCCGCCACAGGCCTCCAAGAGCCCCGCGGAGCATGAGCTCACAGACAGAAGCAGAGTGGGATTCTGCAGAAACCAAAATTATTCTCAAGACTTAAGCTGTTAGGATGACCAGATACAGAAAAGGAAATGAAAGCCATGTGTAAAATGTATGAAGAAGAAAAAGACAGGCTGGCAAAAATGAGTAAACTACGGGACTTTCAAAATGACCAATCAGGTTGAAAAGGGATCCAATAAAACTTTTACAAAATGAAAATTATAGGGGCATGAAGGACTCTACTCCCGAAATCACTGTTGCACTATATACTAACTTCGATGTCAGTTAGGAAAAAAAAAAAAAAATTATAACTGATGAACTGGAATCAGAACAGAAGGCCCCGAACCCAGGGCCCTGGAAGCACACTGGGTAACTGGTGGACGGGAGGGTAGGTCTGAGGGAGTTCCCCAGAACACCACAAAGAATGAAAATGCAATATATAAAGGAATGGGTAAGGAAGAAAAAACGCTTACGGCAGGGGGTTTGAAGGGAGAGCAAGCGAAATCTTAGAGGAAAGGAACAGAGAGTTGGGGGAAGAGACAGTGTTTGAAATAATAAAGTTGAAAATGTTTTCACGGGGCGCCTGGGTGGCTCAGTCGGTTGAACGTCCGACTTCAGCTCAGGTCACGATCTCGCGGTCCGTGAGTTCGAGCCCCGCGTCGGGCTCTAGGCTGATGGCTCAGAGCCTGGTGCCTGCTTCCGATTCTGTGTCTCCCTCTCTCTCTGCCCCTCCCCCGTTCATGCTCTGTCTCTCTCTGTCTCAAAAATAAATAAAACGTTAAAAAAAATTAAAAAAAAAAAGAAAATGTTTCCACAACTGATGGAAGTTATGCAACTATGGATACATAATACCCCATGTACACAAAATAGTCTAAGAAGAAGTCCACTCGTAGACACAGTGTAGTTAAGCTGAAGATACCAAGAGCAGAGAGAAGAAAATTGGCCAGAGGGAAAGGACAGAACACAAGGAAGGAATGACAACCAGACTGACGGCCAACTTCTCAACAGCAAAGCTGGAAAGCCCTGAAGATGGTGGTCTACCTTCAAAGTGAAACATACTGTGTACATAAAACTGTGTGCTGCAGAATAATATATATTTGGGCTATTATCGGGGTTCCTGGCACAAATCTAAAACCCCTGGAATTTCCAGAGTGATAGGATTATCTTTTGCCACTCATCAGGCACCCTGTTTGAGCACGCCTAAATTTATGCTAACGAGGTGACTCTGGGTGAGGCCCCTAGAGAGCCAGAGAGGATGGGGCCGGTCACCAGAAAGGCCAAGTAAGAACAACTTTGGAACTTTCAGCCCCGCTCACTGACCTCTGAGAAGGGGAAGGGAGTTGCTAGAGATTAAGTTCCATTAAAACTCTTGAACAAGAAGTGCTGGGCTTCTGGGGGCGGTGAACACATCCACGTGCCTGGATGTGGCAGCACACCCCAGGTCCGTGGGGACAGAAGCCCCAGCGCTCGGGAACCTTCTGGGCCTCCGCCTATGTACCTCCTTTGCCTGGCTGTTTATCTGGATCTTGTATCACATCCTTCATAGTAACCTGGTAAATGTGCATACGTGTTTTTTACATGAGCCGCTCTAGCAAATTAATCAAACCTGAGGAGGGGGTCAGGGCACGTCCGATTTACAGCCAGTAGGTGAGAAGCACAGGGGACAACCTGGGACATCTGAAGCAAGGGCAGTCTGTGGGACTGAGCCCTTAACCTGTGGGGTCTGATGCTGTCCCCGGAAAGGCAGTGTCAGAATTCACTGCCCTGTAGTATTGGAAAAACCGTATGTGGGATATCCACTAAAACTGTCTTCCAAAAAGAAAAAAAAGAGCAAAATAAAGGCTTTTTCATAGAAACAACACCCGAGAACTTACCGACAATGGACCTCACTAAAGGAACTTGTGAGCAACTTAGAAGCATATTATTTAGACTCTAAGGATATAATTCAGAAAGGAAGTAAATGTTGTGTGGGGAAGGTATGAGATACAAAAAGAATTAGTAAGCAAATAAATTTGTAAATATGAAGACAAATATAAGTAAGTATCACCTTTATAAAGTAATAATGCTTAGTTCTTGGAATCAAAATAAACAAGAGTAACAACAGCAGGTAAGTTGGGAAGCAAAGTGACGGTGCCTGTTGTATTGTTCAGGAGAGTGAGGCAACTTTAAGTATTGTAACATTTAAAAGGCAAACATTTAAAGTAGAGAAACAGAGTATATAGCTTCCAAACTAGTGGGGGGGGGGGTGGACAGAATGCGAAAAGAAATAATACTCATTATTTTTAAAAAGAGGAAAAAATTGGGGCACCTGGGTGGCGCGGTCGGTTAAGCGTCCGACTTCAGCCAGGTCACGATCTCGCGGTCCGTGAGTTCGAGCCCCGCGTCAGGCTCTGGGCTGATGGCTCGGAGCCTGGAGCCTGTTTCCGATTCTGTGTCTCCCTCTCTCTCTGCCCCTCCCCCGTTCATGCTCTGTCTCTCTCTGTCCCAAAAAGATAAATAAACGTTGAAAAAAAAATTAAGAAAAAAAGAAAAAAAGAGGAAAAAATACTGGCGCCTGGGCTCAGTCAGTTAAGCGTCCGACTTAAGCTCAGGTCATGATCTCGCGGTTCGTGAGTTCGAGCCCCATGTCGGGCTCTGTGCTGTCGGTTTAGAACCTGGAGCCTGCTTCAGTGTGTCCTCTGTCTCTCTCTCTCTCTCTCTCTCTCTCTCTCTCTCTCTCTCTCTCTGCCCCTCCCCCGGTCGCACTCTGTCTCTCAAAAAATGAATAAACGTTAACAATTTTTTTTCTTTTTTAAAAGAAGAGGAAAAAATAAACACTGCAAAAATGGGACAAATAGAAAGTAAGTGATGAACAAGTCTGGATAGAAACATAATCCCAATAAGCGTTAAGTGGACAAACAATTAAAAATAAAGACTGTCAAAATGAATTAAAAACTACAGGCTATATGCAAGAGAAACACCTAAAGCAGAACTCAAAAAGGTTGAAAGGAACAGAAAAAACATATTAAATAGTACCGAAAATTACTGAAAAGCTAGCTTACCTTTACTAACATCGGGTAAACTAATAACTTTAAGACAAAAGCATTATTAAGGGTAAAGAAGGCCTGTACATAATGATAAAAGGCTCAATTAGCCAGGAAGCTAGGATTCATATTGTAAGTACCTCATTAGTCTGGAATTATACAGCAAAAATTGTTAGGACCTCAGGGAAAATGGGCAACCCCTGATTATCGAGAAAGACTTGAACATGCTTTACTGATAGGTCAAAAAGCCAAAAGAACTAAGAAAGATAGAGATTTTTTTAAAACAACATATTAAACAACACTCATTCAATATATGCTCTTCCAGGTGCTTGGGATATGTTATTGAAAACAGATTAAGATGCCTGCCCTCCCGAAGCTTACATCTGAGTGGGAAGAGTCAGTAAATAAAACATAAACTTAGTAACATAAATTATCTACTATGTTAGAGGACTATGGAAAAAAAGACAAAGAGCAGGAAGAAAGGGCTAGGGAACGCCCATCAGTGCATGAGTGGGGGTCCCCGAAGTATTTTAAATAGGGAGGGTTGGAGTAGACCAAGGGTTGGAAAGAAAAGGGGTTTAGCATTCCAGTGCAAAGGCCCTGGGGCAGGGCATGCCTGATATGCTTGGGACATGGAGACCCCTGTGGCTGGAGATTACTTGAGAAGAGAAACAGGAAGGGCTGAGATCACTGGAAAGACTGGCTTTCACTGCCAATGATATGGGAGCTGTTGCAGGGTTCTGAGTGGTAGAGTGTCGACATTACTTAACTTGGGGTTTAAAAAGATTACCGGAGGGGTGAGGGTGGGCACAAGTATGCGACAGGGAGACCAGTGACAGCAGTGTAGGTAGGAAAGGGGATATTTTTTGAAAGTGGAGCCAACGTCATTTCCTGAAGTTCTGAATGTGGGGGGTAAGAAAGAAGCCAAGACCGAGGCCGAGGCCTTGGCCTGAGCAATTAAGGGGACAGATGTGCCATCATCCAAGGTGGGGGGAGAATTCTGGGTTCCTTCTCATGCTTTTTGCTTTCTGAATCATCTTAAAGAAATGCCTGTCGTAAAAACTGCGTGCTTTTAACAATTTTTTAATAACGACAAAACGGAAAACATACACGCAAACTATCAGGCTACTTACAATGTACATATATAAAATGTTATGCACTGCAGATTCTCAAACCTTATTATGATCAGATTAGAAACCCCCACCCACATTTCCTGATCCACTGCCCTTTTTTTTTTTTTTTTTTTTTTTAAACACAATTGCTGGGCAGCCAGCTTCCCAAAGATACCATGTCCTTGAAAGGAATGTAGCATAATCTGAGCTGAAATCGCCGACTCCCTCGAGCTAGTCGTTTGCACGGTATCTCACAGATGCTGAGTATCTACCACATTCCTCTGGAAATTCTCAAATATCCCTGGCACTCCTGGGAAATTTGCTGCAGTGCCCCAGGGCACCTTGGCAGAGTTTGGGAAGCACAGATATAAAATACAGCAGCAGATGTTTAAAACGGCAAATGATATAATCTAATTCTAGAATGAAATCATCAGAATAATCCCTTAAGATTCATTGTAGTGGATTATAATTTACAAGCACTTTATATTCATCCCAAACAAGCTTCATTACAACCACCCGTTAATCCTTAACCTGCATACATGGATGTTCTATCCAGATAGTTTTCTTGATAGAACTCTGTATCAAACGCATTTGTGCAAGGCCAAATTACCATTCTGTTCCTTTCAAAGTATTTCAGTAACTTAATCAGAAATCACTTTTAGCCTACTGTATACTATATTATTAGAATCTCCATGTTACGGTCCATGTACGAAACTGCCACTTTAACAAAAACACTAGACTAATTTAAAAACTTTTTTTTTTACACGTTTATTTATTTTTGGGACAGAGAGAGACAGAGCATGAACGGGGGAGGGGCAGAGAGAGAGGGAGACACAGAATCGGAAACAGGCTCCAGGCTCTGAGCCATCAGCCCAGAGCCCGACGCGGGGCTCGAACTCCCGGACCGCGAGATCGTGACCTGGCTGAAGGCGGACGCTTAACCGACTGTGCCACCCAGGCGCCCCTGATTTTAAATCATACATTCTTTCCTACTCATTTCACTCAAGTATCTTAAATAGAAAACATTTCTCAGTATATCTGTGAAAAATTTAAAAACGTGTATCTTTACACCAGCGCCGGAATACCAAAGTTTGGAAGCAAGAGAAACCAGAACCGAAAACCAAGTCTGGTGAGGAGCACAATTAGAACAACGCTGGACGATAAGTCGGTTTTTCGGTATCTTGCGCCAACCAAAGAGTGTCCGTAAAAAACAGGACGTTCACAGGGTGGCAAAGGGCAAGGCGAGGAGCAATCACTTCACGTCGCGTTCCCCAAGTTATGCAGAAAAGAGCTGGAGGGAACATAATAATAAGATTCCGATCACAAGCTAGGTTCTGCGTGGTTACTGAAAAAGTGAAACCGGATTTGGGAGCAGGAGCAACCAAATCCCTGCATTCGGACGCCTCAGGCTGTTGGGATCAGAACTGGCAACAGTATCCGCTTTGGAAAGAAAGCAAGAAGTGCCAGCCGGGAGTGTCTGCTCTGGGCTGAGCGCTGCACAAACGCCGCGTTCACCCTCGCGGTGCCTACAGTCCAGAGGGGCACGCACACCGATAGAAAAAGTGCACCGCGTGTAAAATTCAACCAATGACAAGTGTCGGGAGAGGGAAGGACATCAGGCTGGGAGCGAGCATGACAAAGCATAGACGGGGGCAGGAATGACGGAAGGAGCTAGACTTGAGCAGAAGGCAGGTGGGAGGGTTCCAGAAAGTAGGGTCACAGGTGCGAAGGCCCCGGGGCGGGAGGAGGGCACAGTTAACTAGAGAAATAAAAGGATAACGTGTGAGGAAGGCGGAAATCAAGAGGGCACGTGACAGGATGGGGCTGAACAGCACGCAAACAAGGGCCGTAAGAGGCTACTGTGGAACTCGAGGAGAGGCTAGAAGCCGGGCGAAGCGGGGAGGCAGCAGACACAAAGGAAGTAGATTCCGCTGACACTGAGATGGTAAAGACGTGGACTTGAGTGAGTGGAAAGACCGCGATTCCATTTACCGAGAGCATTTTAGGAGGAGAGTTCAGTTTGGGACTTGTTAAATCTGACGTGCTCTTCAGATGTCTTCAATGTTGACGTCAAGGTGGGCAGGTGGCCACGCGGCCCTGAAGTTCCCAGGGGAGGCAGGGGCGGGAGATAAAAATACGCATTATCTGTGTATGAGACAGGAGTTCTTCCTCGGGAGTAAAGGAAGGAAGCTGGAGAGCAGCGAGCGAGGGCAGGAGGGCCTAAAAGCAGCCTTGAATGCAGTCATCAATGGTTAACAGCATGGACAGGCGGATGAGCCTGCAAAGGAGAAAGGGAAGCGCGCTGTCACCTCGCGGTGGGAGTTGGGCTCGGGGGATCCAGGGCGGGCGTGAAGGAGAGGGAGGTGGGGAGGTGGCTCCTCTATCAGGAGGGGGAAAGGGAAGGGGTTGTGTGGAACTGGCCGAGTCTCAGGGAAGACAGCAGTTCCCGTCCACTGGCAAACCTCCGCGGGGAGGAGGAGCCGTGGCCATCGACCGTGCAGAGAGGCAGGCCGGGGTGGGGGAGGCGGGGCGTGGGAGGTGGATTCAGAGGCCTGGAGAGAACACCGAGAACTTGAAAGACTGGCCACAGAACTCGGGAGAAGGAGTCTGAAGAGGGAACTGGGGCTGGGCTTCCGGGCAGAGCTGGGAGTCCATCTGTGGTCTGTGATGGTTAATTTACAGGGAACCAAACGAACTCGTGGGGTGACATCCCGGGCAGAGCTCGGCCTCAGGGTGCGGGTGCAGAGGCGGAGGACGGCTGGGGTCCTTCAGGTTCAAGGTTTTGGTTAGTCGAGTGTGACAATAAAGAGCAATGGAGTTCCAGGATAATCATTTGGACATGGGAGGTCAGTACAAAATGCTCTCTGACCAGAGTTTTCCACGATGGTTGACACGGGTCAGGGGTGGGCAGCACGCACACACAGTGAAATACAAAGCAGCAGAGAAGAAATATTGGGGTCTAGAAAGTAAGTGCCACAGGCACTGAGAGCAGGTGCTGACAGCTCCTGGGAGGGGGGGGAAGCTCGATGTGGCCCTAGCCGGACGAGGAGATGTGACTAGTGTTTCATTTAAATGTCTGGAAAATGCATACTTTTACTTCTTGCTACAAATCCCAGCTTCACAAATCAGAGCATGCCAGGATGTGGGGAACGTTGCGCCTTCATTACGAGACAAGAAAAGAGGTAAGAAATGAAACGTGATTACGCTCACTCCTTGGTTTACATATACTCAAAAGAGGAGGAAATTAAAAGAGAATCTTAGAGATCCTCGCAAGTCTCTTGTTTTGCAGATTACAACGTATCCTGGTATATCTATCCCTTTATAATCGTGTAGCAGCCCGATTCTGGGTTATATCAGACAGCTACTTCACGAGCATTTTATCTTTCATTCACAATAGCTTCACGTTTCCTTTGGGTTTCTCTTTTCCCTAGAAATTCTCTCCCCACGAACCACTCGGTCAGGTTATGAGCAGCTAGATTTCATGACCTGTGAACAAACGCTTCACAAACCAGAGGGCCTACCATTTAAAAGCTTTTAATTAGTAAACAATGTTTTTTCAATAGTGTGCCCATGAGCCCCTATATTATCTTCTTCTATAAGCACATTTTCTTTTGTTGCCACATGGGCTCACCCATACACAAAATTCATCGTTTTCCTCAAAATGTAGGGCTGCCCAGTCACTGAAAGGCTGTTTAACTTCCTGGATAATTTCTCCTTTAGTCTGACATCACACAAATCAAAATATATCCTTGTCTCTAGTTCACATTCTTGAGCTCATGGAGGTAATGACAACGAGCTATTATCTTGAATAAGGTTAAGTTAATCCTGTTTGTTAATTTCTCTGTTCCACACAGAGCTTTGGGTTGCTAATGCTCAGATTTCAGGACAAAAGTCTTGGGTTTCCAAGCCTTCCGTGGGAGAAAACTTTACCAGTTTGGCATTCTATCTGCCCCAACCATTCCACGTGGCCCATCGCGAAACTGGTAACGAAGGTAGCCATGATTATCATCACCACTAGTTTACGTCTGCTATTATTCGTATTTAACAAAGCATTTGCACATTTTTCTCTTTTCTAGACACTTACCTAGGGGACACAGATACATAGCTATAATTGACATACGCTATGTAATATCCATGAAAGGAAATAAAACAATTGTGTTAACTATTGAAGGAAGGAATGACACCACCCCCCCCCCCATAAAATTAAGCATACATTATGAAATCCAAATAGTTTTAACTTTATGGAGATAACAGTGGTTTTGGAGCTGACGAAAATTTTATTGGGTTAACTAAACAGTACACTGAAAGCACTAGCTATCTTATTAAGGCCACATTTAAAGTTCCTCGGATTGCAAATACTCAATAAACTCTCACAACAGAAATGCGCTCATAGGTTATACTTGTGAAGTGCCGTAAAACCCTGGGTGGCGAGTCACTCGTTCTGCGAGTGTTCCGCAAGACGAGCAACCATTTCTAATCAATTTTAACTGGATAAGTGAACGAGGTCTTGCAAGAGGAGTAGTCTGTGACATGACACCGAATGCCACGTGATCACAACTGAGCCAATGGCTCTTCTTTCTCGCTCGCGCGCGCGCGCTCTCTCTCTCTCTCTCTCTCTCTCTCTCTCACACTGCGGGATTGTGGGTGATCATCTCCCATGCTCCGATGCTCAGTCTCAGGCCGTGGTGTTTGGCAGAAATCAGTGATTTTTCAGAACGTCGGAAGGCGCCCACAAATGGCACTTGTGTGTTTTTTTTGTCACTCTAAAGCACCGATGGACAGTCGTTCGCTTTTCATACAAGAGGAAGCTTAGGAATGCTTGGCTTCATTGTAGGTCAGGCTGCCTGCAGATATAGACCCTTTCCTCTGCCACCTTATTGCCAGTTACATTAAATACGGTATATTGCAAGTTTATTAGCACTGTAGTCAACATCTGTGTGAGCGTATACAATGGCCCCCATGCAGAAGAAGATTCTATTGAGCCAATAGATGGCGGTGATTCTGTTAGCGACAGTGAAAGTCTCCCTACACAATAACTCTCTCTTGTCTCTCCCACACCAGCCACAACGGTTTTCAAAGGTAAGTGTGGGTCAATTTGTTTGTTTTTCTTTATATTTTGTATTTTATTATCTCGTATTATATTACAGTATTGTAACCATTTTTATGTGAATATTTTGGGGTTGTGGAACGAATCGTCTGAGTTTCCATTATTTCCTATGGGGAAATTTGCTTTGATATACAGGTGCTTTGGATTATAAGCAGGTTTCCAGAACAAATTATGCTCGCAAACAAAGGTTTTATTGTACTTCATAGTTGTCCAAGCACTTCGGCAAATATTTTCTCATTTTCTATGTGTACTGACAGTCATATTCATGGTCCTATAAAGCTCAATGGCATAAAAGTATTGTAAATGCCCCCGTGCGGCCAAGCTATAGGATGCGTCCCCCAGGGCCCTGGGAAGGGCCTCGTTTCCATTTATGCCACACAGTCACCCCCCAAACAGACAGGTGTGGACAAGCTCTGCTTTTCCACTTGGCCATTGGGCGCCAATACGGACAATGCGGGGGTCCGACATAAGGCATCAAATAGGGGTGCCTGGGTGGCTCAGTCGGTTCAGCATCTGACTCCTGATTTCGGCTCAGGTCAAGATCTCACAATTCGTGAGATTGAGCCCTGCATCGGGCTACGTGCTGACAGCACAGAGCCTGCTTTGGATTCTCTCTCTCTCTTTCCCTCTCTCTCTCCCCCTGCCCCTCCCCTGCTCATGCATGCTCTCTCTCAAAATAAATCAACAAACTTTGAAAAAAAGACAACAAATAAAGAAGTTCTGTTGTCAGCTTCAACAAAAACCATAGAAACCAGGGCAAAGGGATGCAGAGAGGGTTAGTGCCAAGGTTTAGGACAAAGTGCCCACATATAAGTCAAGGGTGGGGGAGAGCAGAGAGAACATGTGTAGAGGGGAGTGGTGAAGGAAGAGGATGGGGAGAGCTTCGAGGTCGAGGCTCACCTTTGCCTCCCTCGCTTTAATACCTGGTATTAACCTTGCTAATACTTAGGGGGCACCCACAAAGCATCACATTAAGCACTTCAGGTGCAGTATCGTATCTGATCTATGCAACAAAGTAGATACTATCGTTATGCCCACTTTCCAGATAAAGAAACTGAGGGTTAGTGAGACGAGGCAAACTAACCCAGCCTGCTCAGGCAACTCACTTGAGTTACCTCAAATATAAAATTCGGACAGTGGGAACGGGCGGACCCTAAGATCCCTTGGAGCACCTGACCGCCTAGGAGGTCAGACCCACAGCAACTTCCTAAGATGTCCACTGCGTGTAGGGCTTACTTAAGAAAAACGGTTCACCTGAAATTTAAGTCTTCCACTGTGTCAAAAATTTCTAAAAGATTCCTTATTTTTTTAAAAAGGGGAACAATTAAATGCATATTGAGAATGAATTATTAAACGTATATTTAATTGAATATGCCCCCACGGTCTGCTACAATTATATCCGCTATGACTTCAGTACGTGCACTCTAAATTTGGAAAGACCTATATCGCTGAAAAGCTAGCACGCTTCTGATAATACTTGTCACTTCAAAAAAGGGAAAGTAAAAAAAATTCCTCAAACCTCCCCAAATCACAACAAATTATAAACAGAAGGATACACAGTTGATTTCCAAAGCAATTACTTACTCAAGCACATGTGTTTAATAATCGGTTTTCTCTCAGTCACGAGTACACACACAGAAAGACACCCCCGCCAAAGAACACCTCTCACGTGGAGATACAGAGATATTTAATCTGATTAGGATAGACAGGCACTAAAAATTATGCCATATTGAGATGGAACAGGGGGTAGCCGAATCTACAGGCATAGGTGGCGGGTGGGAGCTGTTTTCAGAGCAGCGCACCCATCTAGGATTGGGGCCAGACGGGATGGCAAGAGTGAGAATTCTCTCTTTTTTTAAAAGTTTATTTGTTTTGAGAGAGACAGAGACAGAGCGAGTAGGGGAGGGGTAGACAGAGAGGGAGAGAGAGAATCCCAAGCAGGCTCTGCACTGTCAGCACAGACATGGGGCTCGAACTCACAAAACCATGAGATCATGACTTGAGCTGAAATCAAGATTCGGACGCTTAACAGACTGAGCCACCCAGGCACCCCACGAGTGAGAATTACCTTAAAAGGCCATTTCATATAGCCCTCTTCAAAAAATCTCCAGGGACACTTGGGGGGCTCAGTTGCGTAAGCATCTGACTTCAGCTCAGGTCATGATCTCACGGTTTGTGGGTTCAAGCCCCACGTCGGGCTCTGTGCTGACAGCTCAGAGCCTGGAGCCTCCTTCAGATTCTGTGTCTTCCTCTGTCTCTGCCCCTTCCCCTCTCTTGCTCGATCTCTCTCAAAAATAAATAAATATTTAAAAAAGTTTTTTTTTTAATCTCAAGATACGTATTGAAGTGGGCTTTCTTTACCTCTTACACAACCTTCCGACCACCTAATTATGAGTGCGCATTTAAAAATACAATTTGGGGGGGCGCCTGGGTGGCGCAGTCGGTTAAGCGTCCGACTTCAGCTCAGGTCACGACCTCGCGGTCCGTGAGTTCGAGCCCCGCATCGGGCCCCTGTGCTGACAGCTCAGAGCCCGGAGCCTGTTTCAGATTCTGTGTCTCCCTCTCTCTGCCCCTCCCCCGTTCATGCTCTGTCTCTCTCTGTCTCAAAAATAAATAAACGTTAAAAAAAAATTTTTTTTTTAATTAAAAAAAAAAATGTCCTCTTCCCCTCCATATATCCCTTCACGACAGTATCTCAAAATAGATACTATCCACTTAGTGGACTCATCACACACACACACACACACACACACACACACACACACACACACACACACGATTCCTTTGTGACTCTGGTTAATAAGCATAGAAAGATCCTTCCCACCAAATAATTCACTTTGAACATTTGCGCCCTAGGGAATGAATTCATTGGCTTTCGGAAGTGAAGGAGGAGAAAACTAAAATTCCTACTTCCAGGACCTAACAGTTGAAGGTGTTCGCAGATACTGGAACAAATCACAGCTGGAACTTCTGATGCCTTCTGTCTCTCTTGGTTCCACAAACAGCAGGGCCATTTAAACGTGAATCAGAACCTTCACCGGTTGCCCCCCAAAGGTATACAAAGTGACCTCAGGTGAGCTTCTAAGAAAACATTTTCTGCAGTGTGAAAGGTCATCGAGACTGTACTTCCCCCCCCAAGCTCTTCCCCAGGGCAGTCTGCGCTCTCCGCTTCTGGGGAGGGTGGGGATCTTGACAAGGAGCAGGGAAGAGGGACCCAGCTTTGAGAGTTGTAACAGTAAACTTCAGCAGATTAGACAGGCTGTCTGGTTGACATACAATTGCCCCAATTAGGTGTTAATACCTATGTTGGGCCCCTTCCAAATGCCTGGGAGTTGGCTTCTAAAAACTTGTTACATTTATTAGTTCGTGAAATGGGGCTCTCACCAGCAGTTTATATACCAAATATATATATACCAAATATATATCAAATATATCAAATATATATACACCAAATATATATCTTATTTTATGACTGAGATTGCAATCAGAATGTCCTTAGGATAAAAAAATATCATAAAGGCACCATTTTCCCTTTCTTTTACCGATTTTCTTAGTAAATTTGGGGGACGGGGATGGAGGGGAGATTGCCTAAGATTTTTTTAATCTGATTTTTACTGTCTATTTGATACCTAATTTGTAATGTCTTATTTCCCATTAGAAAAATATCCAGTCACGGGGCACCTGGCTGGCTCAGTCAGTAGAGCATGCAACTCTTGGTCTCGGGGTTATGAGTTTGAGCCCTGCTTGGGGGTGTAGAGATCCCTTAGAAATAAAATCTTAAAAAAAAAAAAAAAACTCATTTACTTGAGCACCAGCTCTCAGTTGGAAATAATTTTATATAAATCTTGTAACAAATATAGCTGGAAATAATTAAGAATGTTAAAAACTGTCTCAATATGACTCAAGGATGTAGCCCTCGCTGGGAATGGTGTGGCTCTCATTATAACTCAGACTGCAAACGGAACAGGAATTGAAAAGTCCAGAGGGTTCAGAGGGGCAGGCAGAGCAAATTAGAGTCAATTACAGACGTAGGAAAAAACAGGCAGCTGCAAATGTTTGTGAAGTGTATTTTTATTTGTCTTGAGGCAAGAGGTCAATTTTCCACAGCTGCTCCGTCACTATTCATTAAAAACTATTTTTTAAAAGTTAATATCTTTGTATTTGCAGAGAGGACAAAATAAAAAATGCAAGCGTATTTTAATTAAAGCCTGCTTTTGAAATGGGAGCTATCTTCAAACGTCTAGACAAATGAATGCTTTATGTGGATGAGCCCGATAAAACCGCTCCGATAGCAAAGCTGAGTAGAGACAAATCAAAGCACAAAGGTCTGTCACCCCAACATCTATAAACTCAAAAGCCCAAAGTAATACACTTACGGGCATTTTTTCCTGTCGCACAAGGATCGTTAAGTCAATCTTTTGATAAACGGCTACTTGACTAAAATGAAAATGTCATCAGAAATATTTAAACTCTTGGTTAGAATCTTAATTTATAACAAGGCACAACCTACCATCTGTCAACTCGGTATCTGCGAGCTCCGACTTCTGATGGGTGTTCTTGCCGGCTGGCCCAATGCCAGCTTCATCCAAAAGAATGAAGTCATGCTAAAATTTTACCTCTTGTGAACCACTGAATCTGACATGAAACTATTGAATAAAGGCCCAAATTTTACAGGCTCTTTACAGAAGTGGCACTGGCTTTAAAACCTGCAAGGAAAATGTTGCCAACGAAAACAAGACCCTGCAGTGGGAACGTGGTCTGTTCAAAAGGACCCGGGCTTGGAGTCGGGAGATCTGTGATACCACTCCCTCGCCACCTAACCTTGAGCCAACTGCTCCAGCTCTCTCGATCTCGTTTTATACTTTAAAAAATGAGTTCGAGGAGGCAAGGGATTGCAAACGATGTGCTGTTTGGCCCAGAGAGGGATTTAGAAAATGCTTGAATTAATTACCAATTTGTTTTTTCAGGCTTGCGAAAATTTTACGTACAGATTGGGATTTCTGGAATCTTTGAAAAAACAGCAAGGTCTGGCATCTTGCCTGGCATCATCTGGCGTGAGGACCAGCGGGGGACACACCCGCTGGCAGGGCACAGGTCCCACCACACCCTATAGACATCACTAGATGACCTCACTCATTCTAGGGTTTCAGCCACCGCTGGGCTCTGATGTCTGCAGGGGAGGCGGTCCCACAAATAAACGTGAATTGCAAACCAACTTTCCATAGAGGGTTTCTTAATTCCTAGAGGCAACGGATGACCTCATGGAGTGTTTTACTTATACGGGTGCAGGCAGACAGGGACAAAGGCAGGAAGAGAAGCCCACAGCTCCAATATGAATAATCAACGACACTGTATGATCTTGGTCCTTCACTGAAATGGGCACAAACACATGGAAGGGATGCTAAACTGAACTTGTACACCTGCAGTTGCCAGTGACCATGTCTTCATCCCGTCTCCAGAAGGTAGCATGGTTGACAGCCAGGAAAGGTGGGATCAGAGACAAGAGCCATGTGGAGATGACATCATTTGAATTCCTGGACCCAGTGGATCTTTTTTTTTTTTTTTTTAAATGTTTATTTATTTCTGGGGCGCCTGGGTGGCTCAGTCGGTTAAGCAGCCGACTTCGGCTCAGGTCATGATCTCGCGGTCCGTGAGTTCGAGCCCCGCGTCGGGCTCTGTGCTGACAGCTCAGAGCCTGGAGCCTGTTTCAGATTCTGTGTCTCCCTCTCTCTCTGACCCTCCCCCATTCATGCTCTGTCTCTCTCTGTCTCGAAAATAAATAAACGTTTAAAAAAAAAAAATTAAAAATAAATAAATAAATAAATGTTTATTTATTTTTGAGAGAGAGAGACAGAGTGTGAGCAGGAGGAGGGGCAGAGAGGGAAGGGGACACAGAATCTGAAGCTGCCTCCGGGCTCCGAGCTGTCAGCACAGAGCCCGATGTGGGGCTAGAACTCGCGAACCGTGAGATCCTGATCTGAGCCGAAGTCGGACGCTTAACCGACTGAGCCACCCAGGGGCCCCTTGGACCCAGTGGGTCTTAACGCAAGCCTACCCCTGTCACCCATCCCAGAGACCCAAACCAATCAACCCTTTAAAGTAGGTGAAAGTTAGGTTTCTGCCACTTGTGATTGAAGACATTCAAACACAACACTCAGGGGCACCTGGGTGGCTCAGTTGGCTAAGCGTCTGACTCTTGATTTCGGCTCAGGTCATGATCTCAGAGTTCATGAGATCAGGCCCCTACATAGGGCCCTGGGCTGTCAGCTGCTTGGGATTCTCTCTCTCCCTGCTCCTCCCCTACTTGGGTGTGTCCTCTCTCTCTCTCTCTCTCTCTCTCTCAAATAAATAAGCTTTAAAAAAAAACCCAAACCTCAAATACAACACTTATATACTTAGTCAAGGTCAAATGCATATAAATTTCATTCGTTGGGGGGCATGAATACTAGCAATGGCACAGCATTCCGAGAAACTGACCTTGAAAGTCAAATGAACAAATTTTACTTTTATGGTCAGATATCTAATATGGCAACATAATATTTCCTGGTGTCTTCTTGTATATTCATCCTGCAATGAGGACATCCTAAATGTACAGAGTCCCTGGTGGACCGTGAAAAAGAAGTTTCCCTGAGGCACTGGAAGGCACCGAGCTGACACAATTCTGGCAGGAGACCCTAACTCCCACACCCCTTTGGAAGTGGGGCCTGGCTGCCTAGCTGGAAGATGGGAGGAGTTTGGTATGTAAGACAGCTGTCTCACTGGTATGCCCAGGGAGGACCAATCTGCTGACAAAGTAAGCAAGGACATGGTCACGCACTGAGAAAACCACTCACTCACACACGTGATCAATGAAACCTACAAGATGATGGAGAAGGGCGTAGGCAGGTATATAGTTCAGTCCTTGTTTTTTTTTTTTTTAATTTTTTTTTCCACGTTTTTTATTTATTTTTGGGACAGAGAGAAACAGAGCATGAACAGGGGAGGGGCAGAGAGAGAGGGAGACACAGCATCGGAAACAGGCTCCAGGCTCTGAGCCATCAGCCCAGAGCCTGACGTGGGGCTCGAACTCCCGGACCGCGAGATCGTGACCTGGCTGAAGTCAGACGCTTAACCGACTGCACCACCCAGGCGCCCCAGCCCTTGTTTTTTTTCAGAGAGAGAGAGAGAGAGAGAGAGACAGAAACAGAGTGTGAGCGGGGGAGGTGCAGAGAGAGAGGGAGACACAGGATCAGAAGCAGGCTCCGGGCTCTGAGCTGTCAGCACAGACTCCGACATGGGACTCAAACTCACGAACTGCGAGATCATGACCTGAGCTGATGTCAGGAACTTAACCGACTGGGCCACTCAGGCGCCCCTAGCCTTTTATTATTTTTAATGTTTATTATTTATTTTGAGAGAGAGCGCATGTGCGTGAGCTCAAGCATAATGGGGGAGGGGCAGAGGAAGAGAGAGAGAGAGAGAGAGAGAGAGAGAGAGAGAGAGAGAGAGAGAGAATCCCAAGCAGGCTCCATGCTGTCAGCACAGAGCCCGACATGGGGCTCAATCTCACAAACCACGAGATCATGACCTGAGCTGAAATCAAGAGCTGGGCACTCAACCAACTGAGCCACCCAGGCGCCCCAGTTCAGTTTGTTTTTTTTTTTTTAAAGGATTTCTTCAGGAAACTTCCTAGTTGGGAACCTATATTAAGATTCCAGGAGGGAAGCACTGAATTCCTGATTCTGTCAGGAATGAACTTTTGTTTTTCTTTCCGTGAACAGAACAGAGGATCAGCTTGTTTTATTGCCACGACAAGAACAATATGAGGAAGGTTACCATCATGAAGTTTTTATAGCTTTCCTGGATCCCTGTTTTAAGTGACGAACGGACCATGCATTTTTATCGCCTTCCCTTCCAGAAACCCCGCTAAAATGATAATAAAGGAAGTCAGAGATGGAAAAAACAACCATGACAAAAGAACACTGGACCGCAGACAACACTCGAGGAGAAAACTTGAGCTAAGTTTTAAAAGACAGAAAATAGAGCACTGTTCACTGACGTGAGAGGAGAGAAAGCTGCCACCGGCCGCTCAGCTCGCGTGGATGCAGAGGGTCTGACGCCTGGAGTTCAGGAAGCAGAAAGCGTGTTGTCTGTTGCCAGCCACTGTTGCACCCTGGGGGAGACAGGGGATTGCGTCTTTAGAGACCTGTACCCAAGAGGCTTCAGAGTTGGGAACGCCGGGCACAGAGCAGGGTGAGCTGGGGCCCAGGACGAATGGAAATCTCCATTCTCACCATCGGGACCCCAGCCCCCACCCTCTGCTCTGCTGTGATCATGCTCGGCCACTCCCTGCAGGGACACTGGAGGCTCCCTCTCTGGAGAAAGCCCCCAGAGAAAACTCCACCAGGGGGCAAAGAGAGGAAGGCTAGACACACCCTAGCCGTGAACACCGGCCCCCCGGCCAACAAGCGTCGCCACCCCACATACCCAGAACTGGCAATCTGTTTCCTAGTCTCATTCCTAAATTTGAATGGATAGCAGTGAACCACCAGACACGCGAGGAAGGTCTCTAACACGAACGAGGGACTGAAAGAAACCTCTTTTTCAGCGAGATTTAACACCACGTAATACTAAGTTATCAAATTCAGCATTCTACCAAGTACTCAAATGAGACACAGAAGGGTAAACGCTCTCACTTTAACCAAAAGCTGTGTTACTATTTTAACCAAAAAGGGGGGTGAGAGGGGGGAAAAAGAAAAGGCGTAGGAGAGGTACAGACTCATCTATCATGGCAGACAGTCAACAGAAAATTCTACAACTGACAGATTCATAGACAGAGGATAAGCATATTACCTAGAAATATAGTAGTAAATACCAGGGTTAATTATCATTAGGTATACCTGTGTGCTAACATGGGAAGTTCTTTAAGAAATAGTTCGAAGTGAGGGGCGCCTGGGTGGCGCAGTCGGTTGAGTGTCCGACTTCAGCCGGGTCACGATCTCGCGGTCCGTGAGTTCGAGCCCCGTGTCGGGCTCTGGGCTGATGGCTCAGAGCCTGGAGCCTGTTTCCGATTCTGTGTCTCCCTCTCTCTCTGCCCCTCCCCCGTTCATGCTCTGTCTCTCTCTGTCCCAAAAATAAATAAACGTTGAAAAAAAAATTAAAAAAAAAAAGAAATAGTTCGAAGTGCAAAAAAAGCAAGATGTGTTTACTATGCTCCCATGCAGGTTTTTTTTTTTAATGTTTATTTATTTTTGAGAGAGAGTGCATGCACACACAGGCACACACACAAGTGGCGGGGGAGGGGGTGGGCAGAGAGAAAGAGACAGACAGAATCCAAAGCAGGCTCCAGGCTCTGAGCTGTCGGCACAGAGCCCCGACTCGGGGCTCGAATCCACGCACTGCGAGATCATGACGTTGGGCACTGAGCCACCCAGGCGCCCCGCTCCCATGCAGGCTTTTGAGAAAGGTTTTACATTCGTGTATTTTATATGAAACGTACAGGAGGAACATACAAGCTACAGGAGCGGGTTTAGAGATACGGGGTGGGGGTGAAGTTTCTCACGTGTTATTTTCATAACAATGACGGAGGGAAAACCAAAGCACTCCTGTGGCTTCTAACCCAGGGGCATATCATAGGCAACGTTGCCCAACAAAGAGTGCACGCTCCTAGCAAAGATAAGGGAGAATTTCTATTTATTTTTTTTATCAACGAAAACTAACTTTTGTAAGTGTATTTTCCCTCCTCAGTCCACATGTCCATCACGAGCTATATGCTGTAAGGGAGACAACTTAAAGAAACAGTAAGAACCCTTACTTGGAGGGGCCGGCAGTGGGCATATCACAACTTTGTCCATGTCGCGTGTATTACAACGGATTGTAGTTTACACGTGCCCGGCTGAGTGCACTCACAGAATATACCGTCTGGTTTTAACTAAGCTAAATTAACCCTCACAAAGCAGACACGTGCTGAAAAAGACGCCTGGAAAGAAGCGACCGAAGCTAATACTAAAAACACGAGCACCTGTTAACAAGACTATGGCTAGGGCTAGCAGAAAACGGAGCTCCGGGGGCATTTTCTCTGTTGGCCAAATTATGAGGTCGAGCGTTGATGATTTAAACGGATATGACAAGAATGGTTCAAAAACAACTGAAATGATTGAGAACACTACTTAAAATGTGGGCTCCCTTGCATTCTGGTTAACTGATATAAATGCCCTTCCCTAAGATATCTTGAGATGTTAGCTGGTGATAGCATCATGCAATTGAAATTCGTAAGTCATTTAAAAACTAAGCACTCAAACTGAACACAGGCATCTGTAGTTATTTTAATGTTTCACATCATGTAATACTAAACTACCAAATTTAGCAGTCTTCGACATTTTACTAATTTAACGATTAGTGTCCAGAAACTCACTTCTTTAAGATTTTTTTTTTTTTAATGTTTATTTTTTGAGAGAGAGAGAGCGCGCGTGCATGCAAGTGGGGCGGGCAGGCAGAGAGAAGACACAGAAGCCAGAGCAGGCTCCAGGCTCTGAGCTGTCAGCATAGAGACCGACATGGGGTTTGAACTCACCAACCGCAAGATCATGACCTGAACCGAAGTCAGATGCTCAACTGACTGAGCCACCCAGGCACCCCAGGATGTTTTTTAATTTTTTTCTTATTAGTATTTATTTATTTTTGAGAGAGAGAGAGAGAGAGAGAGAGAGCAAGCACGAGTGGGGGAGGAGAGGGAGAGAGGGAGACCCAGAATCTGAAGCAGGCTCCAGGCCCTGAGCTGTCAGCACAGAGCCTGACGTGGGGCTCGAACCCACGAACTGCAAGATCATGACCTGAGCCGAAGTAGGATGCTCAACCGACTGGGCCGCCCAGGACCCCCAAGAAGCTCCTGTCTAGGTCCTCTGACTAGCAGAATAGGCGCTACGTATGGCTTTTTGTTCCTCCCAAGGTAAAAATGGCCAACCGTGCTTGAAATCCAATATGGCACCACATTCAAATGCATTCATTCCTTTGTCAGCAAACGCTGTTAAGCACAGACATACAAGATACTGGGCAATATGTGAAGACAAACTCCACAGCCTGGAAACTTCGCTTCACAGTTGCAGCAAAGTGAAGATGGTTCTAACACGTGTCTGCTTCTGGAATTTGCTACATCACTCCATATACTCCCAGAACTACTGTGTAACGGTGGTTGAGAAGGAAGCAGAGCCCAAGCACTTTAAGAAGGGATACGAGTCACATGCTTTTCCTTTACAAAAAGCCAACTGTTCCGAACGTGTGGACCTCTGCAGGGGTCAGAGGGGCCTGTGGCTGGTGTGCGACCTGTCAGCTCAGAAATAAGCACACTTTAGGAGCGCCTGGGTGGCTCAGTCGGTTAAGCGTCCGACTTCGGCTCAGGTCGATCTCACGGTCCGTGGGTTCGAGCCCCGCATCGGGCTCTGGGCTGATGGCTCAGAGCCTGGAGCCTGCTTCCGATTCTGTGTCTGCCTCTCTCTCTGCCCCTCCCCCGTTCATGCTCTGTCTCTCTCTGTCTCAGAAATAAATTAAAAAAAAAAAAGAAATAAGCACACTTTAAGCATCCTTTCAAAGTAAAGGTGAGGCTCAGCGTTGAGAAAATTAACTGCTTTTCAAGAGACACGCATGCTCTGGAAAGAGAAGATTCTAAACACGGACGTTTGGAAACGTGTCCACTGTTTTGTGACCTTGGTGCCAGAAACAATGTGACCGTGTCACCTATGAAAACTCTTGCATCAGCACGCTTAGAAACTTGGAAGTTGGCTATTCTAGCCTATCAGAAATCTCGCCAGGGAGTTTCGCGTTGCTTTGTCCAAACTTCAAAAACAGCGTACCTCTCAGTAACTTTGGGAGATTTCAGGGAGAAGGAAATTTAACATCCCGAAGTCAACGAAAACCTGTGTCAGATCGACTAAAGCTGGTCGGCCGTGTGGAGACAAGGGATGTGGGGATTTAGTCCAAATGGCCAGTGATACGCACCTTCCACTGGTGTTTAGACGTCTTTGTGGGCGCAAGTTTTCAGCCACGAAAGCCGTTAAGGCCAAGAATCAAAATATACAGCAAGAACCTCAGAGGTAGGCTTGAGAGAGATCCGCGTTAAAACAAAATGTTCAAAATACGCAAATGAATTACCCTGCTCACTCAAAAAGTAATCATTCTTAATGAGGGCAAAAGATTTTTTTATGGTGTTAAAAAGGTTTCTAAGTATTTAATCTTACTTTTTTTTGGCTTTGAGATATGCTGTAAAATCTGTACATGGGCTTGTTAATAATTCATGTAGGGAACTGATGCGTAAATAAATCCACAGGGTAGCATGCTTACATCTGACACATACGATGTGTGATCAAAAATGTCTGGAATTTATTGTTCTATGGGAGATTTTTCAGTACATGTGCCTTTACCCCTCTTAAAGCCCGGTGGTTGTTTGGCTGCGTGTTTAGGAGAGTAAAAAGTTGCCGGGTATTTTAGACACGACCCTCTCCTCCTTTGCAGGCCCCAAGCCCCCCCAGCACGCTCAGAGCACTACTGAGCAAGAAACGTGATCCTGGCCGGAGGCAGGCACACTACATAGCATTCACACTTAGCCATAGCAACATCACATTCTGAAAACTGTCAAAAAAAAACACTTTCACATTTACCCGATCTTTCCATCATAACAATGAGGCAGGATTATTCTCGCTGCACAAATGAGAAATGAAGTTTAAGGCCTCAGCAAGGAGGGTAAATTCAAAAAAGGTAAAATTAGACTCCTTTCTGCTAAGCCCCGACGCCTGTGCTGACCTCACACGCACTGGACCCTGCACCCCGGAGTCCTGAACGGGGCGCCCCATGGAAAGACATGGCAGAGATGTGGCCCAGGATTTTATGAGAAAACAGGAGTCCAGCTGAATCCCCTTCCTGGGGCTTGTGAGAGGATGCTTCCAGGAATCGCGGGGAGGAGTTAGCATGGGAGAAGTTTGTGAAACATGGTAAGTTTGGGATATAGATTTGTATCAAATGATTGTATGAAATTAACCACATTTGGTATCTAAATCTCAATCTTCTCGGTTCATGTCTCCTCCCCACCATTTCGAAAATACATTCTGTTCCAAACCTTGAGAAGAGCTTGCTTCCAAGCTCAGAGCTTTTGCATCCGATATGCTGAATTAGTCATGTTTTCCTGGTGAGTTACATTCTTTAGCCTAAAAGGCTATTTCAAGCATGTGCAAATGCGTTTTTCCACAAAATGAAAGCCAACAAGCAACTCAAGTTTTGTCTAAAAAAGCATTAATTGTTTAGCACACAATGGTCTAAAGCTATTTTATTCGGAACAAGAGGATATTTTTTCGAAGACATACCAGACCACATTTCTTACATAATTTTCTTTTGTCACTGCAAATGTTTCTGAAAATGGAGGGTACGCGCGCCTAAGTTTAAGTGTAGGGTTTGTGGCATATCTTTGCTTCTACCAGGCTGAACTGCAGAGAGCCACTGCTTTCCAACAGAGATACAAGTTTACTTTATATTCTGATGTGAAGCAGAGGGCTGTGTGTGGTTTAAAAAATAATCATTAGCTCAGCTAATTTCTTTTCCGTGGCTGAAAACAGAGCATTTTTAACCCTTTACTTAGATTCCTATATACTCACAAATACATGCACTGAACTGGTTTTTTTTTTTTTTTTTTTTTACAAATATAAAAATAACAAGTCCTTTTAACCTGGTTTAAAAAAAAAAACTGTCACCATTTCATAACGCATTAATTTTCCAAAACATGTCGTACCAATTAATGTGTATCTCCTATCCACAAGTACTCCTAATTCACGAACTGTCAGAAGAACAAAAAAGCTGCTGTTTGTTTTCATTATTTTAGGAAAAAAGAGCACTTGCCATCACATGGGTTTTGCAGAAATAATTCCATTCTCCTCTTCCCGACCTCCTCCCATTACGCTTTATGTATTCTACCGACTATAAAAATAGATAAGCAAAAAAGACCCCAGAGAATTAGATGACAGAGCATCTTAATTCCTAATTAGATCAACTGACATTAATTTCTCATTCTCCATATGCCATGAACATGAATTAAGGATGCAACACACCAGATTGAATCCAGGAGGTTCTTACTGGATTTTAAACCTGGAAACTTCTAAAAGGTTGGACAGGGGACCGACGGGACCCTTAGCTGTTACAAAAGATTCTTTTTTTTTTTTTTTTCTTTCGCCATTGTATTCCAATAATCTTTTTTTCTGAATCATTGGAGCCTAATGGTTTTCATCAACAAAGAACCCAGGTGGGCACTGAAGCTATGAACTGCCCAACATGACAAATAATTCCTGGGAACAACACAGCACTGCCCTAAGTGGTCTCTCCAAGGTAAGGGAAAGGAATTAGAATGCGGATCTTAGGACGAGGTACATAAACGATGGAGATCTTAAACAGTGCATTCGCTTCCCCATGAATGTCTTTTTTACGTTAACTCTGAGAGTCAACTTTTGCATTCAGATGTATTGTCCTCTGCTTGCCTTTTGAATACCCGATTTGAACACAATTGAAAGTTGATTAATTTGCAGTTAGAAGGCACACGAAATGTGCAGGGATGTCGCGCGAGAAGCACTTAGATTTTTGAAAGTGAGGAACGAGACCTTTCCGGACGCTCACGAACACAAACACAACTTTGTGCGGGCACAGCATAAACAGGAAGGCACCCAAAAGGCCTCCCACGCTGCCTGCGCCTGCTCATTAAGGGTGTGACGTTTAAGTAAGTGACATAAGCCTGCATCTGTTAAGCCAAAATCTAATGTTAACAAAAACCAGAGGGGCGCCTGGCTCAGTCGGTTAAGCGTCCGACTCTCGAATTCGGCTCAGGGCATCGTCTCATGGTTCATGAGGTCAAGCCCCACGGAGGGCTCTTCACTGCCAGGGCGAAGCCTGCTTAGGATTCTCTCTCTCCCTCTCTCTCTCTGCCCCTCCCCTGCTCATTCTCTCTCCCCCCCCCCCCACTCCCTAAAAATAAAAATAAGAAAAATAAGGAAAGTCACTAAAGATCTTGCTGTGATACATGACAAATTATGCTTTTGGTAGATGTCATCTACTGTTACAAGAGCTTTGCCCATGTGCGAAGCGTTTTATTGTTGAACTTAAGAATCCCCACATGACATTCAGGGATAGCGATTATTTGAGGACCTTACTGATTCTTTATCTAAAGACAATCTAGGGGCGCTTGGGTGGCTCAGTTGGCTAAGCATCTGGCTTTGGACCAGGTCATGATCTCATGGCTCTTGAGTTTGAGCCCCGCATCCAGCTCTCTGCTGTCAGCACAGAGCCCGCTTTGGGTCCTCTGTCCCTCTCTCTCTCTGTCTCTGCCCCTTTCCCACTCACGTGCTTCCCCCCCCCTCAAAAATAATAAATTAAAAGTAAATAAATAAAGACAACCTAAGGAGAATGAGAATGAAAACATTTCCTGTACCAGCAGGTAAAACAAAATTTCTTAAATTAAGAGGAGAGTTGGCCTATGGCCATCTTTTTCCCTACTAGATTATAAGAACTTTAATGATTTTATTCATCATTGCTACATTCCCGTCCATCCCAGGGAACAACTACAAGAAACAGTTGTTGAACAAACTTTAAACTAAATCCTTCCTTCATTTCCTTCAAACGTGACTTTACTACTCTCTTTAGCAAAGACAAATCCTGATATTCGTATTGATCTCTCAAAAGACCAATGATCAGGGGCGCCTGGGTGGCGCAGTCGGTTAAGCGTCCGACTTCAGCCAGGTCACGATCTCGCGGTCCATGAGTTCGAGCCCCGCGTCGGGCTCTGGGCTGATGGCTCAGAGCCTGGAGCCTGCTTCCGATTCTGTGTCTCCCTCTCTCTCTGCCCCTCCCCCATTCATGCTCTGTCTCTCTCTGTCCCAAAATAAATAAACATTGAAAAAAAAATTTTAAAAAAAAAAAAGACCAATGATCAAACTCCTATTTACTAAGTTGCCGAGGTTTGGACTGATAATATGCAACGTGACTTGAAGATTATTTTACTGGCATAAAATACATGAAATCAAATCATCTCCAAACACTAATTCTACCCGCTGAGCAACTCTTGAGGAAGAGAATATTGGTTTGTATACATTTACCTGGCATCTTAAACTCACCAAAATGCTCCTATTATTTAAACCATCTTTACAGTATATGAACCTCTGTCATCATCCAACGGCCCAGAAATCACAGAAAAACGGTACCTACGTGCCTTAAAGTATCACCTATGATCTACTAAGGAAACTAATTCTTGACACTCAAAAAAACAAAAAAAAAAAGAAAAAACAAAACAACAAACAAACAAAAAACCCCAACCCAACACAATAAACAACTTTCACTCGCATTCAACTTGGTGGCAGGAGAACAGAAGAGAAAATTTATCCGAGCTCAGGTCAACAATGCTGGAGGATGTATTCAGTTTTAATACACAAGCATCTTTAAATTCACCACCTCTAAATGCACACTATGGAAAGCCTGGAAAATGAAAGAAAAAAGAAACCAGCTACTACAAGCATGCGTAAGACCTGACTTCCATGTGGTTAAATGTTTATCTCCTTGCATTCCTGAAAAATGTGGATGCAAAAGAGCTCCTTAGACCCGTGGCTACTTTAACACAAGGGCAGTAATATCTCAACTGGCACAGTCAGCGAGAGGAAGATGACAATTTTTTATTTCAAGGACAGCACTCTACTGAGTTAACTATACAACAGGCTGTCCTTAAAAAAAAATTTTTTTTTTGATGTTTATTTTTGAGAGACAGAGAGAGACAGAGAGAGCAAGTAGGGGAGGGGCAGAGACAGAGGGAGACACAGAATCCCAAGCAGGCTCCAGACTTGGAGCTGTCAGCACAGAGCCCAATGTGGGGCTTGAACTCGAGAACCCTGAGATCGTGACCTGAGCCAAAGTTGGATGCTTAACCGACTGAGCCACCCAGGCGCCCCGACGTAGAATTTTTTTTTTAAAGGACAGCACAGGGGTGCCTGGGTGGCTTAGTCAGTTGAGCGTCCAACTTCGGCTCCGGTCATGATCTCGCGGTTTGTGAGTTCGAGTCCCACGTTGGACTCTGTGCTTACAGTTCAGAGACTGGAACCTGCTTCGGATTCTGTGTCTCCCTCAAGCCCCTGCCCCAAGCATGCTCTCTGTCTCTCAAAAATAAACATTTAAAAAAAAAACAACGGGGAGAGGTGCCTAAGCCTTTGGGAGGTGCTTAAATCCCGAGGGTGGACCAGTGCTTTATAAGAGACCCGTACAGATCCCTACGCCCAAGTGAGGACACAGAAAGAAGATGCCGGCTATGAACCAGGAAGAGGTCCCTCACCAAAATGTGACCATGGTGGTGTCTTGACCGTGAACTTGCCAGCTCCTAGAACTGTGAGACAGAAATTTCTCTCAGTTGTTTATAAGCTGCTCAGTCAGTGGTATTTTGACAGAGCAGCCTGCACGGCCTAAGAGAGATGTTCTCCCCCCAAAAGTCTGACTCTTCAGTTGACTGGATCCCGTCTACGCACGATGCTCTGTACTTGGTAAGCAGGTTCCGCCTGACTAAAAATGCTTGCCCAGTAGGGCAGGTTTCCAACCACAGACCACAGCAAGAACAGAGTATATAGGAGAGACAGCCTTCTTGTTTGACACAAAGCTCTTAATGGTATCGTGCCATTTCCTGTACCCAATTTCTAATTTTAATGATGAGTTACGCTGCCCCCGATTATCACGAGAACGGTTTACTTATGTGATTTATACTGTTTTCTCTAACCCTCTGATACAGAACGCTAAGACAGAGAGTCCTGCCCCTGTTTATTATACGTGGTGATGTTAAAAGCATTGTTTCAAATCAAAGCGACTTTGTAGATATTCAGAATCTGTCACATGTAACTACTTAGATATAATGATACAGAATTACTAAATGACTATTAAAATGTAAGCGGGTAAAAAAGATCTTTGTAACACGCGAATAGGAGATGAGGCAGGGAAAGTGACTTCCCCCCACCACCCCCCACCCTGCAGACGTGAGCCCACCAAGTCAAGAGCTGCTAAAACTGCCACATTTATTCCCTTTCCAGCAATGATCTTAGTACTGTTTTTAGACATTTCTCATGTTTAGATGCTGATCAGCAAAGCATAAGAGGGAGCCAGAGAGAGAGGAAAACAAAGAACTCCTGTTCTTCAAGTCTTGGTCTTAGGAACCCCAACACCACCTGAAGCTCAGACAGGATGTGTAAATGGAAGGTCTGTGTCACCACCTTCAGTTCCGGCAATGTCCTCGGGCACCTTCCCGTGTTGTCCATCCGGCTTCGGCCAGCAGACCCAGGTAGAGTTTGACTCACCAACGCTATTATTTTTTTCCACACGGGTAAATATGAATAGGGAGAGTAAGATGGTAACAGGTGAGGGATATAAGGCAAGAACTAAGGTGACGGCTTCTCATGGATCAGGACAAAAGGAAAAACAGTAGCTTTACAGGAGAGAAAGCTGATCCCTCCATCACCAAGAGATCAAAGTTACCACCGTCAGTAACGGGATAAATCGACATCATTTGTCTTCTGATATATTGCACCCACCTGGACACACCATCAATAATTGGAATCTGATCACTAGGAAACAAACCGCAATGGAGAGCTAGTCTACAAAATAACGAGACGGCACTCTTCATCAAAAGTGTGAATATCCGGAGAAACACATGAAGACGGAGAAACTGGTCCAGATTCAAAGAGACTAAGGAGATATGAAAACCAAACACACGTGATCCAGACCAGAAAGGAAACAAAACTGGGACCACTAGGGAGATGTGAATGAGATCTACAGATTACAGAGTAATATTGTATCAGTGCTAATTTTCTGAACTTGATAACTGTACTGTTGGTTATATAGGATGTTAACATCTGGATGCAGGGCGTATGAGAATTCTTTGTACTGTTTTTAACAACATTGTTGCATGTGTGAAGTTATTTCAAAATAAAAAGTGAAAAAAGGTGGAAATTGTGTTTTTAGTACTGCAAATCTCTCCCTAATAATCTGTGCCCTGCTTACCAAAGTTAACCTGGTTTCACTTCAACTTGCAGTTGTCTTTTTCTAAGTGTATTTCTTTATTTTGAGAGAGAGCCGGAGAGAGAGAGCGAGCACGAGCAGGGCCGGGGCAGAGAGAGGAAGACAGAGAATCCCAAGGAGGCTCCACACCATCAGCACGGAGCCCGATACAGGGCTTTGAACCCAGGAACCTCAGGATCATGACCCGAGCCGAAATCAAGAGTCGGATGCTCAACTGACTGAGCCCGTAGGTGCCCCCAATTTGCAGGTCTTAAACCACATATATATCTTCCGTGTATTAACTGGAGTATTTCTCTCATGTCCCATTGAAATAAACAGTATCACCTTACAGCTGACCTAGTCCATGAACGAGAAGCATGTACCTCAAGGGCAAGACACATGCACTTACAACCCTAGCACCTAGCTCAGTGCCTGGCTCAGTGCTGAATGAATGAATGAATGAATGAACGAATCCCTCAATTTCACTTTAAAATGGAAATTAGGGGAAGAAAGGCGAGGGGAGTAGGACATGAAATGGTCTTGACTCTGTTACATTATCAAATGGGAGGAATAATTTCCAGTCAAGAGGGGAAAAAAAAAAATAAGCCTTACTTCTAGAAAGTAGTTGAATTTTATTCTTTGCTGTGCATTCTTTGGTTTTCTGTTTGTACAGCACCTGTACATCCCCAACACTCAATATTTCTAAAAATTAACAACAACAACAACAACAACAACACATCCTCGAGGCTAACATTTATTTAGGGCTTACTACGTGTAAGGTATCTGATCGTTGGTTTACAGTATTTCTTAAGGAATCATCTTAACAACCCCATGAGATGGACAGGACTCCCCTCCCCTTTACAGAGAAGCAAACAAGCTAAAAACGGCTAAGTGGCCAGCTCAAGGTCATAAAGACCTCTACGCAGTGCACCTGATTCTGTTCGGTACAACTGCGGAACCCGGGCTCCCGGCCATGGCACTCAGAACTGCCTCTTGTCTTCTATACACATAAATAAATAAGAAGGATGTAAACTTTAAGGGATTAAAAAAAAAAAAAACAAAAAAACCTGTTCAAGGAAAAGTGCTTAAGGGGCAGACGGCAGCTAGACAGGAAAAACACAAATCCTCCATGTAAAATACCTTATCCACTTTGTTTAATGTATGCAACTTTCTGCCTTTTTATTTTACTCAGTCACCCACAGTAAAAGTGCCTCATGAAAAAAAAAAAAATCCCAGCTTTGCCTCATCTGCTGGTAAATAGAGGAAAACACTAATGTTCTCCTCACACTCAGCGCAGGCTGGGGTTTCTGGCGCTCCTCTGAGCCTGACGCAAAGGGTGCTGGGAGAAGGTGCAAGGTGCTGGGGGTGGGGGTGGGGGTGGGGGGGGATGGAAACAGGGGCTGAGAACCCAAAGAGGGAAGGCGTCAGAGACACCGTGGGTAAGGACTCCTCGAGGAGGCTGTCACTCCTGGATGCCACACCCAAAAGCTTTTCATAATTTTATGCTCTAAAAGCACTTTATAGAACTAGCAACCAAAGAAACAAGGCAACAAATACTGAACACAGGAGTGCAGTTTTGTTTCCTTACACCCTTGCCCCCCCCATGGGGCCATGGGGTAAAGGAAATGAGTCTACACGTAGGCAGAGGCTCTTTAAGGCTGGCCAAGGTATCTCAGGGGTAGTTTTAGGCGCACAGATTTCGAGCCCGCGTGCCCGGGGTCGCCGTGAGCAGCACCTGGCACCCGGTGAGCGCACCTTAGCGTCACTGTCCTCATGGTCAACAGCCCCCAGAGTGCTGCGTCAGAGCAGAACCTTACTAACCTTTGCTGACTTTCATTTAAAACGAAAGGTGGGGGGCGCCTGGGTGGCGCAGTCGGTTAAGCGTCCGACTTCAGCCAGGTCACGATCTCGCGGTCCGTGAGTTCGAGCCCCGCGTCAGGCTCTGGGCTGATGGCTCGGAGCCTGGAGCCTGTTTCCGATTCTGTGTCTCCCTCTCTCTCTGCCCCTCCCCCGTTCATGCTGTCTCTCTCTGTCCCAAAAATAAAATAAATGTTGAAAAAAAAAAATTTAAAAAAAAAATTTAAAAAAATAAAAAAATAAAAAAATAAAACGAAAGGTGGTTGGGGCGGCTGGGTGGCTCAGTGGGTTAAGCGTCTGACCCTTGGTCTTGGTCCTGATCTCACGGTTCGGTTCGCGGGTTCGAGAGCCGCAGATTGGGCTCCACGCTGACAGTGCAGAGCCTGCTTGGGATTCTGCCTCTCCTTCTCTCTGCCCCTCCCCGGCCCGTGCACACAGGCGCTCTCTCTCACATAAAACTTTAAAAGAATTAAACAAAATAAAAATAAAACAAAATGCGGTTGAAACAAAACACAAGCCCGCAGCTATGGCAAGAAACTGCAGCAGAAATTCCACGGAGCAGACGCACTGCCACGCAAGGGTGCCCCGAGCACCTGTTCACAAACGAAAGCTCAGACCAAAGAACACAGCCAGAGCGGGTAGGGGGAAAGCAGGCTCGACCAAAACGCGATTTTCTTCTTGAAGCTGCGCTACCTGTTTCCCTCGGTGGCCGTTAGCAAATCTAAGACAACTCCGTATCACCCCTCTTGCTAGAAGAAACTGTAACGTCTCTCTCTGGTGCATCACCTTCCTTCCTTTCCCTTGGTCCTTATTGACCGTTCGCGTTCATTTCCTGAGTGGTTGCAGATCTGGGGAACATTTGACACTTGCCGGCAATGCGTTTAACGCTGCCAGAACTCCGTACCTTTTTGTTTAGCTCTTTGAAACAGTATCATATTCTGCATACAATACCGATAGCCCGTTTGGTGTTTACTTGCTTGTTTATTATACTAAATAGCATCTTTTATTATTTTTTTTTCAAGTTTACTTTTTTCTAGTCATCTCTACACCCAACATGGGGCTGGAACTTACGACCCCAAGATCAAGAGTTGCACACTCTTCTGAGCAGTCAGCCAAGCACCCCTTAGACAGCGTCTTTTAAAAGTCCAAGTTTAGAGGGGCGCCTGGGTGGTTCAGTCAGTTAAGAATCTGACTTCGGCTCAGGTCATGATCTCGCGGTCTGTGGGTTCAAGCCCCGCGTCGGGCTCTGTGCTGACAGTTCAGAGCCCAGAGCCTGCTTCAGATTCTGTCTCCCTCTCTCTGCTCCCCCCTGCACGCACGCTCTCTCTCAAAAATAAACATTTTTTTAAAAAGTCCAAATTTAGAAGATAAATTAAGAGGTGGTTATTCACATTATAAAATGAGATTGCTTAAAGCAGGACTCACTGAAGTATTCTTTTCCAAGGCCCAATTCCGTCCCTGTCTCTCAATTTAGCAGAGTGCAAAGTTTCAGCATGTTTTTAATCTAGGGAAAAACCAGTTATGAGCACACACAACTATTACAGAAAGCAAAAATCATCTCTAAATTTCCTCAATGCTTATCAGCCTCTACTAAGCTGCAGAATATCTCCCTTAACTACTAAGTTCCATTTTTCTCTCCCAAAAGCACCCACTGACCTTGGCGGTATGCGACTCCCTGACCCCCATTTCCACTTTGTGTAAACATCAGGCCTTCCGTAAGGAGATAATGACTCTTCAATTGAGATTTTAAAGACGTGGTCTATGTATCCATATTTTTTAGAGACCTACATGGTGACGGGAGACCAAGACAAGGTGGGTTCAAAACCAAATGACAGAGGGCCCGGGGGGCTCAGTCAGTTAAGAGTCCGACTCTTGGTTTTGGCTCAGACCATGAGCCCATGGTTCATGGATTCCAGCCTTGCACCGGGCTCTATGCTGACAGTGCAGAGCCTGCTTGGGATTCCTTCTATCTCCCTCTTTCTCTGCCCCTCCCCTGCTCAAGTGCATGCACAGGCATGCTCTCTCTCTCAAAATAATTAAAAAACAAAAAACAAAAAAAACCTAAGTGACAGAAATAGATGTAAGTGCAAAGTCCTAGCGGTCTGGGGGGGGAGGGAAGGGTGAATGAGGAGAGCACAGTGGATTTTCAGGGCAGCGAGCATACTCCCTCTGATACCATAATGGTGGATACAGGTCACTCGCATTTGTCAAAGCCCAAAAAAGGTACAACACAGACTGAACCCTGATGTAAACGACAGGCTTTGGTAATGAGGTGTCCGTGTTGGTTCACCCATTGGGACAAACGTACCGCCCTGTACAGGACGTTGATGGCGGGGGAGGCCGGGAAGGAGGGCTGCGGGAACTCGCTGTACTTTCCCCTCAATTTTGTTCGGAACCTAAAACTCCTCTGAAATATAAAATCTACTAATTAAAAAAAGGCAAAGCAGGAGTAGCGTGAAATGTAGTGATGGCCCCGGGAAGGGAGACACTGCAATGCGCTGAGTTTGAGGGGACACCGGAGCCAGATCTCAGAGGGGGGCAAGGAGGTGCGTTGTGCGTCAGAGAACGTGTCACTAACGCAGGAAAAGGCGGTGAAGGACTTCAGGGGATCAAACGGACAGGGAGGGAGGCATGGGAGGTTTTGAGCCAGACGAGGACCGAGGAAGGGATCAGACCCTACTTTGGGGAATGGAATTTGGAGCCAGGATGAAGCCCAGAGGCCAGGCATCACGGCACAGGGCTGAGGGCGGAGCTGGGGTGCAGGATGTGGTGGATGGGATGCGGGAAAGGAACAGGGGGGGATGAGATGTTTAAGAGGTTTTGCAGCTTTGAGACGAGAACGGTGAAGCCCTTACCAGAAATAGGGAATACAGAAGGAGCAGTAAACTTAGGGTAGGCAGAGGATGAATTATTTTGGGGGTGCACGTTATTCATGTGGCGATGTCTAACACGCACTTGCAGATGTGGTTCTGAGGTCAAAGATGTTTACAAGTAATCGGGAAAGGGATACTAACGAAAGCTTTAGGAAAAGCTGCAGCTACAGGAATTGATAATGTTGCAAAGAGAGCTGTTCAGAGTGAAAAAACCAGATGGACCGCGCCCTCGGAGGAGGACTCAGTAAAGGAATCTGAATAGGAATATTTATTTTTCTTTATTCGTGTTTTTTTTTTAAATGATTTTATTATTTATTTTTTTTAATGTTTATTTATTTTTGAGACAGAGAGAGACAGAACATGAACGGGGGAGGAGCAGAGAGAGAGAGGGAGGGAGACACAGAATCCGAAGCAGGCTCCAGGCTCTGAGCCGTCAGCACAGAGCCCGACGCGGGGCTCGAACTCACGGACCATGAGATCGTGACCTGAGCCGAAGTCGGACGCTTAACCGACTGAGCCACCCACGCGCCCCTTAATGATTTTATTTTTAAGTGATCTCGACGTCCAATGTGGAGCAGGAACCCACCATCTTGAGACCAAGAGTCTCATGCTCCACCGGCTAAGCCAGCCAGGCGCCCCATGAATGGGAATATTTAGAGATGGGAGAACCAGAAGGGAATAGGCAATGTGCCCTCCTGGACACTCAGGGAAGTACAGACACCTACCTCTATCATCACAAATAATCATCATGTCCTCTGCCACTTTCGCTGCAGGGCATAGGAGCTGTTAGGCCAAAACTACACCTGTTAACTTACAATCTAGGACGGGGAATACAGATACGTATATGTACTGCACATTTGAAATGCAGACTTCCACAACACCAGTTCTGGGTATAAATACATGGGAGACTGCATATTATTGGTCCTGGGTGAATCACACCTCCCTTTGTCACACCCTTACGAAGCCCCCTCCCACACAGACTCGGGTCTCGGCCATGAGGCTGGTTTGCACCACAAGCCTGAGAAGTGCCTGTGCCCTGGGCTTGTCCTTCTAAAATGCTGCCGCTGTGGCCTCAGCTGACCGCCACACGGGCCATTCAGCCCCAGTGGACTCCCCGGGTGACAGCCGCCACATGAATGAGACCGGAGCTGCCCAGCAGAACCTAGCTCAAACTGCAGAATCGTGGGCAAGTAGTTACTGTTTTTAAGCCACAAAGCTTTGGAGTATTTTATTTATACAGCAACGCATAACTGCTTCAAGACACTTTATTTTTTTTTTTAATTTTTTTTTTTTAATGTTTATTTATTATTGAGAGACAGAGCGTGAGCAGGGGAGGGGCAGAGAGAGAGGGAGACACAGAATCTGAAGCAGGCTCCAGGCTCTGAGCTGTCGGCACAGAGCCCGACGCGGGGCTCGAACTCACAAACGGCGGGATCATGACCTGAGCCGGAGTCGGACGCCTAACCGACTGAGCCACTCAGGCGCCCCAAGACACTTTAAATTTGGGGGGGAAACCACATTCATGTGGGGAGACAAGGAAGAGCAAATGGGGAAGAAGTTTTAGGTTTCAGAATGAAGGATATCCATCCATCCATCCATCCATCCATCCACCCACCCACCCATCTACCCACAGAAGATTGAAAATGGCTCCATGATCTGAAACCTGGGCTGGTCTCTCTGGCACAAAGCCCCTTTTCCAGATGCTTCTTTTTAAACGTATATTCTCACTTGTCAATTTTACCCACGACAATCCACAAATACAGATTTCAGAACTGAAGAGCGGAAAGGACCAACAGATGAGGAAACTAAAACTAAATAGGTGACTCATTCCTAAAGCACCACAGTTTTTAGTGTCGAAACCAGAATCGTGAGCTGCTACCACTCGGCCCGACGTGCTCTGGGCTATCCCCACCTGCCCCCATCCTGACCACACACTCTGCACGACCGAGCCTTTATGGACTCAAGAAAGCCAGTCTTTCTCATGCCCTGGTACACGTGGGGCACGTCGCCTTTTCTTCCTCGTGCAGTCAGGCTCAGTGGTTGGATGCAATCATCCAGGGGGTGCTCAGAGAAGCAACATGGAAGCCACACGCCAGGAGGCTCAAGTGCACTTGGCCAAAAGGTCACTACAGCTATGCTGCGGAGACAAGACCAGGACTCGGGCCATCACCACCAAAGCAACCCCAGGAAACCAAGGCGTGTCGCCACAGAACTCCACAAATCACGTTTACTCAACATTTAGCCTCAATGTACATCAGGTCTCAGCATGTGCAGCGCTAGCTTACCAATATGGTCTCGCAGACAGACTTCCACGCTAACATTTTGGACCGGCAGAGGGATGCGAATGGGTAATTTGAACATAGGTGTGAGGACGTTTCTGTAATGGACCTATAAATGAACAGCATCTCTGGAAAATGTGGCATTTGGAGATCGCCTGCTCTGCAATTTGGCTGGCTTCCTCTCTCAGGACCTCTTCCTGAACAGTCCCTTTGACCAAGGCCTACAGAGGAAATTGCACTAATGATCCCTAATGGGGCTCCAGGGGGGCCCACTGGGGATAATAATCTGCATTTTGAGGCAAGTTTCATCTTCCTGGTTGACTCTACTTGCTAAGAATTAACATAATTAAACAACTTCAGCGCGCGCGTGTGCTCAGTCTCTCGCTCAAAATAAACACTGAAAATAAAATAAAAAGCATTAGGTTTTAATCTTAAGCACCCCCATCTGATATAAAACTAGGGTAGGGACTTCAAAAGCACATCCTATTAAATGAGCTCCATTAGCCTCTACCATGCTGTTCCTTTTCTGTGAATAATCTCTTATCTTCTTAAGTTTCTACGTACACAGAACCACATTCTTTGGCTAATTTGACCTAAACTTACAGGCCCTCTCAAAAACCCCTCACCTCGGGAAACGGTTTTCTGATGTCCTCTGTTCAATTTTCCTTAAAGTAGGTCTTAAAAGTATTCCACATGTTTTTGTTTTAAGATTTTATTTTTAAGTAATCTCTACACCCAACACGGGGCTCGAACTCACAACCCCGAGATCGGGAGTTGGGCGCTCTGCTGACTGAGCCAGCTGGGCACCCCCGAAGTATTTCACAGTTAAGTAGAAGACCAGAAGGAAGGGGTGGGTAACATCCAACAGAGCTGCTCATGTTCCTCCTTCCCTTTTCTTTTTTTCTGCCTTCTCTTAATCCCATCTAAACACTTTGCCAAACAAGTGGAGAGGGCCTACCATTAATTCCCCCAGTGAACAGGGATCCATTGGTAAAGGAAGGGAAAAACTATTTTTCTACAATTGTTCCAAGTTCACGCACAAGAATTTCCCCAACACATTTTTTTTTTTGGCTTTTGTTTTAGAGGAATTCTGTAGGACCTCGAAGTTCAGTGGAGAAGATCTAAAACTCAGGGTGCTCTGGAATACTTATTACTGCTTTTCTAATAGATTGGAGGTAGTAGACCCAAGTAAGAATCTTTCTTGTAACTACTCCCATTTTAAAGTCTTCACAGATGTCCAGCACTTGTTTAAAAATAAATAAAAGCTGATAGTTGACCTGGAAGGTACATTCTCAGGGTCAACGCCGATGGCAGCAAAACCAAATTGATTTGATTATACTGATAGGAAAAACAATTATACATGGTCAAACCTGTAGTCAGGAGAGGGGTGGAATACTCAATATAAGGCACTCGCCAAATCAAAGGCATCAGAGAAAAAATGTAAAGCATGTATATTAGTCAATAAAAGATAGTCCACCGGGGCCAAGAGAAAATATTTGAAGCACACTTGAGTAATTGTCGACGTTTAAAAAGCAAGCAAACCCAAAAGTGCTCAGAGAAATCACAGCTCTGCTTGCCAAAAACACCCTCCTAGGTTCCGGTTTACTTTATACTTAGGGAAAAAAAAATCAAAGGGAGTTTAAAAGGAATTAACATTTTAGTTAATTGAGACACACAAAATAAATGTATTGCTCTCATGGTCTCCATCCAAGGGTCAGAATTAAAAGCTTTAAAAAAAAAAAAAAAAAGATGTATATCCCCAACTTTTTTCAGGTCAAACTGACTTGGAAATAAGCAGCAGAAAAAAAGTAGATAATACACCCGAGAACACAAATGGGCCAAAACAGAGTGGGTGGCCATCAGAGAAGAATACCTTTAAAACGTCTTTAAAATTAGAGTATAATTTTTCACAACACCAATTTTCCTAATTAAAGCCCTTGGACAGGCTATTTGCTATAGCTAAGAAAAAGAAGTAGCCATAGCTTAAAATTGAACATCTTTTCAGCGATCTCTTTCCTTTAATAAGCATAAAAGGATTTTTACGAACACCCGTAAAACTAAAAAGTTGTATTTAATTCATGGAAGCAGAAACGATTAGTCATGTAATGTCTTCATCTGCACAAATTCACAGTCCCTTCTTCAGAACATGCAGACCACGTGAAGGAAATTACTACGCTGAATTTCATCCAATTTCCAGCTGTATTTCCATTTTCGAACTTAATTAAAACTGGCAGTTTCACTAAGAAGATTCAAATTTCAATCAGATGGGTGTGTTGTCTTTTTTTTTTTTTAAAGAAAAAGCAAAAGAAAAATCAGTATGTCCCAAGCAAAGGATTAACAGAGCTTTGATTAGAATTGAAAGCCATGAGTTAAACAGCTGTTTTGAATTACCACTTTTATTAAAACACAATCCTTTACATGGAGCCCACTGGATTTTTTTTTTTTTTATTAGTTCTAGAATACTGAAAGAAAATGTTTGCTTGGCTTAACACAACAGGGACTCATCACAGAATGATGGGGACAGTATGGCAGTGGGGAAATTCACTCCTCAGTGTCTCCCCTGGTGGCACTGGGTATTTTAGAACCCAGAGAAACCTTGGCAACATTCAAGGGCTCTTTCTACATCTTCCGGAGCACTCCCGGTGATGGGGTGGGGCACGGCGAAGTGAGATAGGAGATCCACCTTGTAGAGGCGTCAGCTTGTGGACCGACAGGAAGTCTTTTTCATGGGAACGACAGGACAGTGTTTAAGGAGCAGCAGAATCTGCTGGAAGGTCAGCAGCTGTGGCAGGAAAGGGCCACAAAGGGCACAGCCACAAAGGGCAGGGAGCGGATTATGCTGACGCATAATATGTATGTAACAAGGCAGTGCTCCCAGCGACCTGGGCACCACACCTCGGGGATCTGCCTGTCCCTTTCATGGGGTTCTGCTGAAAAAGACAATTATGGGCACATCCTGACAATCAGGCTTCTTGGTGGATCCAATTTATTTACCTCCTTCTCATCCTGTGGGAAAATGGAATCTAGACTCCAGTGATTGACATTAAGTTGCTTAAAACATGGCTCCGTTTTGTTACGCCCTAATGCAAGATGGAAATAAAGTGCAGCTGAAATAGAGAAGCTGTTGGAGTCAGATGAAAGGGAACAATATTTAATGTTCTATATAAACATATAGCAAGGATGTGGAGCCTATTGAGATCTAAGGGGAAATTATCAAGCAAAAAAGCAATACACAGTTCTAAGAACCAGGAAAAAGACTGGGGAAAAAATATTTAATTTTATTCATATTGTACTTTGAAAAATTATTTTAATGACCATCTTATATAATCAAGTCTTATCAAGTAAGGAAATGCAGTATGTGATAAGAACAGCAGTCTTTTTAAAATTTATCACCAGGGGCGCCTGGGTGGCGCAGTCGGTTAAGCGTCCGACTTCAGCCAGGTCACGATCTCGCGGTCCGTGAGTTCGAGCCCCGCGTCGGGCTCTGGGCTGATGGCTCAGAGCCTGGAGCCTGTTTCCGATTCTGTGTCTCCCTCTCTCTCTGCCCCTCCCCTGTTCATGCTCTGTCTCTCTCTGTCCCAAAAATAAATAAACATTGAAAAAAAAAAAATTAAAAAAAAAAAAAATAAATAAATAAAATTTATCACCATTAACATTCCCGTGAATTTATTATATCCTCTGATGCTACAGACAGCAGTTTAAAATTTTTTAGTATTTATTTTTGAGAGAGAGAGAGAGAGAGAGAGAAACAGAGTACGAGCAGGGGAAGGGCAGAGAGAGACGGAGACAGAATCTGAAGCAGGCTCCAGGCTGTGAGCCCCAACGCGGGGCTTGAACCCACGAACCGTGAGATCACGACCTGAGCTGAAGTCGGACGCTCAACCGACTGAGCCACCCAGGCGCCCCACAGTTTCAGCCTTGGAGGGAACTCTGCAGACCACCTAATCTAACTTCCTCATTTTATCAAGATAAGAAACGGAGGCGCAAGGGCATTCGAGGAAAAGCTGGGCGAAACCTCCAGGCTCCTGACTACCCAGCCAGAGGTCTCTCTTACCCACAACCCACAAGAGATGATCGTGAGCTTACCAAGCCCACTCTCTGTCACTACAAATGCAGTCTGTCTCAAAACAGGGATCCTCAGTAGATCACAACGGGTGCTGGCTTTGACATAAGAAGTGAATTTTTGTTCTCAAGAGACCTTCCACTTACTCCTTTAATACATACTCAATCCTCCTCTTTTGAATGCCCAGCTCACCACCCACCTCCTTCCCCCCACACATACCTGGTTACCAGAGCATTAGGATTCTATATACTGTGACCCTGTTCCTGGCCATCAGAGTTCCCTACTCCCCACCATGACTGCCCCAGGCAGGGCTGGCCGCGGGCCCCAAGCACGGGCAGAACCTTCTTTCCAGAGTTGGACGCTGGCCTCTCCACATGGCTGCATGGTGAGGCACAAGAACGGAGACAGTCAGATCCTCTCAATTTGGCCGGGAGGCGGCGGAGGTGCGGACAGAAGCAGAGAGGGGACACAGAGAGATCCTGGCAGCATCCGGCAGGGGGCCCTGGTTCCCACCATGCTGCGGGCTTTGGCCCCCAGAATGCCCCCAGGCATCCTCAAGACAAAGAACCTCTTTTGGCTCACCTGGAACCGGGTACGATATTTTAGTCACATCATTAACCCAAGTAAAACGCTTTCATTTCATGATCAGCTGTCCTGGGAAAACCAATAACGTCGGCAATGCACAACAGATCAACACACCGAACTACATCTGCTGGCCAATTTTCCGGTAGGTGCAAGAAAGAAACAAGTTCTCTGTTTTCTGCAGACTGGCTCTTTGGTCAAGACGGACTCAACCCTGGGGATGTGATGTGCCTCTCCGTGAGGAGACTACTTGTCCCCAAACGCAGCTGGAGGAAGAGCCAAGAGGCGAGGGGAGGATAAAATTTCCTCGGACTTTTGACGATACTCTTACTTTAAAAAAAAATAGTTCGGACCGCTTGACAGTGAATTTTTATTCTTCCATCACACCCAAAAGAGCTCAAATCAGTGCTAACAACTCGCATTTTGCTCCCAGGTATCTCGTACTCATCCAATAAGCGGTAGGTGTGAGTACGCGTGTTTTTCTCACCAACGGCCTTGAGCGCTGAGAGGCAGGAAGCAGATCTGTTTGGAGGGCAAAACAGCAAAGACCACCCTTCTGCTGAGCACGGTTGTCTGGAACGCCATCTGGTTATCAGAGGGTAAAAGCTGTATACTCTACACACTGAGTTTCTAACTTACGAGGGACACTTTTTCTTCTCTTTTTGAACCCAAACAGGGGTCGGGAGCCAAGATGGGCCTCCTGGAATCCCCCGGGAGGAGCACGCTCTCCTTACCCCCACCTGCAGACGTGAGTTAGGACTGATTTCAAATGTCTACAAGACTTAGTAAGGAAAGTCGGAGGTTCCCTAGTCAGATCATTCTCGGGGTAAGTTGGCTGGTATGTTCTCTTTAATCGCTTGCCACCTTCTACGTATCCACGCGGAGAAGAGCTCCCACCCTCCTCACACAAAAGGATCAGCAGGAAAAAAAAAAAAGCAAGCAAGCAAACAGGAAGAAAGCTGACCAGGCTATCGATTCGGCTGACCCACAGATGTTTTCTCTCCTCCAAATACACAACACTGTTTACTTACGCTACAAAGTTTTTTCAAACACGGGCTGAGACCCGCTTTCTCGAAGACGCTTTCACAAGCTCTCCGGCCAAAGCCCAACAGGAAAAATGAGACCTCGGTAACTCCTATTATCATTACTCTTCTGTTTCCCCAGCTCTGAGAGGCCTGTTAAGAGGGTGTGTGTTGGCCCCGTGCCACTCGGTAGCATGCCACATTCTAAGTCCTTCCAGATAATTCGGGATCTAAATACCGTGTGTGTGTGTGCCTCGTGCCACTCGGTAGCATGCCACAGGGAAGAAAAATCACATTCTAAGTCCTTCCAGATAATGCGGGATCTAAATACTGTGTGTGTGTGTGTGTGTGTGTGTGTGTGTGTGTGTGTGTGCGCGCGCGCGTGCGCGCGCGCGCGTTCCTGCTTCACTTAAAGGAGATGCGTCATTGTTTTGTGAAGGGGTGCTGGCATGGAGGGAGAAACAGGGACACTGATAAGAAAATATGAGCAGGCGTTCGAAGTGAACACGCACTCCTGGGATTTGGGGGTGGCAGCACCCCCATCTCAAACCCCACCCAAGACCCAACAAGATAACAACGCGCCAAAAAGTGACAACCGTTCCAAGGTACCTTCAACCACGTGGGAGCAAACAAGTGGCTGGTAGGATGTGGGGCACTTCCTCCCACAGCTGCCCATCTCGTCTTTGCCCCTAGTAACAGGGGAACTGCCCCCGGGAGGTCGCAGAAGACAGGACTGTGGAGACTTTGTTGACGTCGGGTCCACCCAGGCAGCTGGCAGATTAGGCCAGAGTAAGTGACCCCAGTGAAAATATGCTACTGACAAGTATATGCAAAGTGACCTTTTGGGATGTTCTGCAGTGAAATCTCCAGCGAGTCACTGGAAACAGAGGGCTGAGAACAGCAAGACAAAAACAACGTGCGGAAAGAAGTACGAATTAGGTTCCAAGAAAAAGCATTTAGGAGATAAAAATAAAATATCGAGGAGAACATCTCCACCTTATCTTTACTCACCGTGAGCCGCCCTTATCTAAAATCCCTCCTGGGTCCTTTCGGAGGTTACCAACCCTGCAAAGATGTTCAGATTGGATCTCTTCCCTCCTGGGAGTTCTCCTGGGTTATTCCAGCCCTGACTGATCTTTCTCCCAGACTCTGGGCCTCTGGAGGACATTAACAGATTATTCAGTGTGTTCATATGTATAGTTTTCTCTATTTTTCTGCAAAGCTGTTTTTTTTTTTTAATTTTTTTTTTTTAACATTTATTTATTTTTGAGACAGAGAGAGGCAGAGCATGAACGGGGGGAGGGCCAGAGAGAGAGGGAGACACAGAATCGGAAGCAGGCTCCAGGCTCTGAGCTGTCAGCACAGAGCCTAATGCGGGGCTCGGACTCACGGACCGTGAGATCGTGACCTGAGCTGAAGTCGGACGCTCAACCGACTGAGCCACCCAGGCGCCCCAAAGCTGTATCTTTAAATATGCTAAGTTAAAAAAAAAAAAGGGTACTAAATAATGAGTTCATATATAGAGAAAATATTCAGACAAAAAAAAAAAAAAAACAACCAACACTCACTTAAAATGAGGGATAAATCTGCGTAACACATTCTGTTAATACCCCGGTTAGCTAACATTCCCTGGCCTTCAGGTTATTACTGTATCAAAGCAGATGAAAAGTAACGTCAAGGAAATTTCTTCCATGGAACACCTTCTTTTCATTATTCCACTTATTCAAATTTTTATGAATGTCTTTGAAACTCTTTAACCACTTGTTCCAGACAATGAGCTTTCTGCCTCTTCTAAGTATTTTCCCTCAGACCGAAAAACATCCTTAATATTGGACTCTCTCCTGTCTTTTCTAACCTCTCCGACTTTTATAGGAGAGAACCCTGAAACACTTGCCTTTTTTTTTTTTAATGTAGTTTATCTCCAGGAAGAACAGAAAACTGATTAACCGCAATTGAACATTAAAAAAAAAAAAAAACAAAAAACCCTTGCTCTTGTGGTCTCAAACAAGCACGTTTTCCTCTCATGCTTCAAGGCAACAAATATAATTGAATGTAACTATTTAAAACATACCCCAGGCCTAACAAGCAGTTAGGCCTGTGCCAGGCCACAATGTCTTTGAGAAATCAATTTGGCCAATAAAAGGCTGGAGACTACGCACCCTCCCGGAATAAAAAAGCACAGAGATGTTTGTGATCAGGAGAACATAGCCCAAAGACATTTGCTAGGGAGCAGTAAGCACCTTCTTGAAACTCATATCTGGCTGTGAAGAATTAGTCACCTAACTTCCCTCAAAAATCTCATTGTTACAAATCGGGGGGCCCCTATAAAAAGAAGTCACTGTTCTGGTCCCTGGAAATGTATTTTCATTCATAGTTCTGATTGGAGTTTAGCTATATGTCATTCAATTTTTCAGAGTAAGAATTTCTCCAGAAATTCTTGCGGATGTACTATCGGGCACGCATTCGTTTAATGAAGTCTCTGGAAGGCGTTGCCAAATTTTAAACGTTCCATCATGCATTTATTCACCAGTCACCAAGCAACTGATGAATCATTTAACATCTTCCCGTATTCTGCTATCAGATGAGTCTATAAAGGCTCTAAGTTTCTTTCTCCTTGGACTATAATTGTTTTGTTTAAAAAAACAAAAAGAGGGGCGCCTGGGTGGCGCAGTCGGTTAAGCGTCCGACTTCAGCCAGGTCACGATCTCGCGGTCCGGGAGTTCGAGCCCCGCGTCAGGCTCTGGGCTGATGGCTCAGAGCCTGGAGCCTGCTTCCCATTCTGTGTCTCCCTCTCTCTCTGCCCCTCCCCCGTTCATGCTCTGTCTCTCTCTGTCCCAAAAATAAATAAACGTTGAAAAAAAAAAAATTTAAAAAAAAAAAAATAAAAAAACAAAAAGAGAGAGACAGAGAGAGATTTCTTTATTAAGTTTGCATTTTAAAATTCTTAACTGGCTATCAAATGAATCATTTTGCACACAAAAGGGGCAGAGTGATGGGAGTCCCTGTTGACTGTGTGAGAGAACCCTCAGCCAAAACACACACCCAGCTGACATTTCTTTTCTATGCAAGTGCCTGTGCATCTCGTGCGGGGCAACATGTCTGGCCACAGTGTTCTAAGGAAACATGTTCCTTGTCCTCCAGGAGTTGATAACGTGGCTGGAAAGTGACGCTGCAAAACACGAGGAAGCAAGAAATCTGAAAGCATGGGAATGGAACATAAAGAATGTCGGCGGGGGGGCCTGGGTGGCTCAGTCGGTTAAGTGTCCGACTTCGGCTCAGGTCACGATCTCACAGTGCATGAGTTCGAGCCCCACGTAGGGCTCTGCGCTGACAGCTCAGAGCCTGGAGCCTGCCTCGGATTCTGTGTCTCCCTCTCTCTCTCTCTCTCTCTCTGCCCCTCCCCTGCCTGCGCTCCGTCTCTCAAAAATAAATAAAATATTAAAAAAAAAATGTACACAGGGGTTAACACTTAACCTGAATACTCTGACCTGCACAGGAGTGTGAACATGCACATGAGTGTAACACCAGGAACAGGGTCCATGGCTACATAACAGAACAACTTAACCCGGTAGGAGGAACAACGCAGGCCCGCCGGTGACTTACACAGCGCGTGAAGAAGACTGGCCCCAAACAAAACGCGTAAGGAGGCTGATTCTTCCGCATATTACCACCAGCCATTCGCAACACCTTCCTCTCCCACCCGCGTCTGCCGCAAGAGACCAGAAGGAGCACCTATTCATTTGTTAGGTGTTCCTGTTCACTGCCCCCCCCACCCTCGTTAGTCTATAAACTACATGGGGACAGAGGCTCATTTTCACCCCAGAACCCGTCGGTGGGATTTGGCCCAATCAACATTCGCCAACTAACATGCTACCAAACTGTGCCCCAAGCCCTTCCCCCATTCAAAGTGGCCCGCCCTGTGCCCCACTCCCTCGGGGGACTTCTCGGGTGACAAATGATCGGACGATCCATCCACGCGACGTTTCAGCGGGTACCACTGTTTCTCTGCTGCCGGGCCACGCGCACTCTGTTCTAGCCTCAGTTTTCCCAACGATAAAATGGAAGCTGGGCCGTGTGCCCCACATCCCTCACTGTGAAATTACCGGGGGGGTGCCGCAGAAGGGGAGGAAAACATGCCCCTCTAGGTTGTTTGGCCCAATAATGAAGTTGACATAAGACAGATTAGCAGGAGAACCACCAACTCGATGTCATGCATATGGGAGCTCACAGAAATAGACACGAAGAACGGCCCCACGCAGGCAGCTTTTACACCCTTTAAAGAAAGAAACAATGATTTGTGAAAAGCCGACAAAGGGTCTTGGGCTGGCGGTAACAGGTGAGTGAAAAAGTAATGGGGTTTGCTTATACAGCCTTCTCGGCCCTGAACTCCCCATCTTTGGCCACAAGGGCACCTCTCCTTTTACCGTGCAGGTGCGGGACGGATACCTTTCCCACAGGGAATTCATTTTCCGCTCTCAGAAGGGCAGACAGTCCTCGCAGAGCCTCGCTCTGAAGTAACTCTGACTCAAAATCAGACGCGCAAGTGGCATATTTTGGGGGTGGACTGCCCATGGCTATATCAACATGACCTCTTACTTTAGCGAGATTTTGTTAACCATCTAGATTTCTGGTCTCAAAAGCACAGCCTCTCCTTTAGGTATCGCTCATGGTGTATCATGGTAGGTCAGTTGATACGGCAGTAAGAGATTGGTTGTTTTACGCGACCTTTCCTAGGTCTGGTCTAGCTGCCAGCGTAACTGGACGCGTGAACCAATCTCCACAGTGTTTAGAGGCGGTCTGTTTGCGAAAATAAAAATATTCCCCGCTAAACTTGATGGAGAGTTTCCTCTTTGGAAAAATGCACCGATTGTCCTCGAACTGGCTTTTCTACCTTTCCCTGGCGATTCTTGCTTCAGCAGACATCCGCCTGTCGGTGGTGTAGGGCTCGGGGCCCCCTCACCCCACGTCCTCTCCCACCACGTGGCTCCATGTCCCATCTAGACAGACGACTCCCGGATCTGTAAGCCCGGCTTGCCCCCTCCCACTGAGCTCCAAACCTGTTCCCAGTGGCTCTCTTGACATCTCCTCGTAGATGGCTCAGAAGCACTCACTGCCCAGTGAGTTATGCCTGGAACCTGGGATCTTTTTTCTTTCGCTCGCTCCCCCCACCCTCCTCCAAGCCACCCTCCCAACTGCGGCCGCTGGGATCGTGTAAAAACACTCATCCGCTAATCACCTTCATGCTCAAAGGATGACTTCGATTGCTTTTAGGAACCACCCTTCTTGTGACCTCAAAGCCCTTCCTGACCTCACCCTACCACCCAACTCGGCGGCCCTGTCGGCTCTCACCCCCTCACGCCAGCCTTCTCTCCTGGTTCCAGCGAGCCTCAGGCCTCACACTCCGGCACCCTCGGCCTGGGGCTCTCTTTCCCACTCCACTTCCTGCTTCACCTAGCAAATTCACCTCCACCTTCAAGCCTTGGCTTAAATGCTTTTTCGAGAGGCCTCTCTGGCACTCACCCCACCTCCAGTTTAGATGAAGTCCCCTTATTATTTACTTCTAAGCGTCACGTACCTGGCCTTTCCAGTTTCATCACGACTGTCAGTAGTTTGTGGCATGTGTTTAGTGTCACTCCCCTCCCAGGCCATCAGAGCAGACCAGAGAGCTCTGTGCAGTTACCCCAGGAGCCACAAGCGAGCACGCAGTCCCCAAGTGCGCCTCCTTCCGGTGGGAATCCTGCCCGGCTGTGGCTGGAGGCCAAAAAGCGCCAAACTTCCTGGTCAGTAGCCATTCAGAGGTAAAATCACAATCCCGCCCTCCAGCTCAACCTAAGACCGCCTCTTCAGCATTCCCGAAGATTCTCTGAGCCACTAACACATTCAATTCCTTATTATCTAGATCAGCTTCAGCAGCTTCTGTTTTCTGTAATGGAACCCTGACTCATACAGGTGCTCAGTATGGGTTGAAGGACCATTCAGTATTCATAAACAAGGGGCACCTGGGTGGCTCAGTTCGTCAGGCATTTCGGCTTGGGTCACGATCACGATCGGTAAGTCAGGGAAGCCAGCCCCGAAACTCTGCGTTAAGTGCGGAGTCTGCTAGAGAGTTTCTCACTGACTGTCTGTCTGTCTGTCTGTCGGTCTCCCTTCCTCCTTCTGCCCCTCTCCCCTGCTTGCACACTCTCTCTCAAAAAAGAAAACAACAAAAAAACACACATCAACAAATTTACAACCTGCACACATGACACTTTTTAACGATCCACTTCAGCAACTGTCTTAGACCACTGAATTGGGTTATTTTGTGGGGTGACTCTTTTTGCAAAGCAAATGTCTTCAGAGATACCAACGCTGGTCATATTTCACGCAGGAAATAATTAAAATCAGCTTAAATATCGATGATAAAAGTCATCGAGCATAGTATTTTACGAGTGGAAGGGTCCATGTGCTGTCGAGACATAAGCCGAGTATGTCCTAAAACTAAAAACTGCAGAAGTCTTCCGCGGTGTGAAAAACTCAGTCTCGAAACTCGGGTTGTACTGAGTCTGCGCATCGCCGGGAGCGCAACGTGATAGGTTTTCAGTATCAATAAACGACACACAAATCGTTCTCAGTAGAAAATGCGGGCTCCTCGTTGTGATACTGCTTTGACATGTTTATGAGAAAAGGTCATCCCTGAGGGTAGGAACCATACAGTAAATTAAGCTCAGGGCCCATCCCTGAGAAGGGAAATACAATTGTAAAGAATTGTTAAAGGGAGAATGTATGGAAAAGGGGGAGGGGGGCGTGGGAAAAAGGAAATGAAGGCGGGCTTCCTACCCTGTTCTCCCCACCCCCGCCACGTTGAGGGATCCCCTGAGGCCCTGAGCCGTGCGGGTACAAAAAAATCCACTCTCAAACTTCCTAACCCCCTTTGTCTTCTGTGCACAGGCCAGTTTCCCTGGGGAGGTGAACTCGTGGCAGGGGCAGGCTAGCACGTTCCATCCACCTGTCTTCGTGTGCCTCTTACCCACCCAATTCAGCAGACACGCACGGTGCGCGCTGGCCGTGCGACCAACAGTTAAGAGGAAGGCCGTTCGGGCCCCCTCGCTGCTGCTGGGAACTTGGTGGTTCAAGAGCTGCTGGGGGGCAAAGCCGCACAGAGCAGCGGGGGACACGCCCTCGGTGGGCTTGGAGAATCGTGCCGAGACGCGCGCACCGGCTCCATCGGTCCGACACCCCGGAAGGTAGAGGAGACGCTGGAGAAGGTCTGCAACCTGAGCGACGATCGGAGGGTCGGTTCTGATGCCAAGGCCAGCCGTCCCCTCCGCAGTGACCGCGGACTTTGTAAACGGTGGGTTCTCGGGGGGGGGGGGGGGGGGGGGACGACACTGTCTCTGCTTGCTACAGGGCAAGGGTTTAATAACGCGGAAGAAAGGAAACCCCGTCGAGGGGCTGCGGGATGGTAAATGACTTTCCGCTGGGTGCAGACGCCCAAGGCCATTCGTATTTCCAATTTAATTTTGGAAAACAGATGTTTCGGTCAATTTTTCAGGAAAATTTAATCTTATAATTATTTCCAGAAATGCTCTGAAAACGTTCCTGAAGGATGAATTATTTTACGTCCTCAAGGTCGGGCGGTCGGTCGCTCAGCACTTGCTGAACTTTCCCCCTAAGAGAAAAATCAACTATTAAGAAAATGGAAACAAAGTTCTCACTTTCCAAGAATTTACAGTGTATGGGGGGGGGGGGGGGAGGGAGGAACCGAGATACTTAATGGCGGACAAATGATTCAAATCACAAAGGATGAAAAATTACAAATTCGAGGATCCTATTAGCAACTTTACCTCTGAAAGACGTTTTGGACATGGGCTAAGACTTCAGAATTTGAAAAACGCGGTGGGAGGGTAGGTGGTTAACTAGGCTGAAGCATACTTGTTTCGTTGTCTCTTAAGAAGCACAGTCTTCAAAGAAAGGTTAAGTTTTCAAGAGACGCAAGCAAGGATGGTGGTCTGTGAAAATCTGCAACAACATGGCACCAGAGGGAGGGAGCTGATCTGGAGCCATGAGACCTGGCTATAGAACGCTGAGCGAGTTAAAACCTCTGGGCCACTCATCCCACTTTGAGACTGGGATTATAATACCGTCCAGCTATATCACAGGGTATCCAATGGCCTGTGTAGAATGCTTTGGAAACCATGAAAGGTTGGCCTGTGAAAATTCAAACTAAAGACAAAGAGGAAGGCTCTGGCAAGAGCGCGCCTGGGCATGGGAAAGAAATGTATGGACCGATGCAATGGTACCTCACAGGAGATGGGGGAGGGAGGTTGGGGCGCACCCAGGATAAGCTGTTGTTGGTCCTGGAGTACCACCAGATGGAAAAATAACAATCTGGCCCAACACCAAGCCGACAGGTTTCCACACATATTTAAGGAAGGACGAGGGTTTTTTTGTTTTTTTTTTTTTTCAGAGAGAGTCGGGGAGGGGCGGAGAGCCTGATGTGGGGTCGAACCATGAGATCGTGACCTGAGCTGAAGTCAGACGCTTAACTGGCTGAGCCACCCAGGCGCCCCAGGACGGATGAGCTTTTAAAAAGATGTGCAGCACTCCTGGGTATTTACCCAAAGAACAGAAAAACTCATTCAAAGGGATATACACCTTCCTATGTTTATTGCAGCATTATCTACAAGAGCCAAATTATGGAAGCAACCCCAATGTGCATCCATAGATGAGTGGATAAAGAAGATGTGGTATATATACCCTACGGAATATTATTCAGCCATAAAAAAAAAAAATGAAATCCTGCCATCTGCAACAACATGGATGGAACTAGAGAGTATAAAGCTAAGTGAAATAAGTCAGAGAAAGATAAATACCATATGATTTCACTCATATGTGGAATTTAAGAAATAAAACAAATGAGCAAAGGAGGCGGGGGGGGGGGGGACACAAACTAAAAATCAGACCCTTAACCACAGAGAACAAACAGATAGTTACCGGAGGGGAGGTGGGTGGGGGGGTTGGGGGAAGGCAATTAAAAGCACACTTCTCTTGGCGCAGAGTAACGAACGGACGTGCTGAATCACTATCTTGTACACCTGAAACAAATACAACACTGTCTGTTAATTACACGGGACTTAAACATAAATACACAAGTGCACAGGCACCGCGCAGAGGTCTGCTATCACCGTTCCTGTGTCTGCGGGCATCAGTGGTGCCTTTTGGGCTGAAGCCCCTTGCAGGGGCGAGACGACCATCTGATCTGTGACTCTCAGAACTGTGGTAACTCACGCCCTGCCTCTGCAGAAGCCCAATGCCCCAGGCTTCCGACGCTGTCTCTTGACTTAGCCAGTTCACAGCTGTGTGGTCTTTTTTATTTGTTTTGAAAATACAGCTAAGTCTAGAGAACAGAGGCAACCGCATATCATTTTGATGTATTTCCTTCTAGACTTTTGGGTTCCAAGTAGTTTGCAGATGGCTGAGCTCATGACGTAAACCATTCGAGAGTCTAGTTTTTCGCACTTAAAAATTCTCCGAAATAATTAATTCTCCAAAATAATTCTCTCAAACATGAGTACGTGGCTAGAAAATATTCTAACATGTCTGTACCATAATTCATCCTTTTTTTTGTTTTTTTAAATGTTGCTGAACCAGTCCCGGGTATTTCATTTACATCCATCGTTCGTTGAGGAACAAAGGTTCGTTTTTTTGGTTCCTGTATCTGGCTAAGGGCTACATCTCTTATGTAGTGTTGGATCCTTCACTGGAGGCTAACAAAGAATGGACACCATCAATTCTGACAACATTCGCTCTTTGCCATCAGCCTCATTAGCATCTTGGGAGAATCGAACCAAGAATCGTACCCATCCTTCGAGGCCAAGTTCATAACCATCTGCTCTGTGAAGCTTTAATGCCGCAACCACTCCAGCCCTCACTTAGGTCTTCTCAACTCCAATAGCTCATCTCAAGGAGGTAATTATACAATCGCCAATTGTTTGATGTCAAAAAACATTTTTTTTTTCCTCTTGGGTTGGTGGATACCTTTTGTTCTTGCTGCCTAGCACCTATTCAGATCCTTGTGGTGACAGCGTCCTATGTTCTTAACCTGGGGCACCAGCCCCGCTCTGATTCCGAGCCCAGCTCCCAACATGGAACGTGTTGAATTGTGCCTTTCTTAAGAGATAAGCACTCTCCTTTGCTTTAGGAACAAACACATGACCCAATATGGACCAGTGAAAGCCAGGTCCAAGAGTTTCATTCAAACCATTAGGGGAAGAGACATTTTCCTGCTGGACCCAATGATGAAAAATGTAGAGCTGGGGTGCTGAGGCCATCCTGCTTCCACAGAAGGAAGACAGAGCAAACACAAAGCGGAGCTGAGATAACCAGAAAGAACGAAGTCGCAGTAAACTTCTCTGTGAGTCGCTAGCCCGAATTACGTCTGAATTTTTGTAAACAAGTGGCAGCAAGTTCCCTTCTTGATTAAGCCAGCCTCGGTTACTTTCTGTCACTTGGAAAATCGATTTAAAACAATAAGGCCCCGAACGATCTGTCGATTAGATTTTAGACTCCCTGAGCTTGATTAAGTGCCCACTGGTTCCCAACTGCACCAAGAACAGGGTTCAATGGTCCTTGGGTCCAGGGCCATGGGTCACTTTGCTCTGTGGCCATCCCAGCACCTAAGACCGTGACGAACACCTCCAACACCTGTTTGCTGCTTGGAGTCCGGGCCTCAAGCGGAGTAAGACACTGTCTTAAGCATCAGCCCGTCACAGCCTGTTGGCAGAGACGAGGCTGCTGGCAAAACAGTGCTTCCTGCCCTCTGCATATCCGTCCAACGGCCAGGTGGAAGAGCTGGAATTCATCCCACACCACTCGGCGAAATGAGTGATTTTTAGGAACAAAGCACCAGTGTTCTGTCAATACTTCCAAATTTCGAGAGACGTAGTATCTGCCTTTTCAAGGAACTTGTTCCATTTGATTTAATTTTTCACTTTTGTGGGTCTGTAACAACTCCTCCAAGAGCAATTTCAGATTTTTCTCGTCATCTGAAGGATCGCCAAAAGGGATGCCCTTTTCGTCACACTCCAGAACAAAGGAGAAGACTCCTGTCCTTGAAAGAAAGGCCATTTTGGTGCCTGGGTGGCTTAGTCGGTTGAGCGTATGACTCTTCACCTCGGCTCAGGTCGTGATCTCACAGTTCATCATGAGTTTGAGCCCCATGTCGGTCTCTGCATTGACCGCTCGGAGCCTGCTTGGGATTCTCTCTCCCTCTCTCTCTGCCCCTCCCTCAATTGAGCTCTATCTCTGTCTCTCTCAAAATAAATAAGCAAACATTAAAAAAGAAAGAAACAAAGAAAGAAAAAAAGAAAGACAGACAGACTATTCTGACCAAAAATAAAAAACAAACTCCAAAACACAAACGTGAAATGAATTTAGATTCCACATGGTACATGTTCAGGGTCTTCATTATCTTTTTAAGTTGTGACACAGACACTTAACATGAGATCTGCCTTCAACACATTTTTAAATGTACAATATGGTATGGTCAATATGGGGACAACATTGGAGCGCCTGGGTGGCTCAGTCGGTTAAGGGCCCAACTTCGGCTCAGGTCGTGATCTCACGGTTCGTGGGTTCAAGCCCCGCGTCGGGCTCTGTGTGGACAGCTCGGAGCCTGGGGCCTGCTTCAGATTCTGTGTGTGTCTCTCTCTCAAAAATAAATAAATGTTAAAAAAAAAAAAAACCAACAAAAAACAGTAAGATACAGGCACAATGTTGCATAGTGAGTCTCTAGAATTTAATAACCATTACTCTTTTTAATATAAAAGTGTCTTCTAAAAGAATGTGCCCACCAAAGAAAACAAACACCTGATGACAGCCTGAATTTGGGGAATGGATTCTCTACCACATATAACTCTTTGAAGGCAGGTAGTGTAGCTGGCCTGTCCATCTGAAAAGCTTAAAGTCCAGGCACGGGACAAGAAAGAATAAATATGGAAATACTGTTAGTAATACTCTTTTTTTTTTTTTTAATGTTTTATTTATTTTTGAGACGGAGAGAGACAGAGCGTGAGCAGGGGAGGGGCAGAGAGAGAGGGAGGCACAGAATCCGAAGCAGGCTCCAAGCTCTGGGCTGTCAGCACAGAGCCCGACGAAGGGCTCGAACTCACAAACCGCGAGATCATGACCTGAGCCGAAGTCGGACGCTTAACCGACCGAGCCACCCAGGCACCCCAAGTAATACTCTAACTTTTAAAACGAGTGCAAGCATGTTAATTTCAGATCCAGTACGGATTTACAAATGGGACCTACCTATTTTTGGGGGGAGCTACAACCCTACTGAGGTCACCACTACAGAAATACGTAGCGTCAGAAGTACAGACAGGAAAAGGAAAGTACCTTTTTTTCTACGGAATCGGCTATGAATAAAATGCAAAAATGCTTTACTCACCACAGAGGGAAACAGTTTGCCATAACCTTCTTTTGTTGATCTTTTCAAAATTAGACTTTCAAGAGTTTGCTGTATTTTCTGTGGTAGCAAAAATGTCATGCCCCAATAGAAATCATTTTAGGAAAATGCTGCTAATCAGAAAATGTAACAGTTATTAAAAAAAAAAAACAACAAAACAATTCAAAATGTTGAATGTGATCACAAGTGGCAATAGAAGAGATTTATCCCTGGAAAGAATTCTAACCCTTTGCAACCTAATGCCGTCTTTAACACCTGAACACGCACTAGTGGAGAAATGGACCACGGTACATTAATGTGTTATGTACATACAGGAATCCGAGGACTTGTCTAAAATACATGTTAAACGGACACAAATACAATAGAAAGAAAAGCAGGACAGAGAATGGATTTAAACTACCAAAAGGTCAAAATAAAGTGAGACAGTGGAAAAGAATTCAAATTCGAAAACCACACCTAGAACAAATTCCACACCTGTTTTAAACGAGAAGCTTCTTTGATTTTTACCAGATCTCCTCTATCTTATCAACATATTGGGATTATATAGTTGGTACACAGCAAAAGATCCCATAGGAATGAGAATGAGGGCAGTTCTCCTTTTTTAATTAACACTAAGCCGCTATCCTAAACCCTGTAATATCCCAGGCGTTTTACCTATATAATCTCATAAACTCTGCAGCACAAGTCCATTAGATATGAATGTCTACATCCATTTTAAAGAAGAGAAAACTGAATTCAGCAAAGTTGATCTCTGCCCACCCCACCCTGCCCCTCGTGAGCTCTACAATGCCCTTAAGCAGATTTCCAGGCCCCTACAAACTGCTGGGGGCAGCTCAGCCCCGTGGACTGTGCCCTAACCAGAGTATAAGAGATCTGCTGTCGCCGCCCTGCTGGCTGGACAAACCGGACAAATGACTGCCCCTGTGGTCTCAGCCTGTGAGGAGGTTGGACTGGGTGGGTCCTGGCTCCTTCTGGTTCTAACCGTTGAATTTGATTTGAAAAATATAGCTTTCATCAGGTTTCAGGGATGGTCTTTTTCTATTCCTAAGCATATACTGCCCGATATACTCACAACACATATTACAAAACCATTCAATTACTATGAGGACAAACCAGACGAGAAGCCTTCATTTCTTTACCAGCCATCACGAACAAATTCTGTTAGGGATCCCTTTTAGGGGCTGTTGTCAGGGTGATAAGGCTGCGGTAGATAGAGCTTGGTTATCTTTAGTGTGGCTTAAATGTCACAACTCTTGTGACGCTTTCCCTACCGGCCCACACACCCCCACCCACAGCAGAACTCTGTCCTTCCCAGCTACAGAGGACAAACACTGCGTCCTTCACGCACCAGACAAGCTTTGATGACTGTTTCCATGATTTTCTGCCTTGCTGGACGTGTGTTCCCTGAGACATGAAACCACCTGAACTCATCCCTGTATCCCCAGCACTTACTCCTTGCTACGAGGTTGGGTGCACCATCAGTGTTCAACACGTGTTTATTGAAATACCGAATTGTCTTTCAAAAGGCAGGTTAAGAAGGCAGACAAGAAAAGAATCTAGGTGATCTGTGTATTTTATGACTCATAGGATCCCACTAAACACATACCAAGTACATGCCTGTCTCATTTTGCATAAAGGATGTGCTCGTGAAAGATAAGGAGAATTAGAAATGGACTCATCTTGCTAATAATTTCCAAGAATCTTAATCTCAAATGAGGCACTTCTTCACATTTTTAAAAAAATTTTTTTTTTCAACGTTTATTTATTTATTTGGGACAGAGAGAGACAGAGCATGAACGGGGGAGGGGCAGAGAGAGAGGGAGACACAGAATCGGAAACAGGCTCCAGGCTCTGAGCCATCAGCCCAGAGCCCGACGCGGGGCTCGAACTCCCGGACCGCGAGATCGTGACCTGGCTGAAGTCGGACGCTTAACCGACTGCGCCACCCAGGCGCCCCTCTTCACATTTTTTTAGTTTATTTATTTTGAAAGAGAGAGAAAGTGCATGTGAGGGAAGGGCAGGGAGAGGGAGGGAGAGAGACGGAGAGGGAGGGAGAGAGGGGGCGAGAGAGAATCCCAAGCAGGCTCTGCACGGAGAGTGCGGAGCCGGATGCAGGGCTCAAACCCACAAACTGACATCATGACCTGGGCGGAAGTCAGACGCTTAACTGACTGAGCCACCCAGGAAACCCTTCAGGATGTTTTTAAAGTAAAAAAAAAAAAAAAAAAAAAAAAAACGTGTCATGGAACCTGAACACCACCTCAGTTCATCTACATTGCTAAAGACTTGAGTGTTTTTTAACTTCGATCAGTTTTTTTTCAGTCCTTACAGTTACAAGCCACAACATGACAAAATCATTTATCTGCAGGCAACTGAAATTAATCAGATGGAGTTTTCCTGAGGTAGTTCTCCTCCAACTTCATCTTGGTTTTGTCTTGTTTTTTAAAGTAGGCTCCACGCCCAACGTGGGGCTGGATCCCCTGACCCCGAGATCAAGAGTCACCTGCTCCACCGTCTGAGCCAGCCAGGTGCCCCTCATCTTATTTGTAATTCAGACTCGAGTAGATTAGGCTATACTGATCTGTACGAATTCTTTTAATATGTGAGAACAAAGACAGGAAGCATCACATGCCCTGAAATCAGGCCACAATGCCCATCCCCGAGGTGGGGCCAATCAAGGAGGTTTCAAGGAGGGGGCCATTTTAAACTGAGTTCCAGGGGCGCCTGGGTGGCTCAGTCAGTTGAGCGTCCAACCTTGGCCCGGGTCATGATCTCAAAGCTTGTGAGTTTGAGCCCCGCATCGGGCTCTATGCTGACGGCTCAGAGCCTGGAGCCTCTTCAGATTCTATGTCTGTCTTTCTCTCTCTCTCTCTCTCTCTCTCTCTCTCTCTCTCTCTCTTTCTCTCTCTCTCTCTGCCCCTCCCCAGCTCACACTCTGTCTCTCAAAAATAAATAAACATTAAAAAAATTTTTTTTCTTTAACTGAGTTCCAAAGGAAGGAGGGAGCAGACTATGGGGGCAATGTTTCCTAAGAATGCAAGGGCAAGCAAGGCTGTTAACACAGAGGAAGAAGCAGAGGACAGCAAAGGGATTCCCTGCCAGGATTTCCCACCCAGAAATCCTACCTTCAGGGTGATGAGATCACCATCGGACAGAAGCTGTAGGCTCACGGAAAGCCCTCAAGCCCCTCTGTCCTTCCCCCTCCCAGCTGCCCCCTTCGGGCGTGCTAGAGGCCAGCCCGCTGCCCCCCCCCCCCCCCCCCCCCCGTTCTTCAGACGTTCACAACGCTATTCCAACTGCGTGGTTTACGTGTGTGTGTGCGCCTTGAGATTAAACCATAAGCTCTTCAAAGGCAAGAACCTTGTTTTTTGCTGATGTTCTTGCCCTGATAACTGGTAAGGGTAGTAGGTACCCAACCGATGCTGTTTGAATGACTCAATCAATGAGCCTATTATTTTCAGTGTTTCAGAGCACGGAGTTACAGACACTGGACACAGATTCTAGGGGCAGAGGACAGGAGAGAAGAGGCTCCTGGGAAATGAGAAAACCACTCATAGGAGGAAAAACCTAGGCAACCACTAGAGGAAATTCGGATAAGAGAAGGGGATGTGGAAAGAATCCTAGGAAATTCAGAGGCCGACATGAACCTCTTAATTTGTGAGAATAAACACTTACCCAGCAGAATGGGCAGCTTGGACAGTTTACGATGATTCCAACTCTGGAAAGCTGGGAGCAGGGACAACTCAGTAACAGGACAACTCAAATAACTATGCACCACTCGCTGCAGGAGCAGAAAGGAAAAGACTCTGTCTGGTCTCCACTTCCAATGCACAGTTTTGGACACTCCCTCTTTACTACACTCTGCGCTCGGCTATCCCACTACAATTTCATTTTTAAAAACGGATTAAAATCATTTAGTCCAGGCATCTGCATTTTCCTAGCACACTGCATTCTTCCATCAGTTAGTTCTCTCTCCTACCTTCCCACACTAAAATCATTTCCCTCTCCCCTCCCCTAAGTATAATTCAAAGAGCCAAGTGCCTTTTGGAAGATCAAAAGGGTTTTTTCCTCTGGTTCCGGTCCAACATTTCCGTGAGATTCTGCCGAACGCTGAAGTGGATTTCTGAAATGCTCTACGGTGAGGTTTCCAAAAGGCAACCTCGACTCGGTATTTGTGAGCCTGGCAGGAGATGTGATTGGAAACATTTTGCACATAATTAAGGATTCTTGTGGCTGGTGTTCAGCTCTGTCCTTTCAGGGGCAAGGACGCATCACTGTTCATCTGTGGAAGTACACTCCTAAGTTAGATTAAAAGCTCACTCGAGGGGCTCCTGGGTGGCTCAGTCGGTTGAGCGCCGACTTCGGCTCAGGTCATGATCCTGCGGTTTGTGAGTTCGAGCCCCATGTCAGGCTGTGTGCTACAGCTCGAAGCCTGGCGCCTGCTTCGGATTCTGTGTCTCCCTCTCTCTCTCTCTGTCCCTCCCCTGTTGGCGCTCTGTCTCTCTCTCTCTCTCTCTCTCTCTCTGGCCAGGAAATGGAGAGACTACACTAACAGAGAGTGTGTGGACACAGGGAGGTAGGGACAGGGCAAAAAAGGCAATGATGGGAACAGCTCAATACAAATGGTCCCCATAAAATCTGACCACCCGACCAAAACAGGAATCTGTGAGCCTGGGCGTTGCCTGTCCCAGACCCACTTAGACGTGTGCAATGCAGCCCACATGCAGGTCTGCAACGTCCAGGATGTGCTGGCTCAGAATAAGGAGAAAGGGGAGGCAGTTGGTAAGCCCCAAACTTCTGGGATCAGCCTGGAATTAGGACGTATATTCTCCTAATCCTACCAACAATGTGCTGACCAACGGTAGATCAAGTCTTTGCGCTTCACGTCAGTGGTACACTGAGACGATCCTGGCCATTCTAGCTGGATTGAAATCCTTGGCTTTCCAATTAACTAGCTGTGGAATCTCAAAGGACGTATTTCTGAGGCTATGTCCTTTTCAAAACAAAACAGCAACAACAACAACAACAAAAGGTTTCTGTTTCTTTTGACTGCTGTAACACAACAGCAGGCGATTAATAGAGATTTGCTAAATTAGCAAATAAAGGAATACTTAATTGAAACAAGCTAGCACACAGTTGCTGCTTAAGAAGTGTTCACGACTTTTAACCTCCTCCTCCCCTCTAACTTTGAAGTGTATTCTCCATGTGGTTTCCTGTTTGGCCTTTATAAAATGTATCAAATGAACAAAGTCATTCTTTTTCTAATTGTAAAATAATACAGGTCCATTGTTGAAGGTGAACATATTGCATGTTAGATTCGCAAATTTTGAAACGTACTGGGATGTCGACACCACACTTCATTAACGGTTTGAGATTTATATCAGAATGCTAAAAAAAAAAAAATGCAAAGAGTCAAGAAAATAAAAATCACTCACTCCATCATCCAGGGATATTACGATGTTTTGACATATATTCCTCCAGACATTTTTTCCATGCAATGCTCTAGAAATACATTTTTCTACAAAAATGGCCAACGTAGTAGGTACGTTTGTATAGCCATACCAAAATTTAACTATCCTCTTACTGCTATGCACTTCTGATTTTTCCCTTATGTCTGGCCATTATAAACAAAGCTGCATGATCAACATCACTGTGCACACATTTTTAAAAAGATGTTTCTAACTAGCTAAGGCATGAGAAATTCCTAGAAGTGGAAACTACTGGGTCAGAGGTGCGCATATCTATCGTCCACAGAGACTTTATTATATTCTTATCGGCAATGTGTAAGTACGGTTTTAACTTACACTAATTACTACTGCGGTTGAACGTTTTCATATTTGTGGCTATTTGCATCTCGTTATCTGTGGGTTTTCCTGTTCATGTTGTTTTACCCATCTCCTACTCAAGTTTTTCCTCTTGATCATACCATACAAATTAGTATGCCTTTGTGGTTGCCAATTTTCCGCCACGCTTTCTTTTGCTTTTGGTTATGGTAAGCATTGATGATAAGAAGTTTCCATTTTCATGTGGTTACATGTATCAGCCTTTCCCTTCATTTTCAGTTTGCAGTCCACATGCTTCTAGACAAAAATGCTGTAATTCTGAAATGTTTTATTTTTTTACTGTTTAATACTAATGTTTTAAAGAGGTAACACAAAAGAAACACCTTTATGATATTAATACAAATTACTATCCCAGAGCCACAGTATTTTCATTTGTAAACTAAGAATGTATTTAGATGTTCGTATTTCATGAAAGGTTTGGGGCTTCCAAGCGCCCGGCTGGCTCAGTCAGTAGAACATAGGACTCTTGATCTCGGGGCTGTGAGTTCGAGCCCCAGGTTGGGTATAGAGATTACCTAAAAGGAAAAAACCGTGAGGGATCTGGGCGGCTCAGTCGGGTGAGTGTCCAACTCTTGATTTTGGCCCATGTCATGATCCCAGGGTCGTGGGATTGGGCTGCACATCAGGCTCCACACTGAGCATGGAGTCTTCGTAGGATTCTCTTTCTCTCTCCCTCTGCACCTCTCCCCAGCTAGTGGTCTCTGTCTCTCTAAAATAAATACTAATAATTAAAAAATAATAAATCCTTAAGGGCACCTGGGTGGCTCAGTCGGTTAAGTGGCCGACTTCGGCTCAGGTCATGATCTCGCAGTCCGTGAGTTCGAGCCCCGCGTCGGGCTCTGTGCTGACGGCTCAGAGCCTGGAGTCTGCTTCCGATTCTGTGTCTCCCTTTCTCTCTGCCCCTCCCCCATTCATGCTCTTTCTCTGTCTCAAAAATAAATAAACATTAAAAAAAAAAAACTCAAAGAGAAAAATTAGCAAAAGATATAAAATCCTTACTATAATACCAATAACTAAGATAACCACCACGAATAGTTTAAACATTTTTATGTACACATTTTTTATGTGTAATTTCAATGTATCCACATATACATACACATACGTATATACATGTATATACTTTTACATTAACAACTGGCTCTGTGTCTGTCTTACCACTTCACTTTTTTCCCCTCAAACTTCCTGCCACTCCAAAACCTCTCAGCCAATGTTGACGACAGCTGGGGGTGGGTGGAGGGGGGGGTATGTGTGAAGATAAATGCAACACAGAGAAAATGCTTTGTGCTTTTAAAATATGGAATCATATTGCATATGCTTATCTGAACCTTCCTTTCCCTGAACTACATCTTAGAGTTTACTCAATTCGTCTAAATTACTTTTAACAGCTACTTAACACTACAGAGTATGAATGTGCTATGATTTATTTGGCCATTCTATTTTGTTTCCCATGTTTTGATGCTATACAATATGATGCAAGAAGTGTGCTTGGATGTATATAACCTTCCTAACCAGTGCTTTCTAGGAGATAGATGATCAGGAGTGGGACTGTGGGATCAAAGGCTGTATATATTTTTAACTTTGATAGATATTTCCAGATGGCTCTCCAGAAAGACTATAAACATATTACATATTAAGACTCTCTGCGATGTTTGAGATAGGTTTCTAATAAACTTGGCCAAATAAAGGTTGACTTATCACCTACGACTTCAGGAGAAAATTAAATACCCACTGAACACATTTTAATTATTCTCCTAAAATTCCAGTGATAATGATTTGTGTTTTTATTACTCTCTTTGCTTCCCTATAATGCTTTTATCTATTAATACGACAAGAAAATGGGGCGCCTGGGTGGCGCAGTCGGTGAAGCGTCCGACTTCAGCCAGGTCACGATCTCGCGGTCCGGGAGTTCGAGCCCCGCGTCAGGCTCTGGGCTGATGGCTCAGAGCCTGGAGCCTGTTTCCGATTCTGTGTCTCCCTCTCTCTCTGCCCCTCCCCCGTTCATGCTCTGTCTCTCTCTGTCCCCAAAATAAATAAACGTTGAAAAAAAATTTAAAAGAAAAAACACAGAAAAACAGATTATACGATTCTTCCACCATGAATTCAAAATAAACATTTGAAAAATGTTGAGACTATGACTTTAAAATAGATTGCATTCCTTCCTAATTATCAACCATAGTTTTTATGTTGGCCGTTTAAACTAAAGGGGAGGGGCTGGGGGGGAGGAAACGACATATACACAAGTCACAAGAAAAAGCCAGGACCTTTCAAGGTCTTTTCCCAATTTGCCAAAGAAAAGCAGCAGAAGGAATGAAATTAGGAAATCTGTTTTGAAAAGGGATCAGTCCAAAAAGATACAATCTAATACTTAGGGAAAACCATCGAGCAGCTCTAAAATTCTACTCAGAAGGTAGCTCCAAACCCAAAGGCGAGCACAGCCATTCTGTCAACATCTTACAACTGGCTTGTCATCAAACGCCTGCTTCGGCCCACACAGACCCCGCCTGTGGTTCTTCCTATGTACCTAAGCACTCCCCGTACTGTTTTTGGGCACCTCCTTCTCTGCAGGCCCTATCTGAAACCCAGCTTTTCAAGCAGTTGCCTGCATTTGATAAACCCTACCCCTCTGCTTCTCAAATAGACATTTTTGCATTACATTCGTAAAAAGTTTTAATAGTCCTGTGCTAATTAAGACTAATGAGCCAGCATAGCATCAGAACAACCAATCTTCACACCTCTGCAAGAAAGTTAAGTCATTAGCGAGGCGCCTGGGTGGCTCGGTCGGTTGGGCGTCCGACTTCAGCTCAGGTCATGATCTCACAGCTCGTGGGTTCGAGCCCCGCATCGGGATCTGTGCTGATGGCTCAGAACCTGGAGCCTGTTTTGGATTCTGTGTGTCCCTCTCTCTCTCTGCCCCTTCCCTGCTCATGCTCTGTCTCTGTCTCCCTCAAAAATAAATAAACATTAAAAAAAATTTAAAAAGTCATTAGCTGAAGCCATTCTGTGGGCCATGAATAAAAAGGGCAGGTGAATCCACTCACTACTTCAGTAGTAAAACGTACTTTTAAGCAAAATTCATTGACCATATTAATAATCATACCAAATACAATGAAAAAAAAAACCCTCATGTTTCTAACCCATAGGCTTTTATTTGTAAAAATTATAATATATTGACTGGCACAGATACCTTTCATAAAAACACCTTACTTTACCAGGTAAGACTGGATACTAATGCTTTCACATGACGCTTAAGAAAGCAAGATTTTGGGGCGCCTGGGTGGCTCAGTCGGTTAAGCGTCCGACTTCAGCTCAGGTCATGATCTCGCGGTCCGTGAGTTCGAGTCCCGCGTCGGGCTCTGGGCTGACGGCTCAGAGCCTGGCGCCTCCTTTGGATGCTGTGTCTCCCTCTCTCTCTGCCCCTCCCCCGTTCATGCTCTGTCTCTCTCTCTCTCTGTCTCAAAAATAAATAAACGTTAAAAAAAAAGAGAGAGCAAGATTTTGATCAAGTAGCAAGGAAATTCAAATAACCAGGGTTCAATTACATTCCATTAAATAGTCCTAATTTAATTTCTCATACAGGAAAAGAAGTAACCAGCAAATTTTGATATATGTACTCGAATACAGCATACTACTCCTCAAGTACTGCATGATTATTTCATGGAATACCAAATTACAATTATGGTAGCAAATACCTTAAGATGCCACTATGAACTCCTTGGCTTCAAATGTGCTGGCTTTCACCCAAAAGTTTACAGTGACAAAGTCACATCTATGTGGCTTTAATCATTCTTCAACAAACCAAGGATCGTTTATAAAGCGAATGGTCATAAAGACAATTAACACCTAACAAATGAAATCTTTCCTGTTAATATTCCATGGACACATGTTTTCACACACCAGAACATTAATGTGGGAGGTTATAAAATTGAAATTCTCTTGGAAAGTGAATCCTTGACTTGTATTTCTTAACTAGGAAATGTGTTTTTTCAGACCACTTTCCCCACAGACTAATACCTGTAAAAAGATCATTTGGGGAAAAAAAAAACAACTCTGAATACCAGTATTTAAACCCCTTCAAAATATTTTACAAGTAGGTCACGGTTTCATGACTGATAGGAGTCTTAGCCATGAAAAATCCTAAAGTTTTTGGTGGACTTATATGTAACATTTTTTACTTGGTCTTTAAAATTAAAGATTAATTTGGGGTACTGAAATTTATACTCATTAAAATTTTTAAAGATTCTCCAAAAGTTTCTCAGTAGGTGTTTTCATCACCAACTACCGCTAACTAAAAGACAACAGGTTGATTTCAAAGCGAAACCAGGGCCTTTGCTGGCTGATTAGCAAAATGGTTTTCTTCTTTCACTATGTTGGTTGAACTAGAAGCTTCCGGATCACATTTCAATAAGGTTCAAAGTGAAAGTCCTTTGTTGGCTGACAAATATGGCCGCTTCCAACTCAGAATACGTTTTCTCTAAAATTCAATGTTCTAAACAGCAGTTGGTTTTCTTTTTTTAAAAGTTTTTTTTTTTTTCCAACGTTTATTTATTTTTGGGACAGAGAGAGACAGAGCATGAAGGGGGGAGGGGCAGAGAGAGAGGGAGACACAGAATCGGAAGCAGGCTCCAGGCTCTGAGCCATCAGCCCAGAGCCTGACGCGGGGCTCGAACTCACGGACCGCAAGATCGTGACCTGGCTGAAGTCGGACGCTTAACCGACTGCGCCACCCAGGCGCCCCAACAGCAGTTGGTTTTCTAAGCTAGACCACAAAACTCTATATGACCCGTATGTAAATGAAATACTGTTACATGTGTTTCAATGCAGAGAATACTCTCCTTTGCAATACCCATTCTGTCATCAATACAAGACATTAAGCAAAAACCAGGGCGCCTGGGTGGCTCAGCTGGTTGAGCGTCCGACTCTTGATTTGGGCTCGGGTCGTTATCTCACAGTCCGTGGGTCCCAGCCCCGCATCACGCTCTGCACTGACAGTGTGGAGCCTGCTTGGGATTCTCTTCCTCTCTCTCTCTCTCTCTCTCTCTCTCTCTCTCCCCTCTGCCCCTCCCACTCTCTCTCTGAAAATAAATAATAAGCTAAAATAATAATAATAAAATAATAAAAGTCAAAAGATTCTGCTAAAGAAAGCAGTAATGGAAATTATATGACGGATTTACTTCTCTGGAAGCCTAGTGCTTGGGGCGAAACATGGTTGGGGCTGTTTTTGTTAAAACAAGCAAATGAAATAACCTAATAGCAAACTTTGGGAATGTATCTTCCTGTCTGGCTTCTGTAAATTCTATTATCTACTTAATATGCTTTTTTCTCAGTAAAACACTCCTGGTTTCAATAGCCATTCTTTTGCTGCTAGGTGATAATACACTGTTATCATATAGAAAATTATCAGTGTACATTTGGTTTAGGGAAAGCACGTGTAACTGAAGAGAAAGACCATTTAACATCTCCATGGAGCTTTCAAGAGCTCTGGAGACTAAGGACACTCTATGAAAGCCTCATTTTAGTTCAAAACGTATGGTTCCAAAACTCTTTGATAGTTAAGTGTCACAGGTGCTAACTACATGTTTTTCAACTATAACCAGGGGAGATTTTTTGGTATACAAAGAGAAGGCATAAAATGGAAAACAGGAGAGGTTGAAGATCAAAAACGAGGGAAGGAGAGTCATATGCATAACTGAAAAACCCCCACCTGTCTGAATGGAAACTGAGCTAGGGAAAGGGGCAGGAGGAAGGACGGGTCTGGTTACAGATGTGTCTCCACCTGAGTTCAGAGCCGGGCTGGCTTCTGGTGGAAAAGGGACCAAAAAGTCTTGCCAGGGATGGTAGCATAGTTCCAACCTCTAACTGGAAGAAAGAAAGAGAGAGAGAGAGAGAGAGAGAGAGAGAGAGAGAGAGAGAAGAAAAGAAGAAAAGGAGAAAGAAAGAAAGAAAGAAAGAAAGAAAGAGAGAAAGAAAGAAAGGGAGAAAGAAAGAAAAAGAAAAAGAAAGAATGAAAGAAAGAATGAAAGAAAGAAAGAAAGAAAGAAAGAAAGAAAAGAAAGGAAGAAAGGGAGAAAGAAAGAGAGAGAAAGAAAGGAAGAAAGAAAGAAAGAGAAAGAAAGGAAGAAAGAAAGGAAGGAAGGAAGGAAGGAAGAAAGAAAGGAAGGAAGAAAGAAAAAGGGAAACCAGTTGATTGGCTTCTAATGTAAGTGTGACACTGGAAACTGATGGCAAGTATTGTCATAGATGCAGTGAGCACAAAGCTCCTGAAATGAACAGACTTGGGGGGAAGAGAAAGCAGAGAAGGAAGCATCGGACCAGCGCGACCACTCCGGGCATCCAGCAGCAATGACTGTTCCGGGACCCAACCAGACCCGGTGGTGAATACCAGTGTTTCCGGAAATTTCTTAGAGAAGAGCTGGGGAAAACATTTTATATATACACATGTATGTGTACAGAATACATATAGGTATTTATACACATAACACAAAATAAAAATATATTCGTCTAGGGGTGCCTGGCTGGCTCAGTCGGTACAGCATGTGACTCTTGACCTTGGGGTTGTGAGTTCGAGCCCCATGTTGGGTGTAGAGATTACTTAAAATAGAAAAGCCTTTAAAAAGATATATATTTGTCTGAAATACTGTCAAAATGGTGAAATCGAAACTAAACTATTTACTTAACGTCCTTGGCAATAAACAATTCACAGAAAGAAATTTGAATTAAAATGCAAAGAAAGAAGGGAGGAAAGATCTGATGAACCTTAACTACTGGTCTCCTCTGGATGGAGACAGCACATTGATGATGGATGTTGATGACTTACTATGGTCAGCCACTGTTCTAAGGCTTTCACCTCAACCATCTCCTTTAATTTTCACCACCACATGCTCCGGGATCAGGGCGTCTGGCTGGAAGGCGGCAGCCTGAGTGTGGGCACAGTGGGAGGCACGGCAGGAAATGAGGTCGCCCAGGCCCCTCGAAGCTTGAAGGCTGTGTGAATAGTTACAGCGGATGTGAGCAGTTACACAGGGTACAGTCACAGCTGAGGGGCCAGTGCGGGCCTTTTTGAGGAAATGTCACTGAAGTCGAGGCTTGGAAAAGGGTTACTGAGAAGAGACAGTTCTCACTTTGAATTGCCTTAATGTCCAGATTTAGTTAGAGTCTACATATCTACACACACATACACACACACATACACACACACACACACACACACACACACACACACACACACACAAATAGACAGTCTAGGACTTTCCTCCAAGAATATTTTTCTAGCTGAATGTAAAGAAGCTGTTGTTCTTTCAGGAAGTAGGCAGGCCTGTTACCATTAAACAAAAAAATGTTTGGACAAGTACCCACTAGGAAGAATAAATTATCAAAATAACTAATAACATGTTAATAGGAAATAATCTCTTTTGGCACCCAAGGTTTCAGTGGAATCAAAATTATTATAAAAATATACAGCTATGTTTTGCATACATTCGCTAACAACAAAAACCAACTAAAAGCAAAGGTTCTTCCTCCAAAAAGACTCCTTGTCATTCTTTTTCTCTTAAGGATAAAGACCAAGGAACCTAGCCATCTAACACCTTGAATCTCATTACACCATGAATAATACCTCAGCAGGAGCACTGGGAGCACCAAGCCCCTGCTGGCGGTCCCAAAGAGCCCCTCAGGGAGGGATGGGGCTGAAAGCACAGACTCCAACGTAGGGAATCTATCTGAACAGGAAATCGGTTTCCACCGCCGCACTGCTTCCAGGGAATTAGAAAAACGGATGAAGAGATTCCTTATCCACGGTGGTTTAACTTTAAGAACATGTTCGCATCAGTTTCTTACTCATGCACGTTTCACACTAATACAAACGCTTGAAGATACCAGGCACGTCCGTCAAAGGTGCACCTGAGACGTTTCAGGGACAAATCCAGCCAAGCGTGTGGGAACTGGGGAAGGGCCAGGGGAAACAGAAATGAACACTTGTCCAGAGGAGATGGCGGCAGAGATAAATTCCAGAAGGACAGATTAAGAACGGGCAGAAAGCAAGACGGCAGCCTGCACGAGACAGACAGAGATAAAGACCAACTGACACTACACAAAGAGAAACAGAAGAGTCTGATAACTCAATCGTGAGTCATGCCAACCTTGAATTAGAATGTCCCCCCCCAAAATACTGTCAACTCCAGACAGTAAATACTCAGACCTCAACACTCTAAAATGGTGGGCTGGCAGGTTAATAGGTTATTGATCAAGGAGCAGCAAAAAGGATTAGCATGTCCCACCCCAAAATATACCAGTGACGCATACAAATTCTTCTGAACTGAAGGCATCTGAGTTCTGGAAATCCCGTATCTGCCCCAAAGCAGAACTCAATTCTGCTCCCCCAGAGCAACTCAGACCTTCTCTTCTCAGAGAGAACTCAGCACCACACCCAGACTTTGTCACAAACTATCTCGTCTCCCATTGATTCTCCCAAGGGCCCGCTGATCTTTCCAAAATGCCACGTGCCTTTCCAAAAGCCCCCTCTCTCCCTCCCTTTCTCCCCTAAATTAGGTATGTGGACCCAAATTCTAACCATTCCTTTGCTACTTATCACTGGGTACTTCTAACTGTGGCTGTGACTGTTAACTGTAACTGCATGTTAATAAGCTTGTGTTGGTTTTTTTCCTGTTAATCTGTCTTTTGTCAGTCTAATTTATAGGGCCTTGGCCAACGAACCCTAGATGGGTGAAGGCAAATGAGAGTTCCGCTTTTCTTCCCGGCAGCGGCCTTGTGAAAGTCCTCAAGACAACGAGCGAGTTCCTTAGCAGTCTTGTGGTGTCGGCACAGCCCCATCTTCAGGGGCAGAAACCGAGATCCAGAGATCTCAGTCCTGCAGCCTCGCCCCTGCTTCCCCGTGCAGGGCCGCCTGTGGAGGAGCCCTGACTCCTCTGAACACACCTGGGTGCTGGGACTTGTGCGATTAGGACTTACGCCTCTGGCCTGAAGGCCCCGAGAGTCCCCTGAGCCCCAGAGAGGCCACGCCCCGCTGCGCCCCACCAGGGGTGGTGTGGGTTCCTTCCCTGATGCTGCAAAACCGTCCGTCACACGTGACCATTGTTTGTGTGGGTGACCCTCCCACTAAACCGATTCCTTACAGGCAGGAACTGGGCGTTACGCTTTTTTGTTTGTTCGGAACTCAGTGCAGGAAAATGCGATCGACGTTTATTAATTAACCACGGCAGTCAAAGGTAGACCTCGGATTAGAACCACGTGTCCCGGGCTCAGCTCCGCAGGTCTAGCTTCCAGACGGGATGGTGTGCAACGTGCAGAAAGGAATTTTGAAAGGTACAAAAATTATTCTAACAGCATTTTAACATACACCAGACGTAACTCCAACACAACCATAACTGCCTTTTCTGTAACTGTAGCGGCTCACAGCCGGCCCATCTGGCAAAAGTTGGGGGGGGGGGGGAGGGAAGGATCCCGCTATTCACCTGACTACGGACCATTATGTAACAGGGAGACAGAAAGCGCTGTTCCCAACCCAGCCAATAACAAACCAGACCCTCAAGCAGCACGATTGGCAGTCCTGGTAATTTTATCCCAGAGAGAACAATAACAGACACTATTTTTATTCATACCGGTATTTAATCCTTTTTTTTTTTTTTCCTCAGTAATATACTGGATGGCACTAATTTCTATGGGTTAATTATATATTCCCTCCAACAGAATAGGTTTTTCTGGAGCTTTGTTTTATTGAATTCACGAAGCCCTCCCGGAGGAATATTACAGCCAAATGAAGAGTCGTTTCACCAACTGAAAGACCAACTTATTTTCTGCAGGAATGTGCTGTGCAAGCATGGCCTCTTTACCCCACCCTCTTGGCCACACACGGAACCTTTGCTTTTCATCTGCCACCTAATTATGGTGTCACACCTAGCCCGTGATGCTGGCCACGAAATATTTAACCACAGGGACACAGACCTCCACTTTCCTTAATTTCTTAGACTTAGAGCAACTGGTAGATAGACCCTTGGACGCGGACTTGCACGTGGCAGGTATTGACGACACATTGACTAGTCTTCCCATCTGTTGATACAGATGCTACTTGCGAACAATCCCTTTCGTCTTCGATCGCTTTCTTTTGGTGAACCCTGCCTTCAAAAGCACTATTTCCATGCTTATCAGACACCCCTACTCCTAAGAATCATGTTACAGTACTCGGAGAGGGAGAGAGGAAGACACGTGGGAACAAAAAAGGGGAGATCATTTGCTTTCACTGACCAAAGTTCGTTCCTTCCACCACCCAGGTATGCACGCAGTAAGTATTTATTGCGTACGCACTTTACTCCAGTAGTTTCTAAGCGAGGTACAGTTCTTTACTCTTGGTCTCAGCTGATGACACATGAAAAGATCTTCTGAAAATGGAATTTTATAAGTGTACATTCCTTAGAACATTAAAAACATTTATTTGGGCTATTGGGCTACTAACCAGTGTCTTTTTTTTTTTTTAATTTTTTTAAATTTGCATCCAAATTAGCATAGAGTGCAACAATGATTTCAGGAGTAGACTCCTTAGTGCCCCTGACCCATTTAGCCCATCCCCCCTCCCACAACCCCTCCCGTAACCCTGTTTGTTCTCCATATTTATGAGTTTCTTCTGTTTTGGCCCCCTCCCTGTTTTTATATTATTTTTGCTTCCCTTCCCTTATGTTCATCTGTTTTGTCTCTTAAAGTCCTCATATGCCTGAAGTCGTATGATTTTTGTCTTTCTCTGACTGACTAATTGCACTTAGCATAATACCCTCCAGGTCCATCCACGTAGCTGTAAATGCAAGATTTCATTCTTTTTGATTGCCGAGTAATACTCCATTGTACATATATACCACATCTTCTTTATCCATCCATCCATCCATCCATCCATCCATCCATCCATCCATTCTTTCCATACTCTGGCTATTGTTCATAGTGCTGCTATAAACATGGGGGTGCATGTGTCCCTTCGAAACAGCACACCTGTATCCCGTGGATAAATGCCTAGTAGTGCAATTGCTGGGTCGTAGGGTAGTTCTCTTTTTAGTTTTTTGAGAAACCTCCATACTGTTTTCCAGAGTGGCTGCACCAGCTTGCATTCCCAACCAGTGTCGTTTTATTAAGACGTTACCAACTATACTTTTCATAGGCAGGTAGAAGGTAGCTAAGGTAACCATTAATCAAAGAGAACTTAGTTAATTGCCTTCAGAGAACAGAGCTCAGGGCGGTCATCATTGGTTATGTGACATCTTTCTGGTCCTTCATTCTTACCATTTACATTGCTTATTGTTCATACAGTATTGATTGGTATATTGATTATGGGAAAACAATGTTTGTATTAACACAACAGTGGAGAAAGTAGCAAGCAAATGGGATTCTTCTATTATAGCCACCATTACGAGGTAGTATTATTACCTTTGCTTTAACTCTTACAGCACTGTTGAGAAAAAACAGCAAATAAGAAAGGCCAGTACCCAAGGCATTGTAAGTAAGGAAAAGAATCTCCTTAACAAGCAAGATGGTTCCCTTAAATGATCAGTGTGACACATTTCTTATGACACAGGAACTACCAGTCCCCAAGCTGGCTGTCATGTCCACTCCACAGAGTGTTCGGAGGAGAGAAACAAGGCCAGGAAACGTTCAAGCCTCATTAAACCTCGGTCACCATCCTCTCACGCTATTTCTTTTATATTTCCTGACTTGGAAAAAAGGAAACGGGCTTACACTTTGGTAAAGTAACAGAACCCAATGTACATGATCTATCACTTAAATACTTTGGGATGCTGGTCAGCATCTCCCAGGTACCATTCACAGGCAAAGGAACAAACTATTGCCATCTCACAGCCACCACCCCCCTCCCCCAACCATCTCCATGTTCTAGAATGGGAGCTGGCAATTCGTCTCCTCCTCCTCATGCCTCTCCTCTTTAGGTCTCCTCTTAACGTTCCACGTAGAAGATTTTTTCAAAAGTTATTATCCCATAATATTATTCCCAGATAACATGTGCTTTCATTTCGCAAAGTTCGTTCTACTTCATAAAAGGAAGTCTACCAAGTTCCCCTAAATGGCAAATAAAGACTGCATCCCTTATTTTAGGAACTGGGACCGACAGAACTTTCCATTACTGATGTCTTGATGCCAACCAGCAATGTGACCACCCAAGACGTCAAGTCCTTGTCCATCCTGAGTCAGAATCTACCTGACAACCTGATCACCTCTCAGCTCGCCATCTCGGATCAAGAGGGGTACCCTAAAAATCTGAATGTGACACGAGCAAGTACGTTACAGGTGATGACTCTCTTCGTCTGGTACACCACCTCCCTCTACAAGCAACTGTCCAATATGGCAGAACAAGGGTAAAAGACTAGAGGGAATGCCTCGTCTCAAGGATGTGCTGATGAGGGAGCCATTTTGGAGAGTCGCTCAAAATCCAGCTACTCATAAGCCCTTCTTGCTGAAGGATCATAGCACACGAGAGAGCACGAAGGATTCATTTGCTTCAGAACCTCTCCCGAACGCCTGCTGCATTCCACACACTGTGGTAGGTGCTGAGGGTTTTCAAGAGAAAATTCCCTTGCCTTCCTGGAGCTTCTTAGTGGGAGGAAATAGGCAATGAAAAAAATACAGAGAATGTCAGGTGGTACCCAGTGCTATGCGGGGGGAAAGGCTGAGTTAAAAGGGATGGTAAGTGCTGGTTGGGGGGGGGGGGGGGGGCCTGCTGTTGTGTAAGGGACTCGAGCCAGACTCTGGTTAATTCTTTAGCAGAGACCTGAAAGTGACCAAGGGACCAAGCAGTTCAGGACCGTTACTACTGTTCGTATGTGTTATAAAGACATAAACCAGAGTTTAAGACTATCTAGCAGAAAGGGCTAGTTTAATACAAACCACACTGCCAATACTAGAAACAGGCGGGGGGGGGGGGGGGGCAAAAACACGTTATTTTATTACAAATTCCTTATACTTTCTTTGATGTTATAGTTAGGCCATTACATTCATTTCTTAAAATTATGTGTATAGATAATTTCTATAAGCTCTGAGTTTCACGCCAAGATAGTAAAGGTGATTACAACATACACGCTTTGTGAGAGAGGGGTTAGGGCCACCTGGGTTGAGCATTCCTGCCACGGTGTGTGTGCTCACAAGGGAAATCACCTCAGAATCACCACGGGGGAGTCACTGATTCCCCCCCTCCCAGGGTCCTCCTGGAGGTTATGTTACCGTAGGGAGTCAGACTGAAACTTACCAGGCAAGTCAAATAATTAAATAACTACAAGTCGGGCAAGTGTTACAAAGGAAACAAACAAGCTTATGGAGAGGAGGATGAGGGGTGGGGAAGGGGGAAGTTTTGTGCTTACCCGTGAGGGTCAGGGAAGAATTAAGAGCTCCCGGGAGGGAGAGAACTTGCAAACCGTTGGGGAGGATGTGGTTCACACCTCAACTAGGAGCAGCCGCAGGTGACTGGTGGCTGCCATATGGGCTGAGCAGAACAATGAGACAGAATCGGCTCCGAGATGATAAACGTTGAAGATGAGTCAGAGGTTCATGGGGGTTCAGTACACTATTCTCTCTGCTTTTGAAATGTTTTAAAGTTTCCATTAATAATAAAAGAAAAACAAAAGCCTTCAAAAGCACCCCTGGTTGACAGTTTCCTACTTGGTTACACTCAAACCAATCAGTAACAGAGCCTAAAACCATCAGATAAATTTTTAAAATAACACTAAGATGGGGGCACCTAGGTGGCTCAGTCGGTTGACTGTCTGACTCTCGATTTCAGCTCAGGTCATGATCTCTTGATCCGGGAGATCCAGCCCCGTATCAGGCTCTGTGCTGACAGTGTGGAGCCTGCTTGGGATTCTCTCTCCTCCAACACCCCCCCACCCCCACTGGCCCCACTCTCTGCCCTTACCCTGCTAGTGTGGTGTGCATGCATGCACGCTGGCTCTCTCTTTCAGAATAAATAAATAAACATTAAAAAAAAACCCAAACCCTAAGATATAACTTAGCATCTTAATCAGCCACCAAGACACTAAAGTAGCCCCCTACCAAAGTCTAAATAACGGCAACAATCTGAAGGTTTATTACAAAGAGGCAAGTGTGTTCCAATGAAGAGTCAACATGATAGGCCATTAGGGCTCTAGAGAAAAAGAATCTAAAAATACTAGAACATTCCCTGCCACTCTGGTTCTTCTAAATGAAAAGCCGACCATTTAATTATGTTAGGAGCCAGCGCATCAGTTAAAGCCCCAAGAAGTTTCCCTTTCTCGCTCCTTTCAAACCAGTATGAATAAAACATAACAAAAATTATATTCACTTTTAATTGTTTGACTTTTATTTTTTACATGTCCCTATTCTGTCACAATGGCCTAAAAATATCAGGTGCATGACTTTTAGCCCTGCCAATCCCCTTTTCAGTAATACACAAGAAATTAAATATGCGTTAACCAGACCTCAGCAAAGAGCCAGCACAGGCTCCCCAGAGAGATCCCGTAAGTTTACACGCCGACATACCCTGGGTGTGTGTGTATCTTTATGAGGTCCCTAAATTCTGTTGCAGCAGCACGTGGCCAAAAAAACCCCACAAACAATAAATCCAAATGGAAGGCAGGGCTCACTGGCATACTTTTCTTGGTGGCTATTTCCAAACCTTTCTGTATTTCTGTTACTCTGTTGCTGTATGGGAAGCAGTCTTCTCCCAGCCTAAAGAAAACAAGCTTTTGAAAAAGCAAAGAATCACGGGGGCAACCCTGCTCTCTGAAATGAATTTACCGTGATGAAAAGTTCGCTTACAGTAGATTCATAATTTTTTTTTTCCTAATCGGCTGACGAGAGTATCCACGTCCCAATACAGAACAAATCTCAGCTACTTAGATTTTGAAGGAAGCTGCCCATTCCATCCTAGGCAATGCATTCTGCAGGAACAAAGGCGCCAGAAACAAAATAATAAATGTACAAGGACTTTTGCAGTCTTGTTTGGGGCAAGCCCAAAAAACTGGAAATAAGACTTTTTGCCCATCAATAGATAATGGTTGAATACATTAAGGCATATTTATACCACGGAATATTATGCAGCTATTAAAATGAATGTGCACTATATGTATTGTCCCAGGAGGGTTTACAATTTAAAATGAACAAATAAAAAACCCAGCAGTACTAGCTGTAGAGTAAAATAATGTCTTTACAAATTCTCTAAAAGCTTTGTGATCTTGGTTTAGGTAATTATACGACATCAAAGACAGAAGGAACAACCACAAAAAAACAAAAATAGATAAACTGGCAGACTAGGTCAAAACTGAAAATGTTAATGCTGCAAACAATGCTATCAAGAAAGGGAGAGAAACCCACCACATGGGAGATGAGATTTGCAAATTACATCTCTCATGAGGGTCTTCTATCTGCAAGAATTTTTACAACTCAATAGTAAAGACAAATAACCCAATTTAAAAATGGACAAAATATATTGCTCCAAAAAAAGACACACTTCTTCAAAAAAAGATTCAGGGGCACCCGGGCGGCCCCGTTGGTTAAGTGTCTGACTTCGGCTCAGGTCATGATCTCACGGTTCCTGAGTTCAAGCCACGCATCGGGCTCTGGGCTGACAGTGTAGAGCCTGCTTGGGATTCTTTCTCTACCTTTCTCTCTCTGCCCCCCTCCACTTGTGTTTTCTTTCTCTCTCTCAAAAATGAGTAATTCTGTAAAACAAAAAAGAGAGAGAGAGATGAATGTGGCCAATAAGCACATGAAAAGAGGCTCAACATCATTAGCCATGAGAGAAATGAAAATGAAAACCACAGTGAAATACCACTGCCCTCCACTAGGACAGCTGTAAATCCCTAAGACGTTAGGAAGCATGAGCAAGGACGTAGTGAAACCAGAGACCTGATACATCCGTGCTGATAAGCAAAGGGATACAACTGCTTTGGAAACATGTCTGGCAAGCCCTTGGCGTGTTAGACAGAGAGTAACCGTAGGACCCAAAGATTTCGCTCCTCGGATACACCCAAGAGAAATGAAAACATATGTCCACACAGCATTATTCATAATAACCAAAAAGTCTAAACAACCCAAATAGACATCAATTGATGAATGCACAAAGACACCATGGTCCGTCCATACAACAGAATATTACTCAACAATCAACAGGAAGGAAGCGATGCCACGTGCTGCAACACAGATGAACCTTGAAAACATTATGCTGAGTGAAAGAAGCCAGTCACAAGCGACCACACACAAATCTACAGAGGCAGGAAGTAGATCTGTGGTTGCCTAGTGCTGGGGGTAGGGGCTGGAAGGGACGGGAGGTTTGGTTTCTTTTAGAGGGGATGAAAATGTTCTAAAATCAGATTGTGACAATGGTTACAGAAGCCTGTAAGACTACTAAGAAACACTGAATTGTACACTTCAAATGGATTTTACATTGTACATTTGTATTACATGTGAATTATAGCTCAACAAAGCAGTTTTTAAAACATGGGTTGCTTTCCAGAAGTGCCTGGGTGGCTCAGTCAGTTGGGCGTCCGACTCTTGATTTCAGCTCAAGTCATGATCCCAGAGTTGTGGGATCGAGCCCCACGTGGGGCTCCATGCTGAGCGTACAGCCTGCTTAAGATTCTCTCATTCCCTCTCTCTCTCTCTCTCTCCCCCTCTGCTCCTCCGCCCAGTTTGTGCTCTCTCCCTCTCCCTCTTTCTCTCTCTCTCTCTAAAATAAAAATTAAATAAAAAATTTTAAAAAGGTTCACTTTTTAAAAAATTCTCTAACCAGCAAACCTGAAAATGGAAAATGAGGACCAGGTACTTGGATTTTAATTCCGTGAATTTTTTACCGTCCACTTAAATAAGCCGCTGTGGTCATTCAAAATCATGCTTGTGAAATATATTTCACGATGGTATAATATTACAAAACTAAAGCAGAGTACAAAACGATACATATTTATAACTTAACAAAATAAGACTGTTTGTAAAGAAAAGGCTGGAACTAACAATGAGCCTCTAGCCTAGATGGTGGAATTGTGAGCAATTTAAACACTGGGCTTTAGAATTTTCTTTATCTAGGAAACCTGGGTGGGGCTTAGTTGGGTTAGGGGTCCGACTCTTGGTTTTGGCTCAGGTCATGACATCGCAGCTTCCTGGGGTGGAGCCCTGTGTCAGGCTCTGCACTGACAGCGTGGAGCCTGCTTGGGGTTCTCTGTTTCCCTCTCTCTCTGCCCCTCCCCCACTCACGCTGTCTCTCCGTCTCTCTCAAAATAAATAAATGCAAAAAAAAAAATAGAATTTTCTTTTTCTTAGTTTTCTCTAATAAGCATGTATCACTTTTCTCTTTCTTTTTCTTTCTTTCTTTCTTTCTCTTTCTTTCTTTCTTTCTTTCTTCTTTCCTTCCTTCCTTCCTTCCTTCCTTCCTTCCTTCCTTCCTTCCTTCCTTTATTTTTTTGCAGACTCCATGCTCAACATCGGCCTTGGACTCACAACCCGGAGACCAAGAGGTGCATCGTCTACAGACTGAGCCGGCCAGGAGCCCCGAGCATGCGCACACTTCTTTAATCATAAAAATAACGACTTGAATTTTCAGATGAACCACATGCACGAGGAAGCCAAGCACGCCACTGCAACGTATATAACTACAGTTTATTAACACCCTATATTAACGGATATCTCTTTTTGTTTTTCCTGGTAAAAAGTCCCGTACATCTCAAACTGTTTCACCTAGATAATACTGCGTAACAGGATACTCCAAAACTCAGCGGCTTAAAACAACCCCCATCTTATCTGGCTCACAATTTTACAAGGGTCCAGAATCTGAGTAGGGGCTCAGGCATGAAGTATTTCCGTACAGTCTGAGCTATTCAAGATGACCCGCTCTTACCTCTGAGTCCCTGGCGCGTCTGTCAGCTGGACTGGGTCTTTCCTTTTCCACCAGGTCCCTTCTCCTAGTCCAGCTCACGCCTCTTTAACTTGGTGGCAGGTTGTTAAAAGGGCCAACCAGAGGCTGCAAGGCTTCTAAAGGCCTGTGTCTTGAAGTCACAAGGCACCGCGTTCATCACATTCTGTTGGTCAAAGTGAGGGCCAGCCCAGATTCCAGGGGAGGAGAAAATCTCTTCAGCATAAAAGAATCAGAGGAACAGTTGGTGAACCCATCTGCAGACAATGTGCAGGCAGGCCCAGAGGAAAACAATATCCAAAAGAATGAGCCCTTGGCTATTGAGATAGATACTTGTTTTTTTTTTTTTAATATTCGTTTATTTTTGAGAGAGAGACAGAGTGTGAGTTGGGAGAGGCAGAGAGAGAGGGAGACACAGAATCTGAAGCAGGCTCCAGGTTCCGAGCTGTCAGCACAGAGCCCGATGCGGGGCTCGAACTCACAAATGTCATGAGATCATGACCTGAGCTGAAGTCAGACACTTGACCGACTGAGCCACCCAGGCGCTGAGATAGATACTTAATAGAAACACTTTGTGTTTGGTAAAAGGTTGTGGCTCTGTGGGCTCTATTTTCCACTGTCTTATAAAGTAAGAGATTCACTCGCCTGAAAAAAATGTTGGCCCTTTCATTTAATAAAAATCAAATGATTCTGTGTGCTAAAACGTTACTATTTTTTAAAAGTCACGGCAAAAAAAGGGAGAACCTTAATTTCAGAAATTAATATTATTTTGCAATAGCAGGGATATCCAGTAAAAAGTCTAGGCTTTGCAGGCCATATGGTCTCTGTCACAGCGAGTCAATTCTGTTTGACTAGCACAGAAGGAGCTATAGGCAACATGCAAACAAATGAATATGGCTGTGATCCAATAAAACGTTTATGGACACTGAAATCTGAATTTTATATAATTTTCACAAGTAATGATATATTTTTCTTTAAAAAATTTTTTTAACCACTCTTTTGCATGTATGCAAAACCCAGTCTTAGCTCAAGGGCCATGTAAAAACAGGCCGTGGGCCAGACTGGACCCATAGGCCACAGTCAGCTAATCCCTGTGCTACAGTTAATTCAAAAGATACCATACAAATGCCAAAAGGTGAAATACTCCACTGAGCACCTTACACAAACATCCACATATATTTCCTGTATAAAATACTCAACCTTGGTGGGGCGCCTGGGTGGTTCAGTCGGTTGAGTGTCCAACTTCCGTTCAGGTCATGATCTCTCAGTTTGCGGGTTCGAGCCACCCGTCAGGCTCTGTGCTGATGGCTCGGAGCCTGGGGCCTGCTTCCGATTCTGCGTCTCCCTTTCTCTCTGCCCCTTCCCCGCTCATGCTCTGTCTCTGTCTCTCTGTCTCTTAAGTATAAATAGAATATTAAAAAAAATAAACACAGATGTTACTACAGGGCCTCTAAAATACTAGGAGGATCTGTTCTCACATTAAACCTGCCTAATTTGTGAATTCCTCCGGACTCGGATACAGCTCCTAGAGTCTCTATTCAGGGACAGGTAACTACAAGCTGACATTAGCTGGGGTTCACCTACCGTGCTGACCCTTGTTTGGAACGCCTGGGATTCTCACCAGGCGTCTGAAGAGACACAGATGGTCCCCTAATCTTTAAATATGCATCATATGCGTCTGAAAATTCTGGCATTAACCCAGGGCATGGACAATGTGCAATCACCCACCATGTTACCTGCAGGCCTGTTTTCACACAAGACTGATCTTCTGGACCCTTCTGTGTTTTGCCCTACAAGAGGCCATCTCTCTCTGATGCACGTGCACGCACACACACACACACATCACACACATCACACACACACACACACACACACACACACAAAGGCAAAAGCTAATTTTACGTTACAGCACAGTACAAATGACAATGAGGAAACTTTATATCCGATCAAGTCAATAAACCCTCAGCCACTAACAAGGGGAGCCCTGAGATGACACATTGCTCCTTATGATCTCAACTCTTCAAAGTTATGCTTACTACCGCAGCTTCAGGCCTGCCCTTTAACATCTTTTTTTTTTTTTTCCAATGTTTATTTATTTTTGGGACAGAGAGAGACAGAGCATGAACGGGAGAGAGAGAGGGAGACACAGAATCCGAAACAGGCTCCAGGCTCTGAGCCATCAGCCCAGAGCCCGACGCGGGGCTCGAACTCCCGGACCGCGAGATCGTGACCTGGCTGAAGTCGGACGCTTCACCGACTGTGCCATCCAGGCGCCCCTGCCCTTTAACATCTTAATAGGATTCACATTTTACATGTCTCCTTCAGTGCCTACGCTTTGCCATCACACTTTGCGTCACCAGAGAGACTCGGTCCACAGAACCTACTGATCCTCCTGAGTTTTCTAAACACCAAGCAGGGACAAGAACCCAGGATCCGAGTCGGAGGTGGATTGGCTCCTGACCCTTTAGAGTGGCAGCTTGGCCAAGTCACTCTCTCACTCACAGCTGTTTTCTCGTCTGTCAAATGTGAACAATAACACATGCCCCCTCTCCTCTCGAGTGGTGTGGAAAGGTCAAGTGAATGACAACGGCACAACTGCTTTGTAAACATTAAACTGAAGTTACTTTCTTTTATCAGACACTTTCCTCTCAAGCATTAACGGCTATCTTTTGCTCAGTTCTTCAGGGTCTGATAAAGAAGTCTAAATATGGGCACCTTGATGGGCTCCTTCCATAGAGCATGTGATACTTGATCTTGGGGTCGTGAGTTCAATCAGGCCCCATGTTAGGTATAGGGCTTACTGAAAAATAAATAAAATAAGATTAGAAAAAAGCAAAGCAAAGCAAAGAAAGGAAGAGAAGAGGAGAGAAACGAAAAGAAAAAAGAAAAGACAAGACAAAGAAGAAGAAGTAGTCTAGGGACACCTGGGTGGCTTGGTCAGTTAAGTGTCCAACTCTTGATTCTGGCTCAGATCATAATCTCACAGTTCTTGGGATTAAACCCTGTGCAGGGCTCTATCCTAATAGTACGGAGCCTGCTTGGGATTCTCTCTCTTCCTCCCTCTCACTCTCTGCCCCTCCCCTGCTCCCTCCCTCTCTCTCTCTCAAAATAAACAAACATTAAAAAAAAAAAAAAGAAATCTAAACATTTAGCCTATGTTTTGTTTTGTTGTATTTATTTTGATTTTTTAAAATATTTGTTAATGTTTATTTATTTTTGAGAGAGACAGAATGCGAATGGGTTGGGGCAGAGAGAGAGGGAGGCACAGAATCCGAAGCAGGCTCCAGGCTCCGAGCCGTCAGCACAGAGTCCGACGCGGGGCTTAAACTCACGAGCTGTGAGATCATGACCTGAGCCGAAGTCGGCCGCTCAACCGACTGAGCCACCCAGGCGCCCCTGTTTTATTTTTAATCACGGCTTCCTCTTTCAAGACTGAAGAGTCTTATTTCATTTTAATTTCTCCTCATGGTTTAGTATCTCTTTTCTGACAACACCAATATGAAACTAGAAATTAGTTACAAGAAAAAAACTCGAAAAAATAGTAGAAAAAAACCTAGAAAAAACAATGCCACTAAACAACTAATGAGTCAACCAAAAAAATCCATGACAAAATAAAAAAATACCTGGAGAAAAATGGAAATGGAAACACAATATTTCAAAATCTTTGGGATTGCAGGAAAAGCAATTCTAAGAGGAAGGTTTGTAACAATACAGGTCTACCTCAAGAAACAAGATTAATCTCAAATATACAATCTAACCTTATACCTAAACGAACTAGAAAAAGAAGAACAGGGGCACCTGGGTGGCTCAGTCAGTTAAATGTCCGACTTCGACTCAGGTCACGATCCTCCTCCATGAGTTCGAGCCCCACATCGGGCTCTGGGCTGATGGCTCAGAGCCTGGAGCCTGTTTCCGATTCTGTGTCTCCCTCTCTCTCTGCCCCTCCCCCATTCATGCTCTGTCTCTCTCTGTCTCAAAAATAAACAAACATTTAAAAAATTAAAAAAAAGAAAAGAAAAAGAAGAACAAAGCCCAAAATTAGTATAAAGAAGGAAATAATAAATATTAGAGAAGAAAGAAATGAAGTAGAAACTAAAAACAACAATAACAAAAAACTAATAGAAGAGATCAATGAGATTAAGAGCTGGTTCTTTGAAAAGATAAACAAAACTGACAAACCTTTAGCCAGATTCATCAAGAAAATGGGAGAACCACTTAAAATCAGAAATGAAAGAGAAGTTACAACTGAGACCACAGATATACAAAGGATTAGGAGACTACTGCAAAAAATTATACACCAAACTGGACAATCTAGAAGAAATGGATAAATTCCTAGAAACATACAATCTTCCAAGACTAAACCAGGAAAAAAATAGAAAATCTGAACAGATCGATTACTAGTATAAATTTAAAAAAAAAATTTTTTTTTTCAACGTTTATTTATTTTTGGGACAGAGAGAGACAGAGCATGAACGGGGGAGGGGCAGAGAGAGAGGGAGACACAGAATCCGAAACAGGCTCCAGGCTCTGAGCCATCAGCCCAGAGCCTGACGCGGGGCTCGAACTCCCAGACCGCGAGATCGTGACCTGGCTGAAGTCGGACGCTTGACCGACTGCGCCACCCAGGCGCCCCTAGTATAAATTTTTTTTTAATGTTTATTTATTATTAAAAGACAGAGAGACACAGAGCGTGAGCAGGGGAGGGGTAGAAAGAGGCAGGAGACACAGAATCTGAAGGAGGCTCCAGGCTCTGAGCTGTCAGCACAGAGCCCAACACAGGGCTCAAACTCACTAACTGCAAGATCATGACCTGAGCCCAAGTCGGTCGCCCAACCGACTGAGCCACCCAGGTGCCCCAATCAATTACTAGTATAAAATTGAATGAGCAATCAAAAAACTCCCAACAAATAAAACTCCAAGACCAGATGCCTTCACTGGTGAATTTTACCAAACATTTAAATAGTTACCTATCCCGGGGCGCCTGGGTGGCTCAGTCAGTTGAGTGTCTGGCTTCAGTTCAGGTCATGATCTTATGGTTTGTGAGTTCAGGCCCCGGGTCGGGCTCTGTGCTGACAGCTCAGAGCCTGGAGCCTGTTTCGGATTCTGTGTCAACCTCTCTCTCTGCTCCTCCCCCGCACGTGCTCTGTCTCTCTCTCTCCCAAAAGTAAACATTAAAAAAAAATTTTTTTTAAGAGTTACCTATCCTTCTCAAACTATTCCCAAAAAATAAAGAGAAAACAATGTTTCCGAATTCATTCTATGCGGCCAGCATTACCCTGGTACCAAAACCAACCAAGACACTACAAATAGGAAGATTACAGGTCAAAATCCTTAATGAACATAGATGCAAAAATCCTTAACAAAATATTAGCAAACCGAATTCAACAATACATTAAAAAGATCACTCACCATGATCAAGTAAAATTTATTCCAGGTATGCAAGGATAGTTCAATATTCATAAATCGCTGTGATATACCTCATTAACAAAATGAATGATAAAAATCACATGATCATCTCAATAGATGCAGAAAAAACATTTGCCGAAATTCAACAATCACTCATGATAAAAACTCCCAATAAAGTGGGTACAGAGGATAGAGGAATCATATCTTGATACGATAAAGGCCACATATGACAAACCCAGAGCTAACGTTATACTCAGTGGTAAAAAGCTGAAAGCTTTTCCTCTAAGATCAAGAACAACACAAGGATGTAATGTCCACTCTTGCCACTTTATTCAACACAATACTAGAAGTCCTTGCCACGGCAATCAAGACAAGAAAAAGAAATTTAAAAAACATCCAAAATGGTAAGGAAGAAGGAAAACACTCGTTATTTGTAGATGCAATAGTACCATATAGAAAACCTAAAAACTCCACCAAAAAACTACTAGAAATAATAAATGAATTCAGTAAGTTGCAAAATACAAAATTAATATATAGAGACCTGTTGCATCCCTAGACACTAATAATGAACTAGCAGAAAGAGAAAGCAGTTTTATCTAAAAGAATAAAATACCCAGAAACAGATTTAACCAAGGAAGTGAAAGACCTGTACCCTGAAAACTAGAAGACATTGATGAAAGAAACTGACGATGCCACAAACAAATGGAAAGATATACAATGCTCATAAATGGGAAGAATCAGTATTTTTTAAATGTCCCTATTACCCAAAGCAGTCTACAGACTGCAACCCCTATCAAAACACCGAAAGCATTTTTCACAGAATTGGGACAAACAACCCTACAATTTGTATCAAACCACAAAAGACCCCATATAGCCAAGCAATCTTGAGAAACAAGAACAAAACTGGAGGTGTTACAGCCCCACATTTCAAACTATACTATCGTAAGCTACAGTGATCAAAACAGTATGGTACTGGCACAAAAATAAAGACATAAATCAATAGAAAAGGACTGAGAGCCCAGAAATGAACCCATGCTTGTATGGTTAATTAATCTACAACAAAGGAGGGAAGAATACAGATTGAGAAAAACTCTCTCTTTTATGGGAAAACTGGAGAGCCACACACAACAGAATGGAATTGGATAACTATCTGATACCATACATAAAAATAAACTCAAAATGAATTAAAGACCTAAACGTCAGACCTGAAACCATAAAGCTCCTAGAAGAAAACACAGGCAGTAATCTCTTGCACATTAGTCTTTTTTTTTTTTCTCTTGCACACTGGTCTTAACAATATTTTTTTGTATCTCTCTCCTCGAATAAGGTCAACAAAAGCAAAAATAATATATTGGGACTACATCAACATAAAAGGCTTTTTGCACAGTCAAGGAAACAAAAAGGCAACATATGGAATGGGAGAATACGCTTGTAAATAATATATCCAATAAAGTGTTAATATCCAAAATACATAAATAACTCCTACAACTCAACACCCAAAAAAAAAAAAAAATCTGATTAAAAAATGGGCAGAGGACCTGAATACACTTTTTCCAAAGAAGACATACAGATGGCCAACAGACAGACACATGAAAAGATGCTCAACATCACTAATCACCAGGGAGATGCAAATAAAAACCACAATGAGATATCATCTCGTACCAGTTAGAACGGCCATCATCAAAAATGCAATAAATAAGAAATGCCGGCATGGATGCAGAGAGAAGGGAACCCCTGAGCAACTGCTGGTGGAAAAGTAATTTGGTGCAGCCTCTGTGGAGAACAGTATGGGCATTCCTCAAAAATTAAAAGTAGAATTACTATACGATCTCGTAATTTCACTCTGGGTATTTACGCGAAGAAAATGAAAACACAAATTCAAAAAGATATATTCAGGGGCTCCTGGAGCCTGCTTCGGATTCTGTGTCTCCCTCTCTCTCTGCCCTTCCCCCATTCACGCTCTGTCTCTCCGTGTCTCTCAAAAATGAATAAATGTTAAAAAAATTTCTAAAAAAGAAAAGATATATTCACCTTTATGTTTATTACAGCGTTATTTACAATAGCCAAGAAATGGAAGCAATCTAAGTGTCCACAGACAGATAAACTGATAAAGAAGATGTGGTGTATACATATCCAATGGTATATAAGCCAGTCATAAACAAAGAATGAAATCTTTTGTGACAGAATGAAATTTTGTGACAACATGGATGGACCTTGATGGCATTACACGAAGCGAAATAAGTCAGACAGAGACCGGCAAATACTGTATGATTTCACTTATATGTGGGATCTAAAAAACAAAGCACGTGAACAAACAAACAAAACCAGAAACAGAGTCAAATCCAGAGAACAATCTGATTGCTACCAGAGAGAAGGAGGGTATGGGGATGGGCAAACAGGAAAAGGGGATTAAGAGGTACACTCCCGGGGCACCTGGGTGGCTCAGTCGGTTAAGCATCCGACTTCGGCTCAGGTCATGATCTCACGGTCCGTGAGTTCGAGCCCCGCGTCGGGCTCTGTGCTGACAGCTCAGAGCCTGGAGCCCACTTCAGATTCTGTGTCTCCCTCTCTCTCTGCCCCTCCCCTGTTCATACTCTGTCTCTATCTCAAAAATAAATAAACGTTAAAAAAAAAAAAAAGAGGTACACTCCCCTAGTTATAAAATAAATAAGTCACGAGGATGAAAAGTACAGCACAGAGGACCTAGTCAATAATATTGTGATAACACTGTATGGTGACAGATGGTAAGTACATTCACTGTGGTGACCGTGGTGTAACGTCTAGAACTGTCAAATCACTATGGTATGCACCTGAAACGAACGTGACATTGGATGTCACGTATACTTCAATTGAAAGTTAAACTTTGTTTTTCTTTAAGTGTAGGATCTTGAAATGTTTTCTTTATCCCTGTGCTGGAACTGCCCAGCACTTCCTGGCTGTCATTGGCTACAATAGGTAGCAGCACATCAGCCCCAAACCCCACTAGAAATAGTCTGAATCATCCTATCCTAAAATACCAACAAGAAGTCTGGAGCCCAGTATTTTTTACGTTTAACACGGACTCTTTTTGTTCTAGATGCATTCCCTTACATTTTCCAATGTAACTCCCCTACTATGGGAGTTTTCGGAGTATGCTAACTCCCGACTCCTGTGGTTTCGGATGCGCGGCCAACCATCTTTCAGTTTATTTTCTCCATTGGTTTGCTGTTTCACTATCCACGAATGCTTACGATAAAAATGTACATTTAGGGGCGCCTGGGTGGTTCAGTCGGTTGAACGTCCAACTGTCGATTTCAGTTGATTTCAGGTCATGATCCCCGCCAGGGTCGTGGGATCCAGCCCCACACATCACGCTCCTTGCAGAGTGTGGAGCCTGCTTAAGATTCACTCTCTCTCACGGTGCCTGGGTGGCTCAATCGGTTAAGCATCTGATTCGATTCTGGCTCGGGTCACGATCTCACGATTTGTGGGATCGAGCCCTGCGTCGGGCTCCTCGCTGATAGCGTGGAGCCTGCTTGGGATTCTCTGTCTCTGCCCCTCCCCCACTAACATGCCCACTCTCTCAAAATAAATACATAAACATTAAAAAAAAAAAAATTCTGTCTCCCACCCCCCCCCACGCCCCTCTCCCCTGCTCACACATACTCTCTCTTTCTCTCAAAAAAAAGTAAACTTAGCCAATCTCAAAGATATTACTAATTGGGGCTTTTTAAATGAAAAACCAGCATCAAAATCTATGGTATCAACAGCCCATCAGCAACAAATATCCTTTGCCCCATTCTTTGATTTTTCTCCTAGCCAGTCCAAAGGAAACTGTCAAAAAACCTTTTAAAGCATCTCTCTCTGTGCCCTCCCAAAAAAGCTTACACACAATGTGTTTCACCAGTATTCCTTGAACTGTACTTGTGTGTGTCATTACACTCTTTTACGTACATCTCATATTCACAATAAAAAATTATACCCAATGGGGGCGCCTGGGTGGTGCAGTCGGTTAAGCATCCGACTTCAGCCAGGTCACGATCTCGCAGTCCGTGAGTTCAAGCCCCACGTCGGGCTCTGGGCTGATGGCTCAGAGCCTGGAGCCTGCTTCCCATTCTGTGTCTCCCTCTCTCTCTGCCCCTCCCCCGTTCATGCTCTGTCTCTCTCTGTCCCAAAAATAAATAAACATTGAAAAAAAATTAAAAAAAAAAAATTATACCCAATGGCTCTCCTTGTCCTCTAGATATTTTCCACCTCAAAACAAAACCCTGTCTTAACAAAACATAAGTTATGTTTATCAGAAAACCTGAAGCTCCCTCCCAATATACAGCATCAGCTCAAGCTCCCTGGTATGAAAAAGACCCTTGGTCTACAGGGCACCACGGTCTCCTGATGCGTCACCCTTGCAAGCAGAGCCACCTGCTAGAAACTGTCATGATGCCCCACGCATATGGCAGGGTGACCATTTGTGAAGTGCCATTGGGTTCTCTGAAGACTTCTGGGAAAACGCCCAGTCCATTACTGCTGCTCCCTAGCATTTTGCTGCCCTGCCAAACCATTTCGAGTTGTACGCGGGTGTGTCTTCCCAGCATTCCTTAATGCCCATCCTGCTCACGGCCGCCCTGCTTCGGCTCCCCACGCACAGCTGCTTCTCTTCTTGCGTCGTCAGCTATTCTCGGCAAGTGTCCAGCCTCGCAAAACAGCGGGTCAGTGAGGATTATTTTCACGCTTGCGGGACAGACGCAAAGAGAGAGACCTCATTCCTGGTGACAATCTTGTCATTCGAGGTCAACTATGGCAAAGAGGCCATGTATCTATTTGTAAGAATTCTAAGGTTTACATTTGCCAAAGGATTTTGATTCTCAGAATGGTTCCGCTTTGGGGCGTGTGGGTGGCTCAGTCAGTGGAGCACCCAACTCTTGGTGCCCACTCAGGTCATGACCTCACAGTTCGCGGGTTCGAATTTTGCACTGGGCTCCATGATGAAAGTGTGGAGCCTGCTTGAGATTCTCTCTCCCCCTTTCTCTCTGCCCCTTCCTCACGCGTACGCACGTTCTCTCTCACTCTCTCTCAAAATAAATGATAAACTTAAAAAAAAAGAAACCTTTAAAACAATGGTTCTGCTTTGAGTGCTTAAAATTATGGAATGAAATTATAATGTATAATTATATAGCATGAGAGCTTCCACGCATATAATTTTTAACAGGAGTTTATTAACAAAGTACGCGTGCATACTCTTCAACTGATTTTGGTTTTTTTTCTTTTAACCCAATGTTTTTGGTATCTACTATAAGGTCTAGTACTTACTGCTAAATGGGCAGAGTGGGCTAGGACCTAAAAATTGAAGTCTTTATGTCTCTGAACCCTTATCAACTTACTTATCAACCCTTATCAACAGTTACTTATCAACTGTAATAAATTTCAGACCAAAAGTGAGTCATTAAGAAGAAAATTCTCCTCGGCGTGCCTGGGTGGCTCAGTCGGCTAAGCATCCGACTTCAGCTCAGGTCACGATTTCACTGTTCGTGAGTTCGAGCCCCGCGTCAGGCTCTGTGCTGACAGCTCAGAGCCTGAAGCCTGCTTCAGATTCTGTGTCTCCCTCTCTCTCTCTGCCTTCCTCTGCTCAAGCTCTCTGTGTGTCTCTCTCTCTCTCTTCAAAATATATAATAAACATTAAAAAAATTAAAAAAAAAAAAAAAAAAGAATGAAACTTCTCCTCGAGAAATTTTGGTCACGACACAGAATCAAAGTCTCAGGATTTAAAAGGCTACAAGCTGCCTAATCCTGTCACCCACCTGGGGACTGGTGCCCCTAGACGACAGCAGGACTTGGGGCCAGTCCTTGTCAACTCCAGTCACACACGTTGGTAACCGAGCCATACTTCGTTATCAACCGTGTTCTTGGTCCTTCAATACCAAGAGAGTAAGTAACGACACTGACTTTTTATATATGAGCGTAAATAAATTCACGGGTGCGGTATCCCTCTCGTTCTTGAGTGAGGGGGAGGGGCTGGACTTGTAGCTGCCGTGTCAGGAATGCTGCCCAAACCCAACTCTGCCCATGGGAGTGTGCTCTGATTGTGAATGTTTATCTATCTTGTCTGCCACTGTGGAAAAAAGACTTTGAAACGTGCTGACCCAGCACATACTCGGATAATTTCAGGAACAGGAAACTCATTATTCCCAAAGGCCGCTGACTGCATCCTTAAACAACTGGAACTTCTAGAGAGTGGTTCTTATCTACTGAAGGAAATCTAATCTCCCAAACGCTTCCACATACTACATCTGACTTGAATCTCACAAATGAATTGGGGGAGAGGACTCTGAACCTCTGGGTTTCTTTCAGAGATCTGAAGAGTGATATCAACAGGGGTCAAACAGACTAGTTTCTCCCTGTCTGTCCTTCTAGATTAAGGAGTCCCTCCTACATTTATTTATATTGTATTTATTTATATTATATCCCTTCTATATTAAGGAGTCAATCAACAATTGAAGAAAGGAAGCCCTTCTTTCTGTTTTATTTATTTTTTTCCTTGAGAGAGAGGGAGCAGCGGCAGAGAGAGAAAGGGAGAGAGAGAGAGAGAGAATCTCTTTTTTTATTTTTATGTTCATTTATTTTTGAGAGGGAGAGAAGTGCATATGAGCAGGGGAGGGGCAGAGAGAAGAGGACAGAGGATCCGAAGTGGGCTCTGCCCCGACAGCAGCGAGCCCGATGTGGGGCTCGAACTCACTAACCACGAGATGGTGATCGGAGTCGAACACTCAACCGACTGAGCCACCCAGGCGCTCCGGGAAAGAGACAATCTCCATCTCAGGACCGTGAGATCACGACCTGAGCCAAAATGAAAAATCAGACGCTTAGCCGACTGGGCCACCAAGACGCCCCTCTTCTTTCTGTTTGAATCTACGAACAAAAAGAGTGTGGTCACAAGTAGCCTAGTAACATTTCGATTTAAAATTTTTTTTTCAACGTTTTTATTTATTTTTGGGACAGAGAGAGACAGAGCATGAACGGGGGAGGGGCAGAGAGAGAGGGAGACACAGAATCGGAAACAGGCTCCAGGCTCTGAGCCATCAGCCCAGAGCCCGACGCGGGGCTCGAACTCACGGACCGTGAGATCGTGACCTGAGCTGAAGTCGGACGCTTAACCGACTGCGCCACCCAGGCGCCCCCGATTTTAAATTTTCAGATAAATACAGCTCATATTTTATTAGAGATGAGTGAGGGGTCCACGAAAACGGAAAGAATTAGAAGCGCCGAAAAGAAGACCATTTCCTGAACACGTCAGAAGAGCAGTGTGAGTGAAAAATTTTGAAACCGTGGACACAAAAGAGTTGAAATACAGTATCCGTGGAGAACGGCACTCTGTAGAGACTTAAAACGAAGGATCCCCTCTAAGCGGCCTGCACACGGTCTCGGGCACCAGGCACAGAGCGAAGAACCACCTGTCACGATGACGAATGTGTTCAGTAGTAGTGACAGCACCCGGTGGGGGACCTGCAGGTCACCAAAAGCACGAAGTGCTTCGCTCACCAAAGGCGAAGCTCTCCTATCCCCACGAAGCTCCTCGCATACAAGCCGACCCAGATGAGACAGAGCCGCGCATTTCTCTGCAAACAACAAAGAAGGAAGACAGGGCTTCCGATTGGAAATGGAAACAGCGCATCGAAGTGCCACCTTGGAACACGAGAGCCACCCGAATGAGCACAACCCCCCGAAAACGGACTGTGTGGCCACAGACACCCTGCGGCGTCTTCACTGGCTGCCTCGAGCCTTTCTTGAGCTACACGCTCACGTCAGAGAAGACAGATCACTCTTCGGGCATCAGTGAGTAAGGCCAGGACTGGCTCACCACTCATTCAAATACTTGAGCCCTGGAGAAGGAAGGAAGGAAGGAAGGAAGGAAGGAAGGAAGGAAGGAAGGAAAGAAGAAAGGGAAGGAAGGAAGGAAGGAAGGAAGGAAGGAAGGAAGGAAGGGAGGGAGGAAAGAAAGAAAGAAAGAAAGAAAGAAAGAAAGAAAGAAAAGAAGAAAGGGAAGGAAGGAAGGAAGGAAGGAAGGAAGGAAGGAAGGAAGGGAGGAAAGAAAGAAAGAAAGAAAGAAAGAAAGAAAGAAAGAAAGAAAGAAAAGAAAAGAAAGAAGGGAAGGAAGGAAGGAAGGAAGAAAAAAAAAGGCCATAATTCCTTATCCCAAGAAAATATTTTATTCAATTAAGTATCTCTTGAAACTTGCACCGGTCTTGACCTTATTAGCGTTAGATCGACAACAGCAACAGAATTATGCCGGGAATAATAAACACAAGTAACAGCGACAGGCACTGTTCTTGGGGGTTTTTATGTAGATTAACTCATTTAATGCTCAAAACTACCTTCCTGGAATAGAGGGACAACCCTGTGAGGTGGGTACTGGTCCTACCCACCTCGTACAAAAGAGGAAACTGAGGCACAGAGAGGTGAACTTGTCCAAGGTCATAGAGCTGGCAACTGGTGGGACCCCGTCAGTCTCGCTCCTAAGTCAGAGCTCAGGCACTAAGCCAGACCACCCGGCCCAAGTCTGCAGACAGCATCAGGTCACATTTAAATCGCTAGGGCTCCCCAAACCGGAAATCTTTAACATTATTTACTCTCTCTCTCTTTTTTTTTTTAAGTTTTATTTAAGTAATTTCTACACCCAACATGGGGCTCACACGACCCTGAGATCAAGAGTTGCGTGCTCTTCTGACTGCGCCAGCCAGGAGCCCCAAGATTATTTACTATCGTCACGTGTTTTCCATCAGTTGAATATTTTAAGTAAAACTTTGAAAGATTTTTGTTTCTCCCTTTATGGAAGACAGTGACACAAAACTGAAGTCACTTCTCTTTCAAGGGAATTTTTCTTCCAAGGGCACAACTACGGAAAAAGGGGAGAGAACCTAACATTTACTGAATGTGCCATGACCACTAATTCTGCTAGACGCTCTTATTTTATTTTTTGTAATTTTTTTAAAGTTTATTTTTAATGTTTGTTTATTTTTGAGAGAGAGAGACAGAGAGACAGAGAGAACAGGGGAGGGGCAGAGAGAGAGGGAGACACAGAATCCCAAGCAGGTTCCAGGCTCCGAGCTGTCAGCACAGAGCCCCACGTGGGGCTCGAACCCACGAACTGTGAGATCATGACCTGAGCCACTCAGGCGCCCCCAGATGCTTTCATATTCCTTATCTCCTTTTGTCCTCGTAACAACGTGGCAAGAAATACCAAGCCCATTTTACAGATGACAAGACTGAGCTTGAAAGGAGAAGTAACTTGTCCAAGACAAATGAAGCGTTCGAATCTGAAACAGCTCCAGTCCAATGCCAACCAAAAAATGTAACCCAGGCATCCAAGGCAAAGAAGAGAGCAGTGGGGCATAAACCGGCCGCGGGGCACGGGAGCAAACATTTCTACCAGCCCCCTTGTCCTGGCAGTTGGTCCACACTGAAGGATGAAAACGTCCTCATCCTCAAGCAAATGTCACTCATGCGGTCCCCACAGAGCGCCCTGAGGGAGGCTGAAGAGGTGGGATCCCTTTTGCAAACAAGAAAATGAGGGGCACCTGGCTGGTTCAGTCGGTGGAGCCCTGTGACTCCGGATCTGGGTGGGGCGTGGGGGTTCGAGCCCCACGTTGGGAGCAGAGATTACTTAAAAATAAAACCTTAAACACACACACGCCAAAGAAAAGGGAATGGTTTGGGGAAAGCCTGCAGAGATGCTGGGGACTCAAACAACAGTGCTATGTGTCTGTGCCGAATGGCAGCAACGGAGCCCGGGCCGTGACGCTCCATTTTACTCTGGTCGCCTCAGGATGGCAGCTGTGACCAGCTGAGCTCAGAGCTCCTCCCCAGCCACCTCTCCTGCAGCCCGGCTCCATCGGACTCGTGCCTTCCCTTCTCCTTGTCATCTGACCTCCTGAAAACCTGCACCGTCTCCCAGGGCCTTATAGGTAATAAACCTTGAGTGCCTTTCCAGATACCAAACTTTTTTCTTCACTTCTAGATACGAAAAACCCCAGAGTTATTCTTTTTCTTTTTAATTTTTTTTTTTTTTTTTTTTTTAGCATTCATTTATTTTTGGGAGACAGAGAGAGACAGAGTACAAGTAGGTGAGGGACAGAGAGACAGGGAGACACAGAATCGCAAGCAGGCTCCAGGCTCTGAGCTGTCAGCATGGAGCCCGACGCGGGGCTCGAACTCACGAACTACGAGATGGTGACCTGAGACGAAGTCGGACGCTTAACCGACGGAGCCACCCAGGCGCCCCCGCCCCAGATTTATTTGTATTCTCTTGTTCCTTCTCCTCCTCTCAGGATTATTGATTTCCGTTGTGGTATTGTGTCTTTCTTTACATATAGATCGGATTCGTCGTACGAGATGAGTGGGAGATTCCCCCCAGGTTTCATAAAACTTGTCACTTGAGTTTTTAAACTTCGACTCCCTACTTCTCATCATAAAACCTATGCCCTTAAATGTCATTTGTGTAAAGCAGAGAGACCGTGACACTTAAAACTGGTCATTATTTATGTATGCCCTCCCTGCGTCCACAAACGATGACGCGGCTCACCCGTTCCTGCCACATTTGGGTGTCGTTTCCAATGGTTCCAGGTGGAAGCTCCTGCCAGAGGGGGACCCGGCGCTCAGCAGATATCTGACTGACAGGGCTTCAGCCCCCGACTCTCAAGAACACACTTCAGGGCGGCACAACTTCTCAGAAACCTTCCTCCGTAACGTTTCCAATGACTAGTGAGCGGGAAGAGTTTCGAGAGCAGCTTAGGACTAGAGTCAAGGAACCTGCGTTTCCTGTCATGGGGGTCTGGACCATGTGGCACTGCACTGTCAGTGTCCCCGCCAACAGAAAAGAGTCCCAAATCTATACCAGAGGGTCTGAGGAAAAGCATGGGGTGGAAGATGCTTCTAAAGAAATACATCATTGGGGCGCCTGGGTGGCGCAGTCGGTTAAGCGCCCGACTTCAGCCAGGTCACTATCTCGCGGTCCGTGAGTTCGAGCCCCGTGTCGGGCTCTGGGCTGATGGCTCAGAGTCTGGAGCCTGTTTCCGATTCTGTGTCTCCCTTTCTCTCTGCCCTTCCCCCGTTCATGCTCTGTCTCTCTCTGTCCCAAAAATAAATAAACGTTGAAAAAAAAAATTAAAAAAAAATAAAATAAAATAAAGAAACACATCATGGAAGCTGTCTTCTATCCTAAGGGTAGCTCTTTATTATCTCTTATCCTAAACACTGTCGTCCCTGCTCTATAGCTCAGGGTCTGGGGGCTCTGACTACTACTGAGGAATGCTTCTGAGAAACACCCAGGTCCTGCCTGTGACCTTCCCCTGGACAGAGGGGGCCCTTGATTATGAAGGCAGGTTCTCCTTTTACCCAATACAACACGGCCTTCGCGAACTCCATTCCGAGGTACTAATTCTGCAGCATGTGAATCCTCTTTCAGTCGACGATGCAGAAAATGCATCCGTTAGGCGCTCAATAATGACCTCAATTCATCACCAAGCCAGACCGGAAAAAATTGATTCTTGCATTATTTATTCAAGCCTTGTCTTGGTATAAAGCCAGATTAGGAAAAGGCCATACACCTGGGCTAAGTCATCCTGAGTCCCCAGCCCCGCGTCACATTTTCGCCCGTGGCCTTCACCGAATTCCACAAAAATTCATGTTGTTGTCTAATGCCCTCTAACAGCAAACTTCCCTCAGAACCGGGCGGTGAAAATGAAACCAGTGTTTGTCCTGGTAGGAGACAAGGGTAGTTCTGTCACAGCTTTGTCGTGGCTACTAGAGAAGCCAAGTTCAAATGTCAAGGTCCTTAACCAGGACTGTGCACAATGTTATGGTAAATATATATTTCCCTCTCCTTCTTTACAATTCGATTTTTTTTTTTTTTTTACCTTGTTCGGTGTTTGTTTTATTTTATCTACGCCTTCCTTGTTAAGTCTCGAGGACTTCTGGAGAGTAGACAGGTTATAAAGATTTTACCTTCACCACTAAAAACAGAGTGATTCTGTATTGCATCTTGATTCACTTAGAAGGCTACTTCTCAGGAAATGAGACTCTGCTTCGGAGTATTCTTCACATTTCAGTAATTATCTAGACGAAGCGTGTGTCTGGGATGAAAAGGACGGAAAAAGAAAAAGAAAGAGGATTTCAAGGCCATATGCTTGGGAAGCAAAAGAACAGAGCAGAGAGATTTGAGAAGGAAATTAGTCTTTAGGAAGTCAGGTATCAACAGGTTTCCACTAGCTCGTCTGGGTAGCGGTGGGTCATGTATACACGACTCGGAGACGAACTGCCACAGAGCAGCCCAGGGCTGGCCAAGGGAGACGTGATTCTAGTCCCATCTGAAGATGATCTCTTTCTCAATGCCTGTTTTCTCATGAATAAGATGAAGGAAGTCGGGGGGTGGGGGGTGGGGATCACAAGGAGCATCTGGTTCTAAGCAGATTTTATGATTTTTTTAGAAACAGAATCTAAGAAATGAAGAGAACCTGATGAAAAGGTGCAAATCCGGAGTCACTCCATCACATACATACTGCGTGGAGAATCTCCTAAGGGATGTGTACGCGGCGGGGGGGGGGGGGGGGAGGAGTAAGCAAGACGATCTGCTGGGTTTGGGGAGAAACTCTCAGAATGTCCATTTAGGGTTATTTTTTAATCTTCTTTTAAAAACATTTTTTTGAATGTTTATTGTTGAGAGAGACAGAGTGCGAGCGGGGGAGGGATAGAGAGAGAGAGAGAGAGGGAGACACAGAATCTGAAGCAGGTTGCAGGCTCTGAGCTGTCAGCATGGAGCCCGACATGGGGCTCAGACTCACGGACCTCGAGGTCATAAACTGAGCCGAAGTCAGGTGCTTAACCAACTGGGTCACCCAGGTGCCTCTCTTTTTTATCTTTGATGGAAAAGAAATGCCTCTTACATCAACACCGGCACCCTCGTTTGGATTCACATGTAAGATGTTCCCCATCATCTGCGCAGTTTATTTATGGTAGGATGTCATCGATGTGGTAGAAAAAACACAACTGGGGTGCCTGGGTGGCTCAGTCCGGTAAGCATCCAACTCTTGGTTTTGGTTCAGGTCATGATCTCGCGGTTTGTGAGTTTGAGCCCCGCACCGGACTCCCTGCTGACAGTGCGGAGCCTGCTTGGGATTCTCTCTTTCTCCCTCTCTCTCTGCCCCTCCCCTGCTCGTGCTCTCTCTCGAAATAAATAAATAAAACTTAAAACACACACACACGCAAACTTTAAGTAATGAGGTGGGAGTGACCACAAAAATATTTTATACCATCCAGAGCTGTTCTAGTTTTCTCATGGCAAAATACATAAAAGAATTGTCTTAAGGATGATTAACATATTCTTCTTTTATGTAAATACAACCTGTTCTAAATTTACTGACCTACTCCATGATCACAAGTAGCCGTCACTAATATGCTACCTGGCGGATATTTTTAAATGAGCTTTTACTTAGTCCCTTCAAGGTAAAGATGAGGTTCTAAAAAGTTCAAGAAAATAACTGCTTTTTGGAAAGAAACTTGTATTACGGAGACGGCAATTTGAAAAGGGGTGCTTTTGTATTTACAGAGAACTTAGAAACAGTTTTCTACTCCATTTTAAAAATGTCAGTGAGGGGCGCCTGGGTGGCTTAGTCAGTTAAGGGTCCGACTTCAACTCAGGTCACGATCTCGCAGTCCGTGAGTTCAAGCCCCGTGTCAGGCTCTGGGCTGATGGCTCAGAGCCTGGAGCCTGTTTCCAATTCTGTGTCTCCCTCTCTCTCTGCCCCTCCCCCATTCATGCTCTGTCTCTCTCTGTCTCAAAAATAAATAAATGGTAAAAAAAAAAAAAAAAAAAAAGTCAGTGAATGTAAAAAGTGTATTTCAACCCTCCACCATTCTTATTAATATAAACTGAAATACATTTTTTGAAAATTTAATGATATCAGGGAAAAAAGGAAATTCACCAAATTATAACCAAATGTTCTGCATAACTGGTAGATGGTTTGAAAATGAAATTTGCTGGTTAATAAATATAGTCGTTAATGAACTTCAACTATTTATTTGGATCAATGTATCTCTGTGTGAGATAACTTTTTTTTTTTTTTTTTTTTTTTTTAGCTCTTACGAGTTTTCAAGCCAAATAACAAAATAAGTTGAATGTAGAACCACACTTTTCAAATCGCAGACTGGTCACAAAGATTTTTAAAAACAATGACACAGGACGCCTGGATGGCTCAGTCGGTTAAGCGCTTGGACTCATGGTTTCAACTCATGTCAAGATCTCACGGTTTGAGAGACTGAAGCCCGAGTGGGGCTCTACGCGGACAGCAGGGAGCCTCATAGAGATTCTCTGTCTCCCTCTCCCTTGTCCACTCTTGCAACTAACAAGAAAGAAACAATGACAGAAATTCATCCGTATACTTTCATTTAAAAACACATGCCGGGGCCTGGCTGGCTCAGTTGGGATAGTGCACAACTCTTGATCTCAGGGTCATTAAAGCCCCATGTTGGGTGTAGAGATTATTTAATAAACTTTAAAAAAATAATAAAAATTGGGGCAACTGGATGGCTCGGTGAGTTAAGTGCCCAAATGTTGATCTGGGCTCAGGTCATGGTCTGACTGTTCATGGGACAGAGCCGCCCCCCACAGCACTAACAGCGCAGAACCTGCTTGGGATTCTCTCTCTCCCCCTCTTTCTGCCCCTCCCCTGCTCACACTCTCTCTCAAGAGAAATAAGTAAACATTTCAAAAAATAATTAAAATTAAAAAAAAAAATTAAAACACATAACAATAACGTTCTTAACAAGAGCAAGATTTTGGCTATTAATATTTTATCTTTAATGGATCTTTAAAACTTCTTTGTGTTCGGGCCACTTGGGTGGCTCAGTTGGTTAAGCATCTGACTCTTGGTTTCCGCTCAGGTCACGATCTCACGGTTCATGGATTTGAGCTCCACATAGGGCTCTGCACTGACAGTGCAGAGCCTGCTTGGGATTCTCTCTCTCCCTCTCTCTCTCTGCCCCTCCCCCACTCACACAGTCTCTGTCTCTCTCAAAAATAAGGAAATAAACTTAAAAAAAATTCGTTGTGTTCTAGGGGCACCTGGGTGGCTTGGTTAAGCACCCCAACTTCAGCTCAGGTCATGATCTCGTGGTTCATGAGTTCGAGCCCCACATCGGGCTCAGCACTGACAGTGCAGAGCCTGCTTGGGATTTTTTCTCTCTCCCTCTCTCTCTGCCTCTCCACTGCTGGAGATCTGTCTCCCTCTCTCTCTCAAAATAAATATAAACTTTATATAAAATATAAAAAATGTAAAAAATAAAATAAACTTTTAAAAAGTTAAAAAAAAAACACTCGGATACCTATAAGAAAATTAGTGATAATCACTCGAGTTTATCTCTGTTTCTCCCATGCTCACCAAAAGTAACAACTTTCAGAATCATTTGTCACTTCACAGTTTCTCCCAAAACAATCAATAATGCTTTATAATCCAGGGACTTCCTGGGATGGCTACCCCCGCACCAAAAAAAAAAAAAATCCTTTATATCAAGTAAATATATCTATTTCACAAACAGAAATATGCAGTTATTTCTGCCTATCCAAATTCTTCCCATCCACCATACCTAAGAGCACATCTTGTTTTCCTAATTGTAAATACCACATGTTCAACATTTAAAAAAAGTCAAACTATAGAAAGATGTTAGTAGAAAGTAAAAATCACCTATGATTCCCTCCCCTCCTCAGAGAGACCTGTAATATTTTAAAACACAGGCTGTGTCCTCACTCAACCTATCACAGTCCTACACAGCCTTGACACTGAACTCCATAAGCATGTGTAATAGTTACAATGTATTTCAGTACGCGGATGCATCATTTCCTTTAACCCCAAACATATCACACTAATGGATATCTATATTCTTTCCAATTTGTTTATGATAAGAAAAGACCTGTGTTTTGGTTTTGGTTTTTAAGGAAACAGGATAAAAGGGTCTCTCCTCAGTTGGTATACCCAATGGTTGTAAGTAAACGTTTCTAGCACAACTCTTATTTTGGACTACTCCACACGCCATCAGAACAGCCTCTTCTTCTGGTAAATAACCAAGTAGAAATGAATTCTTAAATGGTCTCTTGTTCTGGAGGTTCAGAGATGGGAATAAATTTGTTCTGAAACAGTATTTGGCCACTCTGGTTAAGTGGAAAACAATCCGTACGGAAGCTTTCTTGAACTCTTGCAGAAATCTCTCACATAAGGAAACAAGTACTTTCTTAAAAACAGAACATAAAAGATTTATATTCGTAATTCTAAAAAGCTCTTATTTTGAAATCAGTGAAAAATTGCAGTTAATTTATCAATATCGAAAAGTCATACTGGCTATGTTCTCACTCAACACACTTTCCAAGACCATTCAGAATGGTCGTGACTTTTCGGGGCGCCTGGGTGGCTCAGTCGGTTAAGTGTCCGACTTCGGCTGAGGTCATGATCTCACAGACCGTGAGTTCGAGCCCCGCGTCGGGCTCTGTGCCGACAGCTCAGAGCCTGGAGCCTGCTTCACGTTCTGTGTCTCCCTCTTTCTGACCCTCCCCCGTTCATGCTCTGTCTCTCTCTGTCTCAAAAATAAATAAACGTTAAAAAATTTAAAAAAATAAAATAAAACATAAATTAAAGAGACTTTTTTAACAAAATGTAATATTTATTGCTTTTCGTGTCACTTAATATTTTAAAATAATAATAGGCTAGGAATAATTCTCTATTAAGTAATCATCTGAGCTAAATATACATTATCATCTTTTTATAAAAGGCCCTTAATTTTCTACTTAATTCAAGCTTTAAAAAATAAAAATCAATTAAGGTTCAATTTTAAAAGAAACGCATTATCCAGGGACTAATTTTAAAGCCCGCAGCCATCTGAAATAGTCCATAATTTAGGCCTTCTGAAAACTGGCAACCGTAGTTAACCGCTGTCACAATAAAACACATCCACACAGAGCGGGAATAACAGTTTATCTGGATGACTGTGGTTTATAAGCATGACCTCTCCTTTCCTTTCGCATTTGTCCCTTCAATTTTCTTCAGTGTTCTCAAGCACTCTTCCTCTTCAGCCAAAGAGAAATGTTGCTTTTCGTATTACGTAAAAGAGTTAAATATTAAAACAGGGAATTTTGGTATTTTTAAAAATATTTATTTATTTTAATCTTTATTTTTTATAATTTATTTATAAATTTTATAATTTTATAATTTATAAATTTATACAATTATAATTTATAAATTTTATAATTTATTTCTAATCTTTACCCCCCCCCCCCCCAAGCGGGGCTCAAACTCACGACCCCAAGATCAAGAGTCACACGTGCTTTCTGACTGAGCCAGCCAGGTGCCCCGGGGAATTTTACTCTTTCATTATCTATTACAACTCTTTTATTTTACTCTTTTACTGTTTTTTAAACTACACAATATACTCCTTCACTTCTGTCCAAAGGAAAACTTCCACGGCTTTCTCCTTCCGGAATACGAGTTAACTAAGGAAGGAGCCGGGCGCTCACAGCTACCTGGGCGAAGCTGCCACCTCCCCTGCCTGGCCTTGCCAGGCTGCAGGGAGTCTATAAAGTCAGCACAGGTGACTGACGTATTTACATCAGATAATGCTGAGCAGAGGGGACAGCACACAGAGCGGAGCTCCAAGCCAAGGACAGGACTACCGAGGGCTGAGAGCACTCAACCTTTAAAGAGCAAACACATATATTCTAATTACGGACTGCGGCGGAAGGAAGTGCAGCGGGCCACCTTCTGAATCATCCACTGGTCAGGTAGGTCTCATGCGAAGTGGTAAGACTGGGGAACCAGCTACAAATTCCTGGTGTTCTATTTTAGGCGTGTTACCCGCCAGGAAGTGCTAGAGGGGTGGGTATGATAAAAGCTGCGTAGAGTACGGCCAGTTGGAGTTGAGTCAAACGTAAACAGAGGACACTGGCCCGCTTCTGGGATCCAAGTACTCTGCCTGAAAAGTGACCAGCTTCCAACTGACCACCACGTGTCCTACCCTTATCTCCACCCCAACTTCCAGACCCCAGACTTGTAGGAAAGCACATAGTTGGTCTTGTGGTCTTTTTTTTTTTTTTTAAAAAAAAAAAAAAAAAAAAAGGAAACGATGGGGTCGCCTGGGTGGCTCAGTCGGTTGAGCGTCCCACTCTTGATTTCGGTTCAGGTCACAATCTCATGTTTTATGAGTTCGGGCCCTGCATCCGGCTCTGCACGGAGCCTGCTTGGGATGCTCTCCCTGCCTCTCTCTCTCTCTCTCTGCCCCTCCCCAACGCAGGTGCATACATGCAAGCATGCACTTGCTCTCTCTCAATGTAAATAAACATTAAAAAAAAAGGGGGAAATTACAAAGTCTTCTGTTTCGGAGACCCTGAGGATTCTAAACTTGAATGAAGAACGAAATTGTGATGGGTGGGTCGCTGACCACAGCTCTCCTTAGAGGACAGACAGACGGACAGCATGGCGGCTGGTCTTCCAACCCCACACTGCACGTATGTTGAACTACCTAAAATGCCTCTAAACGCGGCTGTAAGTGGGTTAAAAGCATCCTTTAAAAATATATATTTATATAAACAGCCCTCTGTGAGAGCAATTTGGCAACATGTACCGGGAGCCTTGACATACTCATATCCTCCGACCAAATAATTCCTCAAAAGGCAAGTCTGTTCTAAGGAAGCTATCCAAAAAAGGAAAAAAGGTTTATATGGGGAGATGTTGACTGCAGCATTATTTATGGAAGCCAAAAAAAATGGAACCAATGTATACACTATTGAAACTTCATTAGACTATTAGGCAGTCATTAAAAATTACCATTGCGAGGAATACATAACGATATGACGAAGTACACGGACAGTATAATCTCAATGAGATTTTAAAAAAGGATTGAAGGGGCGCCTGGGTGGCGCAGTCGGTTAAGCGTCCGACTTCAGCCAGGTCACGATCTCGCGGTCCGGGAGTTCGAGCCCGGCGTCGGGCTCTGGGCTGATGGCTCAGAGCCTGGAGCCTGTTTCAGATTCTGTGTCTCCCTCTGTCTCTGCCCCTCCCCCATTCATGCTCTGTCTCTCTCTGTCTCAAAAATAGATAAATATTTTTTTAAAAAGTAATTAAAATAAATAAACAAATAAATAAATAAAAAAGGATTGAAAACTACACATCGAAACATTGACACGGATTGCCTCTGGACATTCTTTAATGTTTGTTTATTTTTTGAGAGAGACAGAGCAAGTGGGGGAGCGTCAGAGAGAGAGGGAGACACAGAATGCAAAGCGGTCTCCAGCTCTGAGCTGTCAGCACAGAGCCTGACGCGGGCCTCGAACCCACGGACGGCGAGATCACGACCTGAGCCAAAGGTGGACACTGAACCGTCTGAGCCACCCAGGCGCCCCTAACCTATTTTTTTCTTTTAAACTTAAACCTGTCCCTGTCCTCCTACTCTGGCTCAACGTGCCAAAAAAAAAAAAAAAAAAAAAGTAAGTGCCTTATGGGTTTATCGTAATTGTTTCTGAACAGTTCTTTCTATGCCAAAGCATTTGAACTTTTCATCTGTGTGCAGACAGAATCCAATTTGTGAATGGGTTGCGTTCCAAACATTCATTTTTCAGTTGGCTATTTGTTTCTATGAGGAAACATGTTCCAAGTCCTAATGTTACAGTAAAAGCCTGGTTCTGTGAGGGAGGGGTCAGTTGAAAAGACAGTCTCCTCTCGGGATTGTGGGCCCAGAAGACAGCCGCAGCAAATTTTCAAGAAGGTAAAGTTGATTAGTAGCACATTGAGACAGGTAATCTTGGACCACGGAAACTTGAGGAGTCAGGGCAGACCTGGCGAAAGATACTTGAACACAAGAGACACCCGAGCAGAGGACAGTGGGACAGCAGTGTGGGCAGGCGGGAAGAGGATTACTAAGGAAATTCAAGAGGACCACAAAGAAATTAAGTTTAGGGGCACCTGGGTGGCTCAGCGTCCGACTCTTGGTTTAGGCTCAGGTCATGATCTCTCGGTTCATGAGATCGAGCCCTGCATCAGGCTCTGCGGTGGCAGCACGGAGCCTGCTTGGGATTCTCTCTCCCTCGCTCTCAAAACCACTCAAAACCTATGGAATTCTATCACCAGAACACTTGACAAATAAAATGCTAAAAATACACACTTCGGTCTCCAAAACTGTTTGATTCCAATTGTATACAGAATGGGCTTTATCTTTTCTTTTTTCTTTTTTTTTTTTTAATTTTTTTTTTTTTAACGTTTTATTTTTGAGACAGAGAGAGACAGAGCATGAACGGGGGAGGGGCAGAGAGAGAGGGAGACACAGAATCGGAAGCAGGCTCCAAGCTTCGAGCCATCAGCCCAGAGCCCGATGCGGGGCTCGAACTCACGGACCGCGAGATCGTGACCTGGCTGAAGTCGGACGCTCAACCGACTGCGCCACCCAGGCGCCCCTGGGCTTTGTCTTTTAAAGACATACAACTGTGGGGGCGCCTGGGTGGCTCGGTCGGTTAAGCGTCCCACGTCGGCTCAGGTCACGGTCTCACGGTTTGTGGGTTCGAGCCCTGCATCGGGCTCGCTGCTGTCAATGTGGCTCCTGCTTCGGGTCCCCTGTCCCCCTCTCTCTCTGCCCCTCCCCCATGCTCTCCCTCCCTCTCTCTCAAAAATAAATAAACTTGGATAAATGAATGACTACATAATAAAAATACAATTGTGAAGATCACCCCGTGGAAAGAATGTGAGAACCGACTGGGCTCGCAAGGTACAAAGATTAGGACAAAACGCAGAAAGATTGGGGAGAACCACAAAATTACTACTTCTAAGACTGAGCACCTGCTGCGTCCAGAGGCAGAAGCGGGGATGAGTAAGGGGCGCAGTCGTGCTGTCCTACCGGAGCTGCGGCCCCTGGCTGTTTGTTAGTGTCCGTTGCATCCACTGCCCTCAGCGGGGACACGCTCACGGAAAGCTGTGTGTGTACCAATGTCCACGGCGCGTGCCATCACTCCCTATTTACCAATCGTGGGCCAACTAATTTGCACTACAGGAACACGCACGCGGCAGAAAAGACGGCATAACGACCCATTTCCTGAAGCAGGTTCAAATCGGTACGGGAACTTCACAAATCCCCTTTTCTTCTGTCCAGCCTGAGCAGCACCTGAAAGAAAGCTTCCTCGAGGCCACCGCCACTCACGAACCGGACGTGAGGAATTTCGGACGCGTGAGCGGAGAAAAGGCGGGGCAAAGCAGGGCAGCCGCTGGCACCCAGGGCACCTCTGTGCACATCGGAAAAGGAGCTTCCTCTGTGCAGGCAAGTTACGGAGAGGGTGCCTGTTTCTGGCCAAGGCAGCCCCTCGCCGGGGTGCCCAGGTGGCGGTACTGGTTCCAGCCCACACCTGCCCCTGGCACCCGGGCTCCCTCGGGCAGGCTGTGTGGGCAGGGTCACGTGCCATGCCACAGAGGCCGTCCGGGGGCTGTATTGCAACTCCAGATAACGCTACGCTCTGAAATGCTAGGCTGTCTAGCACCTACGCTTCTAATCCCAGATGATCAAGCCTAAAGAAATTAATGCAAACAGAAGTAATGCCGCTAGAAATACGTACGGAAGAATGCAACGTGAATAAGACCATAAAAACAGAAGATGGGAAGAATAACAGAACCCCCCCGAAAAGGCTCAGCAGTTCCCTGAAAACGACGCAGGCCTTTTGTACATACTCTTCGCTCTGCCAACAACCTGTTTTCGCTGGTCTCTACACCAGGCTAATGACAATTCACTCTTGGAGATCCAACTCAAATAGGACTATCTGTCCCCCGGGGCGGTTTATCAATCCTTTGTTGTCTGTGCACACAACCTGGGGGGAGGGGTGCTACCCAGGAGGATTCCGAGGCTTGAGGGCTGTCTCCGCCGCTCCATTCAAGTGCCATGGGCAGCCCGGCTCCCCGTGGTGACAGCTGGCTGGACCTGATGGCCACCAGCTCCCTTTCTGCCCCTCCTCCTTTCTATCACTCTTGAGAAATCCGAAGTTAGGATGCAGAGTGGCTAACTGCCATCTTAAAGGACCTGGATCTGGGGACAAATAAGTTTAGAAGCTGTGTGGGGCCTACTTCCATAAAGCAGCCGAGAAATGACAATATCCTCAGAGAAGTATCCTCAGAGATATTGACAATATCCTCAGAGAAAAGGTTCACAGAAAGTGACGTCACAGAAAGTGACGCCAAGATCAGACAGACAGTGGGAAAGGAGCCACTTTGGGTCTTAGCCTATGGGAGGCTCAGTTAAGGGTCCTGCCCTTCTGCTCCACGAGTGACCCAGTAACCCCATTTTTCCTTCCGCTCATCAGACTTTCTTGACTGTCATTTACAACCAAATAAACCTTCCGTTAATATATCATTTTACCACCTTGTTTACATCTTCCCTGTAAGCGTGTAAATTCTCTAGGGGCGTCTGGGTGGCTCAGTCGGGTGAGCATCCAACTTCAGCTCACGTCATGATCTCACGGTTTGTGGGTACAAGCCCCCATCGGGCTCTGTGCTGATGGCTCAGAGCCTGGAGCCTGCTTCAGATTCTGTCTCCCTCTCTCTGCCCCACCCCGACTCATTCTGATTTTCTCTCTGTCTCTCTCAAAAATAAATAAACATAAAAAAATTTTTTTAAACCCCACAATTCAGGATTCTGTTCAGATTGGGGACATCAAATGCTGAGTTATCCATCAAATGCTGGATTGATCTATAAATTGAAACATCTGAGAAAAGTTCAAAATTAGAAATATAATCATTTCTACATACTAGTTACATAAGCACTGTTAATACAGACTCCTGTTGGCTAATCGCCCAAAAGGTAACAATAAGAGACCAAGAATGGTAAGAAAACTATTTAGGCAACCAAGCCAGAAACCCCAGAGCTGTCCTCTACTCCCTCCTACCCAATCCAGTTGATTTTACTTCCAAAACATCCCTCAGGCACACCCTTTACTGCCACTCCCACAGGACCGCAGTGTCCCCCTGGGAGTCTCTCTTCCCGTGGCATGGAGTCTCTGACTGAAGGATCCTGCCCCAGGACCATGGCAGGCTCTGACCTGTCCCTTAATGCCTGCCATTCCCCTCAATCGAGAAACTCTGCCGCTTGATCTCTATTTCCGCTAGTGAAGTAGAACTGGGTTTTGGAGATCAACACTGCTGCTGGCAACAACTAAACATCCAGGAAGACTCTGTTTTAAACACGATCTTAAAGACACCAAAGCACCGAGGAGGCAAGAGTTAGCTTGCCAAAGTCTAAGGAAGAGCAGTCAGCTTAGTCCCAGAAGCCATTTTGGCCCTCAGGGCTCTGATGGTCTCAAGGGTTGAGATAAACAGAAGTCAGAGCCTAGAGCCCATCCAAGGAGGGGTGGGCGTGGGGATCTAAACCCTTTCTTCTTGAGGCTAGAATCCAAAAGGGTTGCACCCTCAGGGTAAGTACACATCAAAAATAAACCCATTTCACTCCCCCCAGGGGACTGCAGCCCAAATTTGTATCACCGTGACATTCAGAAAATTCCAAGCTGTGAGTCAGTTCAAAATGGCCTTGATTTATAGCACCCCTGGCCACCCCTTTTGCTACGTGGCAAAGATAAGCAATCCTCTCTAAAGGGACACACTTTCACCCTGAGACTCAAAGAATTCCCCCCCCCCCAAGTAATTATCCGAGGAAAATGAGCAGCCCATAGCCAAAAATAACCAAGCAAATAGGGGAAGGACCCACCATGAATAAGAACCAGCAGAAATACAACACAGCGGAATAATACCCACAAAGATTCGGGATATTGGGATTAGCACTATTTTTCCATCAGTTAAAGAATCTCAAATTTAATTTATGGCACGCTTCTGAATACTAGAATTCTTAGAGGCATACCTGAAGTCATTAAAAGACCCAAACCACAGGGAATAAACCGGAAAGAACACTGCGGTGCACTCTTCTCTACGATAACACCTCAGATTGCTCGGGAACGCATTCAGTCTTCACACAATTCTCTTGGTGGCCCTTCAACACCGTGACATTCTAGGAAAGAAGTGCTTTACTGGATGCACTGTCTCTGTGCTCAAGGCAAAGCTCTTGCACGCTGCTGTAAACAAAGCTCGTTCTCTGGCCTCGGCTTGGGGTCACCCCATACCTCTTATCGCCGACTTGCACCAAGTTCCCCGCCTCTCATTGCCCAACCCGCTCAGCAAAATGCTGTAAATCCCATGCTCGATCATAGCAAACATGAGTTTTACGTGTGGATGAACGTTTAACGTGGAGAGGCTCACAGAATACCAGCGGAGCACTCCTGGCCTACAGTTTATAGAATCCAGCTCCATCCAGTCATTCGGTAGGTATTTACTGGGCGCCCACTGCAAACAGGCGCTGTTCCTAGGTCCGGGGATCGAGTAAATTACGCAGTCTCGTCCGCTGTGGAATTGAACATCTTAGTTGGGCGGGAGTAAGTAATCAACATGTAAACAACTCAGTTTCCGATGGTGTGAGGTGTCTCAGAGAAAACAAGAGTAACGTGAGTGGAGGAAGTTGGAGGGGCCATCCAAGAAGACAGCCCTTTAGCTGGGAGACTAAAATGACAGCCATTCAAAGACTTGAAGGAAGAACATTCCAAAGAGGAAAGTAAATGCGGAAGGTCTGCGGCTGCCCCGAGTTTGGCTTGTTTAAGGAACAGAAAAAGCCCAGCGTGGCCGGAACAGGCAAGTCGTGGAGACAGCAGGAAGGGGTGAGACAAAGAAAGAAGCAGGGGCCGGGCCAGGAAGACCTTGCAAACCGCAGAGGAGAGTCTGGGGTTTACTCACGACGACGCCACACGAAGCCTCTGGAAGGTTCTCACTGAAGAAGTGAAGTGACAGGATATCATTTACGTTTCAGAGAGATCGCTCAGCTACCAGTATAGAGGATTTGAATTGAAACAGGGCAAGGGTGAAAACAGGCGGGCCTGCAGTGTTTGGGCAGAGAGGGAATTTATATGCAAAGAGAGAAATACGCAGGGCTTGGAAATGGTAGTGGTGAGAACACTAGAAGAATCAAGGTTGGCACCAAGGTTTTTTTTTTTTTTGGCTTGAACAGCCGGGGAGATGGTGGTCCGTTCACGGATGGGGGGAGAAAGTGGCCTGGGGCAGGCAGCAGCAGGGGAGGAGGAGAAGAGCCCTGTGTGGGTCACTTCTGAGACGCCTGCTTGGCATTCGCGGGAAGGTATCTGGTAGGAAACTGAATATGGAGCCCAGCAGGGGGGTCAGAGCTGAAGATAAAAACTTCTTAGTCATCAGCATGAAATGCCGCAAGACTAAATAAGATCGTGTAGATAAAATGTGCCTAGTTATAGAAGACCCTGGAAAGAGTCCTGGGACCTTCCAGCTTTCAGAGGTTGGGTAAAGGAGGAGGAAGCTGGTAAGGTACCTAAGGAGGGTAGCGGGTGAGGCCGAAGGAAAACAGGAAAAGACACAAGAAGGGGTCTTGGGGATCTGAATCCAGGAGCATCGCTGGGGCTGGTTCCTTGCAGCGGGGAAGATGAAATGAAACCGAGGCTACAGCAGGTTCGAGAGGGAATGGCAGGGGAGGGAGGCAGCAGCGACAGACAGATTAGAGGAGGCAGGAGCAGGAGACAAGGCTGCACAACTGCTAGAAAAAGAACAGAGAAAGAGAGTGGACACCAACGTGAGGATGTGACGTCCTGCTCAGGAGCTACTGCCCATGTGTGGCTGTGGGGCACTCGATAAGAGAAACTGAACGTTCCAGATTTTATTTTAATTCAATGCAATTGAATTAGTCATGTGTGACTAGTGGCTTCCAACCTGGACAGTGCAGCCCTCCAGCATGTCTCTGGCCTAATGGCATTCAGCTGTCCAAAAGGTAGCAGACTGCATGGTGGGAAGAATGGAAGTCAGTGGGCTTCTATGGGGCCAATGTCTTCTTCTTAAAAAAAAAAATTTTTTTTTGTTGTTACATTTTTATTCATTTTTGAGAGACAGAGAATGAGCGGAGGAAGGGCAGAGAGAGAGAGTACACAGGATCCGAGGCAGGCTCCAGGCTCTGAGCTGTCGGCACAGAGCCGGACATGGGGCTGGAACCCACAAACCGAGAGATCAGGACCTGAGCCAAAGTCGGACGCTTAACTGACTGAGCTACCCAGGCGCCCCTGGGCCAATGTCTTCCAAAGCACTAAAGGTTACCAGCTGGAAGAGGGCAAAGGGAGAAGACACTAGAGGGAAAGTTAGGGAGAGAGAAAAGGTAAGAAACAGTTTCAAAGAGCATACAATACGATTTACAGTACACTTTACAGTGGCCCTCATCAGAACTGTGGTCGAGTTTTTCAGTGGCAAACATCAGCTACTGAGCCCTTTAAAATCTGACCTGCAACTACCTTTTCTACCATTTGCTAAACATTCCCCATCATTTACCTGTGTGGTTTTCAAGCTTCTTGGTTGTAGAATCATTTCCCCCTGTATGTTATCTGCCCTTGCACCTACACAGTACGTATTCGGTGCCTCCAATCAGAAATGTTTTAAAAGGTGATGATGAGGGGCGTCTGGGTGGCTCGGTCAGTTGAGAGTCCAGCTTTTGATTTCGGCTCAGCTCATGAGCTCACAGTGCGTGGGATCGAGCCCCGCGTCGGGCTCTGCGCTGACCACACAGGGTGTGCTTGGGATTCTCCCTCTCCTTCTCTCTCTCAAAATAAATAAACTTAAAACAAAAAAGATGAGGATGAGGGGGCACTGGATGGCTCAGTCGGTAAAGCACGCAACTCTTAATCTCAGGGTTGTGAGTTCAAGCCCCATGCTGGGTGTGGAGACTATTAAAAAAAAAAATCACATAAAAGATGATGATGACAAAAACAAGCTGTTCTGGAGGAAGCTGCCATAGCGGCTAAATCCCCCCCACCAGCTCAGCCCCTCCCACTAGCGCTGGAGGCACCTGCAAGGAACCCCAGGGTTTGAAACCAAAGACTTACCCTAGCCAGAGCTTCTCAAACTGTCATGCGCTCACAAACCACCTGTCTTGTTGCGACGCACATCCTGCCCCAGAAGGTCTGCAGAGAAGCCCACGACTCTGCGTTTCGAACAGGCTGCTGGGTGATGGCTGATGCCGCCATTCTGTACGTCACATTCCGTGAGTGGCGAGGCCCGGGGCCACAGTCATACCAGACCACTCACCGTTCTCCACACAGTCTGCTTACTTTTACCAGTTTGTTCCCTTGGCCACATACACCTTTCCCTGTCTTCTCCAGCAGGAACATTCTACCCCATCTTCAAAGCCCTGCCCATGTCTGCGCCTCCTGAACTCTTGTCCAAGAGCCTTGGGCAGAAGTAATCATACTCCAGTCCCTGCCCCCATCTCCTATCACTTTCCCTCTTTCTCACACTGCTCCAGCCACACAGGCTTCCCTGCGGTTTCCTAAACATGCCCCGCCAGCACCAGCCTCAGGGCCTTTGCACAAGCTGTTCCTGCTACCTAAAATGCCCTTCCCCCAGATATCCTCATATCCAACCCATTCACCTCCTTCATCCCTTCACTCAAATGTCTCCTTCATGAGGTTTATATTCTGACCACCCATGTAATTCCCTCCCCACCCAGCATTCTTGATCCTCTATTATTTATACATACGTCTATGTATATGTCCGTTTCCCCTGAAGCTGTGAGCAATTCAAAGGCAGGGTCCACAATACATTCCTTCTGCATCCGAAGAGTCTTGCACAGTGTCTCTTACATTAGGAAAGAAAGAAAGAAAGAAAGAAAGAAAGAAAGAAAGAAAGATCAAACCAATAGCGGACCATAGAAAGAAAGAAAGAAAGAAAGAAACAAAGAAAGAAAGAAACAAAGAAAGAAACAAAGAAAGAAACAAAGAAAGAGAAATCAAACCAATAGTGGACCATAATGTACAACTAACAGATCTGAATGAAAACTGTCACACCTCAAACAACCTGGTGGGTGGTGGCAGCATTAAAGATACAAGAAAGAACATTATAACAAAAAAGAGACAGAAATTAAAGGCCACAAAGAGAATTCTAAAAGGGTTAATTTACAACTCAGAGATGCACAAGGATCCCAAGTGCAACTGCGACTTTTTATCTACGAGTGAGGTTAGGGTAAAAATGAACTGAACGTGCACTCTAAAAACTGCTCATGTTCTACCACTTAAAACATTTTTTAAGACATACTAATGACTCCTAACATCTATTAGGAGCCTATCACATGCCAGCAACTCTCTAGCCATCTTACAAGCACCAACTCATTTAACCCATACAACACACCTCTGTGGTAGGTACTAGGTCTACCTCTTTTCATAAGGAAGGAACTGAGAGAGAGCTCAAATGACTCTGTCAAAGTCACACAGCCAACCAGGGGGCGCGGGGGCCTGAGTTCTTAACCACAGCAGACAGGTGAAAAACCATGCAGACTTACTTGGAATGTAAAGGCTTCTCTTTAGGTAGGTTACTGTTTTCAAACTCCCTACAACATTACTCATTAATAAATTATATATATATGTGTGTGTGTGTGTGTGTGTGTGTGTGTGTGTGTGTGTGTATACCCTCTTCCTAAGTGTTTTGAATATATACAATCATTCATATCATATCTTTCATATCGTGAATGTATAATCATTCATACATATACAAAGGAAAAAACTGCTTTGAACACTTTTCCTCCGTATCAACAGCTAATCTCTGTCAAAGTATAGCTTTTAAGACTAAGGAAAGGAAAGGAAAGGAAAGACTAAGGACATAAGTGAGTCATTCCCAGGGTAGCCCAGGCAAGCGGAGGTCAATGGCTGAGGGGACAGGTGTTTTGTCATTGTTGTTTTTAATGTTTATTTATTTGGGGGGAGGGGCAGAAAGAGAGGAGAGAGAGAGAATCCCAAGTGGGCTCTGGGCTGCAAGCACACAGCCCAACACAGGGCTGTGAGATCATGATCTGAGCCAAAATCAAGAGTCTGACACTCAACCGGCTGAGCTCCCCAGGCACTGCTGAGGGTACAGGTTTGAATCACGGCACCTACTAGCCCTGTGTGCCCAGCCGCGATTAATTTCATCTCTGCACATCCCTACTATGGATTATTCTTCCTGGCTGCTGCGTGCTCCTCCCCATCTCCCACCCCACACCATTCCCGCCTGATTCTTTCAAGAGTCTTCAGTCGGTCTCCACAACTCCCAGGTGGTCCACGGACAGAATTCAGGGGATCCCTGAACTTGGTGGGATGTACCCTCCGTATTTTCATTTATTCACCCAAAAGCATTACTGTAAGAAGGGGTCCGTACATAGCCTTCGCCGGGCTGCCACAGGGCTGTGTGGCACAAAAAGGGGAATGTGGTTATAAGCAGATAACGGGGAAAATGAGCTAGGAGGTATTTTTAACGTTTCAGTCAAGGTAAAAATCCGGGTAGGCCGGCAGAGGTGAGAATGGAAAGTGACGGAGTTGAGGAAAACACCTGGGCATCCCTAAATGAAATGGTATCTCCCACCTTCCTTCCACTTCTAACCTTCCCCAGAGACGGGCTGCCTCTCCTTCCGTGCATTCGTTCTTTAAATCTTTCAGCTTCCACACAAATAGATGCGTATATGTGTGCATACCAATCAGCCACCGTCCCAGAAAGCACGTCCCTGAACACCGTGATGTCTGAAGCGTTAATACGCGGGCCTTCCCGCTGGGTTATGTCTTGCTTCCTCCATCCTTCCCTCAAAGCCAAGTGGTCCCCTCGGAGACCTACTTTACCCCCCTGGCTTCCACCACCAACTCGGGCACGGGCAATTCTCCATTCTCCATCCCAGCCCTAACCTTGCTCCTGAGCCGTGATCCCACCTTCCAACACCCCACCGGTGGACACTGTCACTACAATGCCCATTCACTGTCACCTGCAGTTCGACACTTCCTTTTAATGTATTTTTTATTTTTTTAATTTTTTTTAACGCTTATTCAGTTTTGAGACAGAGAGAGACAGAGCATGAACGGGGGAGGGGCAGAGAGAGAGGGAGACACAGAATCGGAAGCAGGCTCCAAGCTTCGAGCCATCAGCCCAGAGCCCGACGCGGGGCTCGAACTCACGGACCGCGAGATCATGACCTGAGCCGAAGTCGGCCGCTCAACCGACTGAGCCACCCAGGCGCCCTGTGTATTTTTTAAAAGTAGGCTCCATGCCCAACAGGGGGCTTGACCTCACGACCCTGAGATTAAGAGTCACACACTCCAGCTACCAACTGAGCCAGCTGGAAAATGTTTTACCCTTTTTCAGTACATAATTCCTTCTAACTTTTCTAAGTCTACCATGGGGTCATCATTCTCTCAAGGATTCCACACATGCAGTCAGAGGACAAATCCTGACTACTTCTCTTTATTTTTAGCACTATTCCTTCCGCCGGTCTTGCTGTTCAACGTGTCGCCCAAGGACCAGCAGCGTCATCATCATCTAAGAGCACGGTAAACACAGAGTCTTGGGACTTACTCCAGACCCGCTGAGTTGAAATCTGCGTGTTTAAAGTGTTCCCAAGTGATTCATACACACAGTAAATTTTGAGAATCACTTCTCTGGTGCTTATGAATATGCTACCAGCCTAACTGCATCTGAATTTGATCTTTTTTTTTTTTTTGGTATCAATTATAACTCCCTATTATGGGTTAATTACAGTTCTAGACTTTAAATACATTATCTCACTTAACCCTCAGAATAACCCCGTGAGAGAATCACCATCATCTCTACTTTAAGAACGAGTAAATTGAGGCCCGAGTGGATAAATCATCTGTTCAATGAGTCCACACCTGATGGAGGCAGGATTTGAACCTTATCTGTCTGACCACAAACCATTTTGCCCAATTGCACCAATTCCCTTAAATTCCAAAATTTGCATTTCAAAGAGGATGTTGGCCGAATTAATTGCTCCGTTTGACTGTATTTGCTGGTCAACTTATGGCGGATTTTATTACAATTCCTGCTGAAAATCTTTCAAAAGGCAGCGCAGACGATCCTGGCTTAGAAAGAGAAATCATCGTCTTGTGACGGGCATCATTCTGAACACTCAAATTCAGTAAAAGTTATTTGGTAAAGGGAGAAGAAAATGCATTCTCTTCTCAGGATATAATCCCAAATTTTCGGGGGCTTAAAACGATTTCCCTAATAACAAACATTGTGTCTGCTTGGCATTCTTCTTTCCTCTAAGGGAAAGAGAACATGGGGCACCTGGGTGACTCAGTCGGTTAAGCACCTGACTCTTGATTTCGGCTCGGGTCACCATCTCTCGGAGCGTCAGTTCTTGGTTGGTGAGATGAAACCCGGCAACGGGTAATGTGCTGACAGTGCGGAGCCTGCTTAGGATTCTCTCTCTTGCTCTCTCTCTGCCCCTCCCCGGCTCACTCTCTCTCTCAAAATAAATAAATAGATACCTTAAAAACTGTACTGATGAAGGGAAGAAATAAAAACAGCATGGGACTAGTTCTTGAATGAATGGTTATTTGGGTTCCATTCAGTACATTTCAGCTAACGTCTAGCTAATCACTATTTTAATTTAACTATAGGATATAATTATCCTATTCAGTCAATATTTCACAGTCACTCATTTCATTTTGAAACCTAGTTTCCTTCTTTCATTTTTTTTTTCCATGCCCAAATATAAACCCACGAACCCCAAAGACACCACTATTCCTCTAATACACTATTTGCTTATTTCAAGTCCCAGACCTTGCTGACAATGTAACAAAAGCTATGGATGCTGAACCCCGAAAACTACATACTGGCCCAAACTACCACTAGGACAGATCCCTGCCCGATCCTGCCTGTCCAGGCCCTCTCCATTCTTCTTCTTTTTTTTTTTTTTTAAATTTATTTTTGACACAGAGAAAGACAGAGCATGAGCGGGGGAGGGGCAGAGAGAGGGGGAGACACAGAATCTGAATCCGAAGCAGGCTCCAGGCTCTGAGCTGTCAGCACGGAGCCGGACGGACGCGGGACTCGAACTCACAGACAGTGAGATCATCACCAGAGCCGAAGGCGAAGGCGGAGGCTCAACCGACTGAGCCACCCAGGCGCCCCCAGGCCCTCTCCATTCTTAAGGGAACTGCCCCAATAGGCAAGAACTTCCGTCTTCTCCTGTTTAGCCCAGGGGGCAGCCAAACGGGTCAGAATCCCTCCATGGGATTTTTAGAACTGAATCCGAAACAGAGAGTCCCTTTGGGGGGGGGAGGGGGGGGGGCGGGAATTACAAAATGCTAAATTCAGGAACCATCAGTTCCCGGTCCTGTGGAGGGAACCAGTCAGCTATGAGCAAGAATAAAGCCCAAACAGACAGAAAAGTCCCAACAGTACCCAAGCACCTGCTTCCAGTTATGGCGGAACTCAGTCCTATTCCTGTTCTCCTGGTTTGGTGGCCAATCCCTTCTTGCACTGTGACAGACCTCCAAAACCCTCCTAATTTTTAAAGTTTCTGGCTAAGCTCATTCACATTTCTATAGCTTGCAACAAAAAGACTTTAGCGTTAATACGGACTCCTTCTAAATACCGTATGTGTTTTAAACAAGGTTTATGTCCTTTACGTTTCTTCTATACAGATGAATTCCTTTCGATACTTAATTAGGTTTTTAACTTCTCATTTCCAAAAGGCTCACATTGCACTCTTCGTAAAAATCTTTTAGAGTATCTCTCTTTAAAACAAGTCTTGGCTCATATCATTCTACATGTTCCACGCACTATTAAAATATAATTTTAAGAAGCTAACTGCCTGATCATTTTCAGTTTAATCCCAAATGTAACAAGACAAACTGCCTTCTGAAGTGGTCTTTTCCTTTATGTGTTCAATTATATTCCCTGCTTAAAATACTTAAAATAAAAATTGGCAGCGATCCATTCATTGCTGGGTATTTTAAGTTAGAAAGCAGTAACGTATCAAATTCACCACACAAAGTCAGGCTTATTCTTGTCATTGAGAATTACCGCCACAATTGACTTGGAAATTTCCACCTTAATTTCAAGTTTTTACATTTCAATCAAATAGACTTTGACTTAATAGACCGCAATGCAGTCCAACTCCAATCAATCCAACAAACTCTCAGTTCACACCTCTCTTCCAATCACCCCAGATATCCTTCCCTCTGGTCACGGCCTTGAAAATTCCCTGAATGCAGCTGCATGTTCAAGGTTACAACGGTAACGCAACTTTAGTTCCATACTATTACTATTGCTAGTCTATGGATCCTAATATAATGCTGTGAACCAAGTAGATTGTAAAAACATTTGAATCTTGAAGTTAGAAAAATACTTAGAAATCATCCAGTCCAATCACCTTACTTCACAGATGCAAACATTGATGCAAAACTAGTTATATGCCCAAGGTCAGCAGAATTAGAGAAAGAATTAGAACACATCTACAGTGAGCATTTTACCATAGTATGTACAAGGTTCCCAAACCTCTTATAAGATGCCTACGTGATAAAAATAAACATGATTTTTCTTTTTAGTACTCCAAATGTTAGTTATTTCTAAACATCCTTAAGAAAAATTCAAATGAAGGGGCGCCTGGGTGGCGCAGTCGGTTAAGAGTCCGACTTCAGCCCAGGTCACCATCTCGCGGTCCGGGAGCTCGAGCCCCGTGTCAGGCTCTGGGCTGATGGTTCAGAGCCTGGAGCCTGTTTCCGATTCTGTGTCTCCCTCTCTCTCTGCCCTTCCCCCGTTCATGCTCTGTCTCTCTCTGGCCCCCCCAAAAAATAAATAAACGTTGAAAAAAAAAATTCAAATGAAGTATAAAAGCACGAAATTGCTAGATTCATGACAAATCTTTTCCCATTAATTCTGGCCACGTTATAAATGTAGGAGAAAAATGTTAGAGGTGCCTGGCTGGTAGAGTACGTGACTCTTGATCTTGGGGTTGTGAGTTCAAGCCCCATGTTGGGATGTAGAGACTACTTAAACATAAAATCTTAAAAAAATAAAAATAAATTAAAAAAGAGATGTAGGAGAAAGACTGATTTGAATTATTCTCTCCTTTCCTGCTCTGCTTTCTCAAATGTCCCTATTCATATACAGCACTATGTTTGCTCCTTCTTAATAACGCTGACAAAGTTTATTCTCATTTTATACTGTACACTTTGGTCATATTTGGTCAAGTTCATATAAAAACGTTTATCTAGTATTAGACTTTGCCACCTAAAATGAAATCAACCAGAAATACATGACATCTTGGTACTTAGATTTCATAGTTACATACACTTCACTTTTTTTTCAGAGCTAATAAAGAAAATAGACATTTTGAAAAAGAAGGCTGTGAAACAGACCATTCTTATGCCGATTAAGCCCTCAAAATAAAGATATTTGGACAAAAAAACTGAGTGGCATTCTTAGCCGTCTTTTGCGCCACGTCTGGAACTGTCTATGTGGCTACTACAAAGTTGCTGAATGAATAACATGGTTACGTTACATACTCTAAAACTTGACTCCTCTGGACGACTAAGAGTTGCTACCTTTTCTCGAAAGCAAAAGAAAACACGAAGTGTACCATCCACAAATCATATGTCATTTTTACAAGCTTTAGATAGCTTACAAATTTCCCATTAGCAAGAAACTCTAAACCAAATGTAGCCATTCATAAATATAAGGTAGCAACGTAAGTGGTTACAATAAAATACGCACAACTACAAGCTTTTGCGAAGCAAGATGGAATTCGGACTAAATCCCAGAAAGCACACTCTTTTTTCAGCAGCATATTGTTGGCAGTCCCGGACTACATTTAAACCCTCAGACACAAACACTCTCTGACCCCAACACCAGAACTCCAAAGGAGATATGAGCACCAATAAATACAGAATAGCAATTTCTTTTTTAAAAAAAGCAACTAACAAAAAATAATTTAAAAAGCTTAATAGAATTAGGCATAACTCTAAATTGTAGATGCATCATACAGGAAAAATTCCATTTTATTTACTACGATACACCTTAAGAGGAGAGTTTTTGGTGCATTCAACATTTGCGGTTGGACAAGCTCACGTTCCCAATCGCTAAAGAAGTTACCAGGAAGTGAAGATGAACTTCAGTGGATCAGACACCCATTTCTCAACTTTCTTAGACACAGTCACTTCACGCAAACACAATATATCCTGATACTGTTCCACGTTTTCCCCAGCTTGCCCTCTGCAAGAAAACTATAAATAGAATGCATGCTTCTAAGCCGTTTTAAACAACTTCATTAAATTGAGAGTGCTCTTAAAACAAAACAAAACAAAACAGCATGGTTTTCTGCCATTTCTATTACGCTCAAAAGGGCACACAGACGTCCACAGAAATCAAAAGTACGGAGAGCAAGCTTACACTTTTGCTCACATGCTAACTGACTGCAGTGGGTAAGGTCATGGTCAGAATTCACAAGCTCACTTAAACTTTCATGGCTCGGCCAACAGCTCCGATCAGGTTTCCTGATCCTAAGGAGATTAAAACTGCAGGAGTTTCTCGCAGTAAGATCAGCAGGAGGCTATTTCAGACCCTCAAACCGCAGTCCGCATAGCCCGCAGCGGCTCATCTTCCACCGCCTCCGGCTGTGTGTTAAGCTAACCTTTCGGAGCATTCTCCCTCCAGCCTTTTTAAGCAAACCCCCAAAACCGGTGCGGCCAACTCGAGAGGGCTTTCCCTCCGCCCAGCCTAGACCCCCCCCCCCTCCTCCTGTCATCCCCAGGCCACCCTTCCGCAGTCGGTGACTTCGGCCTGGCTCCCCGAGGTGGGGGAGGAGGTGTGGAGAGGAAGACTCCCCGCCAAGCAGCTCTCCAGCCCGCACAGCGGCAGGGCGATGCGGGAGAGGAGCAGAGGAAGATACTAAACCCCAGTGCCATATTTACACGAGCTTTTTCTTTGCCAAAAAGATTCCCTGCGCCCGATAATATCGCCTTTAAAGGAAAAAAGGACCTAAGCACTAAAGCCGCTGCCCACATCTCCCGATCTCCGGTATTCTCACCCCTCTTCCCCCGCGGGGAGGCTCCGGACGCTCCTGACCTCGCACAGGTACACCTGAAGCCAGCGGAAGACCCGACAGCCCCGGCCGCCCCCCGACATCAAGGAGCGATCAGCAAGGCTCAGACCCCAGCAGCCCCCGCCCGGGCTGACAGCCCAGGAGGACCCGTGCCCTGCACAAACTTCCCAGTTGCCCGGCTGCGGGGACCAGCCGGCCGACGCACGAACGGGAGCACGGGGGACGACACTGGTACCCGCCGCAGGGCTCAACTGCAGATGGGACCCTACGTCCCGCAACCGGCTCTAGGTCCAAAGGGGGTCCAAGTGGCGCCCGGGGAACCCAGAGAGACGGGCGCGCGGAGCGGGGATGGGGGCACCGAGGCGCCGCGGCGGGCGGACAACCCTGGAGAGCGAGCAGCCGGAGGGCCGGGTCCCCGCTCGGGCTCCCCGCCCCGCAGCAGCTGCAGCAGAAGGAGGAGGGGAGCGAGGAGGAAGAGGAGGAGGAAAGGGACTGCGCGCCGCAGCCCAAGCCCTTACCGAGTGGTTTACCCCCCACATCAGGACGCTGAGCAGCGGATCGCTGGCCCGAAAGAGCTTCACTTTCTGCGCTACGAAGTGCTTCTTCTTGGTCTTGGTCTTGCTCGCCAAGACGGAGGACCCCAGGTTGCCGGGGGTCGCCATGGCCGCCGCCTCTGTCCCCTCCACCGCCGCGCTCCCGAGGCCGGGGACCCGCCCTCTCTACACGCCGGCCGGGGGAGGCAGCCGCATCCCCCCGGCGGCGGCCCCGGCGCGCCGTGCCCGCTCCTCCCGCTTTGCGCGCTTGGCCCGGCAGAGGAGGGAGGCTGCGCTCGGCTCGCGCCCCGGCCCGGATCCCGCGCCCGCCGCGGCTCGGCGCTCAGCCCGCGGCTGGACCAGGCGCGCCGCGAGCGGCTTCCGCGTTGGGCGTCGGCGTCATGACGCAGGGGGCGGGCGGGCAGCTGTTGCGGCGCCGCCAGGCGGGGCGCGGCCGCGGGACCGTTAAGCTACAGCCTGGCGCTCCGGCTCCGGCTCCGGCTCCCGTTCCGGCCCCGCAGTGGTCCCGCGGGCCCCCGGGGTGCAGGCGAACTCGCGCTGGGCGCCCCCGACCGGCCGAGGACCCCGCGGGGTGGGCGTGCGGCGCTGGCCCCGCGAGGAATCCCGCAGGGCAGCCCTTTCTGCTCCCCAGGGAGAAGGGGGGCGGGGAGGACAGAGGAGTGAGGATGTCGGAGGAGAGGAGCCCCCAGAGGCGGTAGTCAGGCGAAGGAATGAGGCTCGGGGAACCACCACTTACCGGTCCCGGGAGTCCGGAGAGCTGGCGAGACCTGACATGCTGCATGGAGACCAGGGCTTTCCTAGCACCAAGGGAAAGGACCCGGGTACGTCGTTGGCCACCTCCCAGGGTGGCACCGAAATGAAGTTGTTAACCCTCAGGCCTTTCGAACCCCGATCTTGAGCCTCGCTACACTCTCTGAGTCATGCAGGAGGGAGACCCCCCACCTACCACCCTGGCTGCCTTTCCTGCCGCCACTGCCCCCTCCACAGGGCAGGGCCCTGGATTCCTCATGCTCAGCCCTTGGTTTCGCCTGGAGAATCGTGCCCCAAACTGCACCTTTCTTCCAATTCAAATCCTCCGCGACGTTCTTTACAATTCTTCCTTTTATCCGTTACGCTCACCTTTCCCGGAGACCTGTTCGTTGTCTCTATCCGTGTACACCTGAACGCTGGGAATGACTGACTCGCCTCGGGAAAAGCTGCCATTACGAGTGTGGCTAAAAACAGTGCTGTCCCCGTACCTTCCCCACGAATCCTCCTCTTCTGTGTATCCTTACCTGACTCAGCCCACTGGGCAAGCCCGTTATCGATTGTCATTTTTCCTCCGCTCCACAGTGACTACCCACTGTGTGCTTGGTGATCTGCTCCCCTCGGTCAAGGAGACGGGGGATGATAGCCCCTTATGCCTTAAAGAGCTTAAGTAAGTGTCATGAGGGTGGAGAGTGACAGGTTATGTGGGTCACCGTTCATTTGCTCCTCTTTGTTTCCTCTGCCCTTTAAACATAGAGGTTGCCCCAAGTCCTTTTGTTCTTTCCCTCTTGTGTCGTACCCTTGTCCAAAATGGTGTCGGCTCTCCCAACGTCAGCTGTCATCGCTCTTAGTGGTTGAAAGAAACAACCCAAATGTGTAGTGAGAAACATAGGGTTGCACATTTCCTCCACTTGTTTGAGCAAATCCGTTAACCTCCCTGAGCTTCAGGTTCTTTGTGTTCACAAAAGGGATAATCAGACAGAAATGTCACTTTAGAGACTACTCTGGGCCTGGTAATTATGGTTCTGCCCTACGTACTTTAAAGGATGTTTATCGGAATCAAAATCAACAGTAGACAATGGCTGTGAAAAGCCCTTTGTAAACTATTCAGCATTATGTATATACATACTAGATAAAATGTAGAGTAGTTGTAAGTAATTCATATATTCTCCACTGACCTCAAAAAAGTAAATGCCTGGGTGAATATCTCTATATCAATTATCCACAGGCACCTTTAAAAAGGTGAGCCTGGGTGGCTCAGTTGTGAAGCCTCTGACTCTTGATTTTGGCTCAGGTCACGATCTCATGGTTAGTGAGTTCAAACCCTGCACTGGGCTCTGCACTGACTGTGGAACCTGCTTGGGATCCTCTCTCCCCTCCCCTCTGCCCTTCCCCCCGCGTGTGTTCCCGCTCTCTCCCTCTCAAAATATATAAGTAAACTTAAAAAAAAAAAAATAAGAGTCTACAGCTTAAATGCGTTTTTAAGAAAAAAGTACCTAAAACCAAGTTCAACATCTTCCCCCAACCCACGTGTTGTTTCATCTTTCTATTCTATTGGAAATGGCGTGCGTATCAGTTACTCCAGCTAGAAGTTCATTTGTTTAACAAATGTTCATTGACCCAGGCTTGGAAGCTCAGAGTCATCATTGATTACTGCCTCTCATCATTAGTCCACATAAACCCCTTTACCAGGTCCTGGCCTTGAACACGCTTGTGCTCTAACATTATCTCTTTTCTGGTTCTTTCATGGTCCTCCTGGTTGAAATCAGTCTGTTCACCTTAGCACTTCCTAAACTGTTCCCTAGCGATTTCATCTACTTAATTGTATCTTAACGCAAGACCAATGAGCTGGCTGTGAATGCTAAACACTGACTTGAGTGATGACTAAGTTTTGAATGAATCTACAGGAAGGTGAGACAGTGCCTTACCTGAGGGCACTGTCAGATCTGAGGTCTCATGTAGGAGGGCAGCAAGCTATAGATGTGCGCACAAGGTGTCATCCCTGTTGGGGGCAGACGGGAGCATAGGCATAGAGATGAAAATCCGTGTGTTTTTAGATAGTAACGAGGAGGGTTGTATCCCTTAAAAGAGTTTTTTTTTTTCCCCAGCTTTGTTAAGTCATAATTGACACAGAATATTGGGTAAGTTTAAGGTGTACCAGCTGATGATTTGATGTGTATATATGGCGAGATGATTACTACAATAAGGGTAGTTAACATCTCCATCACACATAATTGCTGTGTGTGTGTGCTCAGCTGTGTGATGAGAGCATTTCAGATCTACCCTCTCGGTAACTTTCAAATATCTGATACAGTATTGTTAAGGGATAAGATTTTGGGTGATTTAACTTGCTTTGAGTGGCATTGAATATAATGCCATTCACGAATAGGTCATTAAATGAGTTTGCCAATGCCCTTTTGCATGAACTTTGTATTCTGCCGAGGGTGTGTGTGATGTGGGAATTCTGGAGTCACAGAAATGACTACAGAAAACACCGAATCCAGTTCTCAAATTATACACATCAGTCAACTGAGATCTAGACTTGAGAGATTTCCTGATTTGTTGGCAAACAATAAACAGTCTTGAAGGCAGGACCCATGTGGTACTCATTCTGGTATTCTTGAACCTAACAGACTCCCTTTCTGGTAACACCTACAGCAAAGTTTTGGTGGATAAGTGAAAAGTAAATTGTCGTCTCTCACAACAAACTTACACACAAGGATTCCACACCCAGGAAATGTTTGTGCCAGGTTCCTTTAGAACACTTTATTGGGAGATTAGGTTAGGTTAGGCGTAATATTTAAAACTGAGAGTTAGATGCTATGTGGCTTTAGCAACTTAGCAATTTGATCACTATTTTCCTTGGCGTTTGTGCAATAAGGAATCAACGCACATGACTTTGGTTCAGCACCCAATTCAGGCAGCTTATGTCTGGTCAGGCAGAGTTGAAGCACCCAAACCACTTGCATTTAGCAATGGTCTTGACCAGAGCCATGGCTAGAAAAAGAAGAGCAAGGAAATTCAATCTCAGGACACATGTGGTTATGTTGGTCAAAGGGGATTGCCGCTCCCCTTGGTTTGCATTTGGCCTCTTGGGCTGTTCATCCAGAAGCCAAGGCCATCACAGCTGCAAGAAATGCTCCAGCAGCCAAGTTCATTACGAAGAAGGAAGGAAATATCGGGAAGACTGAAAGGCAGATACTCGTTTCTGCTTCCCGTTGCTGTGGCATTTCTGTTTCTTTCTTTCACCGTAACCAACTCTTCTTACCACAACCAATTCTATTTACTATCCTAGAAAAGCATGGGGAAAGGGTAATGTTGACTAAGGTATACAACACCAAAAATGAAGGTGGAAATAAGTGCATGCTTTTATATTTTATTGCCCCCTTTCATAAAAGAATTAAAAAAAAATACTTCCTCAATTGAATAATTCCACTTAGAATTTTTCATTGAGAAGAGGAATTCTGTAATGCTGTTTGGAAACTTTTATGCCTTTCATTGCTCTAGAAGGAAATTAGAGCAAGACGTGGGACAATTCCATTCTGTCTAATGTAGTGTCATCCAGAGCCTTGCCATTCAAAATGGTATTACTGGGGCGCCTGGGTGGCTCAGTCGGTTAAGCGATCGACTTCGGCTCAGGTCATGATCTCGCGGTCCGTGAGTTCAAGCCCCGCGTCGGGCTCTGTGCTGACAGCTCAGAGCCTGGAGCCTGTTTCAGATTCTGTGTCTCCCTCTCTCTGACCCTCCCCCGTTCATGCTCTGTCTCTCTCTGTCTCAAAAACAAATAAACGTTAAAACAAAATAAAAACCAAAATGGTATTACTTTGGAAGACCATTATTAAAATACATACAGTTGAACCCAAACAAAACCTAATGAACGGGATCCAAGAATTTAATTGCGACGTATGAATTACTCTTCCTTTGGTGTTGGGGGGGTGGCGCGGTTGACATGAGGCAGCCCAGCTTGCCGTCTGGGAGTTCCGAGGGTCTAGCTGTGTTGTCCAAACCCCTCCTGGGCTGGCTGTGGTTCGGCACCAGCTGGTAGGGTTGTCCACCCAAGTGAAATATTGATAGTGATTCTTCTGGCTTCTGCAGCTGGCTGGGACTTCCAGGACAGTGGCAGTAATTCCAGGAATCCACCACAAAGTTGGCAGATTTTCTGTTGGCCTGACCTAGGGAGATTGGATTGGGAGAAGACTGGGTATAAAGGAGCCAACATAGAGGGTAACGTGTCCCAGCCTGCTTCACTTTCTCTTCCAGTCCCCAAGCCAGAGGGTGAGAACTTCAGCCGCCCCCCCTTGGAAACTCTGTGGAGGACAGGAGGCAATCTCTGATGGCATATCTTTATTATGCAAACCTTTAGAATAGAAACAGAAATTTCCTACATTGGGAGAGCAATTGATGGAATTGCAAAGATCTAAATAGCAGGCTCTAATGCGACCAATAAAAGTAGTATTTTCAGAGAATGTAATGACATAAAATAATCAGAGGTTAAATTAAGTGCAAAAAAAATGGGATACACAATTATATGTAAGTATGGTTTTAAATTTATAAAATGTGTCTATGTGTGCGTATACATGGAAAAGACCACAAGAAAATACATCAATACTGTGAAGGGTGATATATCAGGAGTGCAGTTTGGATGATGGATGATGTTAAAAAATATATTTCTGGATTTTCTAAATATTCTAAAACTCATTTGTGTTACGTTTATAATGTATTTTTTAAAATGCAACCGCCTTCCTGGTTAAATAAATAACACAGCAATAGCATTTCACAGACTAGCTCATTCCTATAAGAGAACAGCCTTTTAAGTTATTCCTTGCTATTTATTATAGTGATGGTATAATTTTGGGAATGTTGAACTAAATTTGTACTGGAACAGGCTGTTTTCCGATACGTAGGAGGAGGGGAAGTTCACCGAGTCCCTAAGAAAAAGAAAGGCTACAAATATGAGGAAAACAGAGGTAGGATTATCTTACCAGTTAGGCATCCTATTCCCAATGCCTAGGGCCTATGACCTTTTCTTTCTGTCTTTCTTTTTTTTCTTTTTTTAGAAAAAGTTTGAGTTCAGATTAAAAAAAAAAAAAAAAATGAATCCAGGGGCACCCGGCTGGCTCAGTTGGTAGAATATGCAACTCTTGATCTTGGGGTTGTGAGTTCGAACCCCATATTGGGTGCAGAGATTATTTAAAAATAAAATCTTCAAAAGAAAACTGTAAAATCAATATTAATAATAAGCATTTTGTTAACTGTCGACAAAACATTACACAGTACAATTTTATTCAACTTAGTAAAAATTGTCACTACATTTACAAGCAATTTGTCACTTAGCATTTATTTTGCAAGTATATATAATGATTGATTAAAAAAGATAATAGCCACCAATTAAATGGTAGTCATAGCCGAAAATTCCAAGAGAAAAATTATAAAAATCTTGCCCCAAATATTTTACAGCCAGAGTATTGTATTAACTGTGGGTTATGAATTCCTTTTAATATGTTTGATACAATGAAGGGTGGAGCCTCTAAAAATAAGAATGCCCAGCATTTAAGGGAGCCTTTCAAATACTCTAGGAAGAGGGAGGGTCTATTCTTCTTGGTCAACAATGTCCATACAAATCTATGTGACCTTCAGAAGCCAAGGCTAACTGAAAAGATTGAAGATTCTAGCCTGCGCCTTTTTTCCTGGTTAAGAAAAAAGTCCACAATGTTCAGAAGTAGGAAGCTAGGTGACCCCAGCTGTGTGGACCCTATAATGGGGGGGGGGAGAGGACCCTATAATGGGGGGAGAGAAAGTCCTGCAAGGTGTCTGTGAATTTGCCCCCGTCCCCATATGGCTGTGGCATAAGTTACGTTGACTAGCGTGAAGGTGGCTGGGATTTTCCTCAGTTACTTATTTTCCCATTAACACTTCAGAAAAACGCATTTATGCAGCTCATATTTATTGATGGGGCCTCTTGAGTGCTAGATAACATGCTGGGTGCTGCACGTAATTTCTTCCCTCTTAGAGTTTACCGTCTGAGAGGATACGGAGCAGAAGCAAGTAAACGGATAATCCTATAACTGCAGATTGTGATGAAGGTTCTGAAGGTAATAAACCTGATGCGGGAGTAGGAAATAGGCAGAATGTCAGAGAAAGCCTGTCTGAGAAAAAGATATGCAAGCCTGAAATATGAGAAACAGTCAGCCATCTGAAGAATGAGGTGAAAAGTGGTGTGGACAGAGGGGCCCTGCTGTGTGACGACTTTTGTTCTAGAACCCAGAAGAAGCCTGTGCCGGCAAGGAAGGCAGGGGTCAGGTCACTGAGACCCTGGCGAGAATTTGAATTTTAAGAGCAACAGGAGCTAATTATTTCTAGAAAGACCTCAGTGGCTCCTAGAAGAAACTGAGGGAACATGAATATCAAGGTAGGGAGACACATAAGGAAACCATCACACCAAGTGATGGTGGCTTGTGTGAAAAGGACAAGAGATGGTGGCTTGTGTGAAAAGGACAAGAGATGATTCACTTTCAGAAACACCAAATAAAAGCTGTGCTGTCCAGTTAACAGGTTTACAACCCCCGGAAAAAAGGACGGGCCCCCCTCCCTCATAATGGAGTCCCAAACCCTTAGATACTTCACTTCCTGGTTCTTCTTCCCCTCTCCGCTTCTCAGGCTTATTTTCTCAGGCTTTGCCATGAGCATGTGCCAAGGAACAAAGTCTCTGTGGCAACTCAAGGAAGGTACGTTTATTCCAATCACAGTACTGATTAAAAATTTCTCTTTTAAAAATTTTTCTGAGGTTTATTCATTTTTCAGAGACAGAGTGGGGGTGGGGGAGGGGCAGAGAGAGGGGAAGACACAGAATCAGAAGCAGGCTCCAGGCTCCCAGCTGTCAGCAGAGAGCCTGATGCAGGGTTCAAACTCAAGCACCGAGAGATCATGACCTGAGCCAAAGTCGGATGCCCAACCGACTGAGCCACCCAGGTGCCCCTAAGTTTACTTTTTTTAAATGTTTATTATTTTTGAGAGAGAGAGTGCGAGTGGGGGAGGGTCAGAGAGAGAGAGGAAGACATGGAATCTGAAGCAGGCTCCAGGCTCTGAGCTGTCAGCACGGAGCCAGACCGGGAGCCAAAGTTGGATGCTTAACCGACTGAGCCACCCAGGCGCCCCCCCCAATCAGACTACCTTTCGCCTTACATGGGCCTAGGAGCGTACATGGATAAGCCTGTAACCTCTGTAGTGCTCAGCCAATGAGGAACCAGGGGAGGGACTTACATGCTAGGAGATAAATCGTCTGCTGTAACTGCCCCCAGTGTGCCTGTCCCCCAGACACCTGCTCTTGCAAGAACGTTGATGATTAAAGCCTTGCTTCACTGGGCTGTGAGACTCTGCATCCCTCCTTTGACTGGACCGATGGGCTTATTTCTAACAGCTTGGACTAAAGCCTTAACAATAAAGATTTTTTTTTTTTAAGGGGACAAATTCATCTCTAAGGGCCTGTAGCATCTCACAGTGGATGGGAGTGGAGAGAGCGCCACCTTGGCCTCACTTTGAAAAGGAATGCCTAACAGAAGATCCCAGCTTCTGCTTTTGCGCTTTTAACATGCCCGCAGTCAAGGGGCGCTGTGGCTTAACTGCCTGTTGCTCTTAATGAGAAGGCACTTAAAGAGAAATCCCACCCAACGTCTGCTTTAATGGTGGTATTTTTAATTCTGAAATACAGTGTGTTCTACACTGACGCTACACCAAGGCAAACCCAGAGAAATAATTGACGTGTATATTTGACATGCATCCAACGAATAGAGCCTGAGATCAGCCTGAAGACCACGGCGCTCTCCCCACTGCTGCTTCCAATAGTCAGAGAGGGGATGCTTCCCATGGTCTTTGCTGCCCTTGAAAACCAAACGGAAGATAGAAAACAACCGCCCCCCCCCCCCCCCCCCCCCCCCCCCCCCCCGCTGTAGTGTAGTACCTCTTGTCTGAGTTGGTCAACACCGTGCAGGGCCAGTCCATCAACCCAGGGGGAAGAACTGAAGTGGGAAAGCAGAACAAGAGATTCCCATTCCTGCCCAGGCTGTTTCTACTTCCGCCTCCACGCTCTGGGTTCCTAAAATTAGCTGTTTGGGCCTCCCCCCCTCCCCCTCCCCCTCCCCCTCCCCCAAGCGGAAGCAGCCCGGGAGCAACGGGCCAGGAGGAGCCCTGCAACGGCACCTCTCAGACAGATCTGTGTTCCTCACACCCCTTCTCCCGAGCCTGGGGAGCCCCGTTTTAACACCCCAGTTTTACCCTAGAGGGTTGTCCAGAAGTCTGCCAATCCAGCTCATTTTCTCGGTTACCTGTGCAAAGACCTCAGAATTCCACGCCTGAGTTTTTTCAAGTTTGAATTTGGGTGCCTAGTGTGCAAAGTTCTGGCTGCTTTCAGGCATAACAATTTGCTATTTGTCACCTCATCTAGGCCTGTCTCAGTCACTTTCCCAAGTCTCTTAAAGTCTTTTTTTTTATGTTTATTTATTTTTGAGAGAGACAGACAGAGCTTGAGCGGGGGAGGGGCAGAGAGAGAGGGAGACACAGAATCGGAAGCAGGCTCCAGGCTCCCAGCGGTCAGCACAGAGCCCGACGCGGGGCTCGAACCCACAGACCGTGAGATCATGACCTGAGCCGAAGTCGGACGCCCAACCGACTGAGCTACCCAGGCGTCCCAGTCTCTTAGAGTCTTGAAAGGAGGAGAGTTAGGCCTCATCGGTTGCTTAGACTCAGAAGAGCTCCTTTGAGTTCCCTTAGGTATTTTTAGTGCCTGCTAACATCCAAATGTTACGCTAAAAGGAAGCTATAGATGAAAGCATGGTTACATAAAATTCTAGGCCTGAATTTGGAAGATAGGAGACTGTTGATCATTCATAATACTCATGCCCTTTGTGCTTTCTTCTTAAATACGACACGGTTCTTTAGAGAGTTGTCGGAACACTAAATTTCAATAAGGAACGCTGCTTTTCTTTTATTAATTTGGGCTTTTTCTGTTTCAGCTTCCATACTCAAATTTTATGTAGGTCATAAAAGTGATATTTTAATACTTGATAAAATAGGACTCAAGGACTAATCTGAAGTCAGAAATAGGTTTGTTATCATTTTTTTCTTCATTCATTCATCACGTCTATGGCGAAGTCCTATAAGATTCTGGCCACGGGGGCGCCTGGGTGGCTCAGTCGTTTAAGTGTCCGGCTCAGGTCGTGATCTCACAGTCCGCGAGTTCGAGCCCCGCGTCGGGGCCGTGCTGACGGCTCAGAGCCTGGAGCCCGCTTTGGATTCTGTGTCTCCCTCTCTCTTTTTCTACCCCTCCCCCACGCACGCTCTGTCTCTTTCACCTTCAGAAATCAATAAACATTAAAAAAAAAAAAAGATTCTGGGCACAAAGGTGAATAAGACACATGCCTTGCCCTTGAGGAGCTCAGAGGCCAATAAGTTTCAATACCGTATGGCCTACATGCTATGACAAGGCTGTAGGTGTGCCTGGAAAACCACTCCGGCAGACTCAGTGGGGGGAGGAAGGGAAGAACCAAAGGCAGTCCAGAAACGGTGGTGCTTGAGTTAAAAACAAAAACCAAAACCAAAAAGGGTTTATGCAGCATAATCACAGCATTTTTAAATTTCACTGTTGTGTCTGTACAACAAGTAGCTACCTACAAAAAGCTCGAACCTTAAGAAAGGCAGGGACTAAAAAGGGAAAGTTCCCCTTTCTACTTCCTCTCCACTGCCATTTGCATAAATGGGAATGTGCTTTTACATGTTGCTTTGTGACTTGCTTCCTTTCCACTTAACGCTGTGCCCTAGAGACCTTTCCGTACTGTAGCAACAAGGACTGGTCTCATCATCACAAATCTCGTGCATAAAAAAAAAGCAGTCCTTTTCTTATTCTGGCCTGCACGTCATTTAGCTCTTAGCTCAGTTCCTCTATTAGGTAAATACTCAGTGAAGGTCCACTTCCCTCTCCCTGGGAGTAAGTAGGCTGAGGGCAGGTGGCTTCCATGTTATCGCTTGGGGGTGGAGACCATTGAAGATCGCAGGCATCCTCAACTCCTGGGATGACCGCCCAGGAGACCTCCATGGACCCGCAGTCTCTTGTACTCAGGCCTCGTGCTCTGGAAGCTTCTCAGCCAGATTCCAGTTCCTTTCTGGTCTGCCCTTCCCCATCCATCACCTCCACCTCCCTAAGAGGATCCCCCGGGCTTTGGACTGCCCTGACCCTTCCGCCTGGAACCTGAGTCCGTCCACACTACTTGGTGTCCCGGTCCTGCCCTATTCTTCCAGATGCAGCTTTCAGCCTCGTGGGACACACCGGATAGTCCAGGCCTCAGTCTTTCTGATCCAGCACGCCTCCCGACCCACACTGGAGGCCCGTTCTGCTGCTCTCTTACTCTGAGAAAAATCTCCCAGCTACACTAAGAGTATTTTTTTCCTATCTCCTTCTAAAAGGTATGTGTTCATCCCAAACTGTTATTTAAGGATAAACTTTATACTCGAATCCTCTGGACACTTGGCTTTGAGCTGCACAAAAACCTTCTTACATATTTTTTTTATTTTGAAAAGTTTAGCTCTTGCAGGCAAATGCCTTGGCTTTCGACACTAGTACCTTCACTGTGGGTTTTAAGGAACTATTTATTTTGACCCTTTTTTTAATGTTTATTTATTTATTTGAGAGAGAGGGGGAGAGACAGAGTGCAAGCAGGGGAGGGTCAGAGAGAGAGAGGGAGACACAGACTCTGAAGCAGGCCTCAGGCTCCGAGCTGTCAGCGCAGAGCCCGGCGCGGGGCTGGAACTCACAAACCATGAGATCATGACCTGAACCGAAGCCGGACGCTTAACCAACTGAGCCACCCACGCGTCCCTATTTTTTCTTTAATTAAGCTCTATACCAAACATGAGGCTTGAATTCATGACCCTGAGATCAAGAGTGCTCACCGTTGTGCCCCACTAGAGGAAGAGGTTTGTAGGAATTGCGTTCTCCAAAGAAACAGAACCCAGAGGAGATAGATATATAGATATAGACAAAATACAGAGAAAGAAGTTGATTGTGAAGGACTGGCTCACAAGATTATGGAGGCTGGGGAGCCTCGTTGATGCGGTTCCAGAGTGGTGGTGAGGGTCTGGAGCTGACAGCCAAGAAAGAATTCTTGAGATGTCTTTGGTGCAAAAAGATGATTTTATTAAAGGACAGGACCTGTGGGCAGAAAATGCTGCACTGGGGTTGCGATGAGCGACTGATTACATGCCTTTAGGTTAGGAGGGAGTTGGGGATAGCCTAAGTTTCTAAGGAATTTTGGAAGCCAGGTTTCTACGACCTTGAGGGGGCTAGCTAGTGTTAGGAAAAAGTCATTTATTACTGTCTAGTAAAACCTCAGTCATGAGACTCTTCAGATGTCTATCAGTGGGCCATATGCTTGGAGGATGATGGCCATCATATATCTGGGGAGGTAGAGATAAAGGAAGTTTCCAAAGGAATTTTTATATGTTAAAATAGGCTTACAGGATCCGGGAGGTTGGGAAAATGTTAAGCTAAGGTTGCCTTTTGTCCTTAGCAAAGTGTCATCTTCAAGGCGGCTGAGCTCCTAGAATGTCACTCTGCCTGTCTCAAGGACCTGGGCTGTATAGGTTATAAGGAAATTTAATTTTACCTCCCATTTCCTTCTTGTCTTTGTTCTCCACATCACTCTGGAGGGGAGAGTGACGTTGGGGCTCCAGGGCTCCAGGAAACTGAATCTATAAGTTTCTGGGGATTAGGCTATTGATCAGATTGCCTTTTTCTTGTAATTTACTAAGACATTAAAAACTGATAGAGGGGCGCCTGGGTGGCTCAGTCGGTTAAGCGGCCGACTTCGGTTCAGGTCATGATCTCGCGGTCTGGTCCGTGAGTTCAAGCCCCGAGTCGGGCTCTGAGCTGACAGCTCAGAGCCTGGAGCCTGTTTCGGATTCTGTGTCTCCCTCTCTCTGACCCTCCCCCATTCATGCTCTGTCTCTCTCTGTCTCAAAAAATAAATAAACGTTAAAAAAAAAATTAAAAAAAAAAACAAAAAACTGATAGAGACTCACGTCCTACATGACTGTGATCTCTGTTAGTTCACCATCTGTTTTTCCCTTTCCTTTGTTCTTGGGCAGCCAGGGTGCCAACATTTGTAGGAATGTTACAAATATCCCACTTTGGTGGAAGAAGGGGTTTGGGGGGTAGTCGGCTTGTCTTATGCTCCATCATCATGAGGAAAGCTGGTGGTGGTGTTCTAGTCTAAAGCCGAAGGTTTGAGAACCAGGGAGCCAATGGTGTTAAGTCCCAGTACGAGTCCAAAGACTTGAGAACCAGGAACACTGACGTCCAAGGGCAGGAGAAGAGGATTGTCCCAGCTCAAGCAGAGGGCAAATTCACTCTTCCTCTGCCTTTTTGTTCGATTGAGGACCTCAAAGGATTGGATGATACCCAGCCACTTTGGTGGGGGGGTTCTCTACTCAGTCTACTGATTCAAATGCTCATCTCTTCCAGAAACACCCTCATAGTCACTCAGAAATATTTTACCATCTATCCGGGCATCCCCTTAACCCAGGCAAGTTTACACATAAAATTAACCATCACAGAGCTCTTGTGGTTAACAGTACCCCCTGTACTAAGTAGATGCAAAGAGGTGGTTTCCCAAAGGAAGGATTGCTGAGCAGATTACAGAACAGCACGTATATTGCTGTTTGCAGTTTTTCGCTATGAAAATGTTTCAGTGAAGTGCTTTTATATGCCCATTTGTACCTATGTACTAACATTTCTCTAAGATAGGTATTTAGAGGTGGAATTGACAGATTATGGCAAATTGTTTTGCCAAGATGATATACCAGTTCACCTTCTGACAGTTTATAATTTTTTTTTATTAGTTTTATTTGCTTTTGAGAGGCAGAGAGAGACAGAGCACGAGCAGGGGAGGGGCAGAGAGAGAGGGAGACACGGAATCTGAAGCAGGCTCCAGGCTCTGAGCTGTCAGCACAGAGCCCGACGCGGGGCTGAACTCAGGAACCGTGAGATCATGACCTGAGCTGAAGTCGGAGGCTCAACCGACTGGGCCACCCAGGTGCCTCCCTGACAGTTTATGAAATGCTCTTTTCCCCACACCCATCCCCAGCCCTGGATGCTATTTGTCCTTGAAAATGTTGCCGTACTAGTAAGCAAAATAGGACCTTTGATTTTTTTTTTTTTTTTTGCATTTCCTAATTAGAATTGGGCCAAGTCATCTTTTCATGTTTACGGACTGCTGTAGGTCAAGTCCTGGGAAGCAGATGCTGAGATAGAGATGTGGGCTCCTGCATTTATTAGGGAGTGCTGTTTTGACTAACACCCATGGGGGGAGGGGAGGAAGCAGGATTAGGCAGAGGGAAAGCTGGGCTGTTCAGCTCAGGCCTGAGCTGACGTCTTGGTGATCTCTGAAGCTATGCTGGCCCTTGGGCGTTGTCCTGAGTTACAGCATGGTGCCCAAGACCTGATAATCCCTGCTCCCCCAGTCGTTCGATGAAGGCTGTCCTGGGAAGGTGCATAACCCTTAGGTGAGGCGGCTCTTTTCCACCAAGAAGCATTTTTCCAGAGAGGGCAGACAGCTGAGGGCAGTCAGCCAGCAATCCCACCCCCCATTCCCCTCAGCAGCTGGGGGAATAAATCCTTCAGGACTGGAGCACAGCGCAATATGCATTACGTTAAATATACTTATTAATTTGTGCATTGCCTGTTCATACTCTTTCTGTTTCTTTACTGATTCGTAGCAGTGCTTTATTCTGGGTCTTAATCCATATATTATACATGTTGCAAATATCTCAGTGGTTAAAGCGTCATTTATTTTAATGATCTTTTTCATTGTTTAATACTCAAAATTTGCCCATTTCCCCTCTCCAACATTATAAAACGATTTTATACATATTTAGAATACATCTATGCTTTTTAAAAAATGTCTCTAGCTCCTTAATTCCTCCGAAGTTTATTTTTTGGTCAATGGTAAGAGGTAATGTCCCAGCACTATGTATTTAATAGACTATTCTCTACCAACTGACGTAAAAGTGTTAGGGCAAAATCTGTTACATGAGGGCCAACAGGACTGATAAGAGAATTTCAGTCCCTGCCAGAAGAGGAAGACTTCCCTTCCGGGTTCTGGTTCCCACCCTGGTTGTCTCAGGCGCCAAATTACTACTAAAGGGGAATGCGGAAGTAACGGACTATAAATTGTCCCCTCTGTTGATGCTCTGGGCTCAGATCTCTGGAGAATGATCTCTGGGCCCACTGGTGTAAAATAAACCTCCTTCCTTCCAAGATCTCTGAGTGCAGCTTGGTTCTTCTGCCGGGTGATCGAGACCAGTTTACGTAACCAAAGGACATACACGCTAGAATTTAAATTTGCACTCAGATGGGAATATGCCTTGACTCAGCAATTCCAGTCATCTGTGATCTATTTTTCTCTTAATATTTTATGTTTAAATCACTGTATTTTTGTATTTCGGTATGTGGTTGGTCAAGTCTTCCAATAAGATGGATTTTTTTCAAAACTTTTGTGCCATACCTGAGCATTTTTTTAAAGTAGACTCCACGCCCAATGTGAGGCTTAAACTCACAACCCTGAGATCAAGAGTTGCACGCTCTATGGATTGAGCCAACCAGGTGCCCCCAAACATTTTCTCTTTCTTATGAACTTGTCTTATTGATTGCACTAAATCTACAGACGAAGTTGAAATGTTACAACTTTACAACATAGCAACTTGTCATCTAAGAACATATATATCTATATATCTAAGAACATATATAAGAACATATATATCTATCTAAGTTTTCTTTTATTGCCTTTGTAAAGATTTATAATTTCCTTCACATAGGCCTTGTACATTTCTTGTTAGGTTTACTTCTTTTCTTTCTTTCTTTCTTTCTTTCTTTCTTTCTTTCTAATATTTTTTATGTTTACTTATTTATTTTGAGAGAGAGAAAGAGACAGTGCGAGCAGGGGGAGGAGCAAAGAAAGAGGGAGACACAGAATCCAAAGCAGGCTCCAGGCTCCAAGCTGTCAGCACAGAGCCCGACGTGGGGCTCGAACCCACGAACCACGAGATCATGACCTGAGCCTATATCAAGAGGTGGACACTTAAGCAACTCAGTCACCCAGGTGCCCCAGTTAGGTTTACTTCTAAATATTTTTTTTCCCTCCCTTTTGTCAGTGGAATTTATTTTCTTCCAATGATATTACACATGTAACAATCTGCTTGTTGGGTTACTACCATTTTATTGTATTTATGTTGGTAAGTGAGATTGGCTTATGACGATAATTCTTTTTTCATCTGGTTTAATCAAAGGATCAAAGGACCATCTGGTTTAATCAAAGGCAATAACGTTTGTGTTCTTAAAAGCGGTATTTATCCACAACCATAAGCAACTGTCATCAACCAGATTCCACTTTGCTGTGAAAGTTAACCTTGTGTTGTTCATGAGCTCAGGGAACAAGTCATATTTAAGAGCAATGAATGAATGGATCAATGGATGAAAATTGTGTGGGTCTCTTGGGAGCTTCACGGTATAAGTAAGGTGCTCGCATTTCTAACCAGAGCATATGACTCTGGCAAGAAGAAATGGTGTTTGTTAGTTCCTCCCAGACTAGGTGCAAACCATAAGTCCCTGGAAGCCTGCCAAGTCACCTTAAAAAAAAAATAGTGTTTTTTGGGGCAACATGTTTGCTTTTTATATTCCGTTAGTCCAATTCTTGTGGACTGTGTGTTGTTTATAAACCCTTGATTGGGGCGCCTGGGTGGCTCAGTCGGTTAGGTGTCCGACTTCAGCTCAGGTCACGATCTCACACTCCGTGAGTTCGAGCCCCGCGTCGGGCTCTGGGCTGATGGCTCAGAGCCTGGAGCCTGCTTCCGATTCTGTGTCTCCCTCTCTCTCTGCCCCTCCCCCGTTCATGCTCTCTCTCTGTCTCAAAAATAAATAAAACGTTAAAAAAAAATTTTTTTTTAAATTAAAAAAAAAAAAAACCTTGATTATGCTTGGTTGTGTTTTTGCTGCTTTGAACTACAAAAATATATGTCCTTAAAATGCCCTGTGAGAAGACTTCCCCTTCTCAAGGTGACATGTTAGGTGCGTCTGTCTAGTTTCCTTCTTGTGGAGGAAACTAGAACCAGGAAGAGTGGTGGGGGTGATAGGAGTTCTAGAACAAGCATTTGTTTGAGGGCATCAGAGAGCTCAAAGTTAGGAAAGAATGCTACTTTAAGATCGAGGACAAGATGGAAATGCATGGAAATGGGGAGCTTTTCTCCTCGGGGCTCTTGCAAATTCCCAAGCAGGTGACTGAAAGGTGGAGTCATTCTTTTCATCCTTTCATGGTTAGAGGCCACAGTTTAGAGTATCAGGCTCACAACAATAGTCACCCTGGTAGATCCTCTTATCTTCTACTAGGCACACGAGATGACTCTACCCAGAGGTAAAGTTGAACTGGAAGCAAAGAGGTCTCAGACAGACGTTAGCCCATCTACTCGTCATTTAAGTGGCTATAGGGGCTTCTGATATTGGAACCATCTTGATCTCAGCTCAGGTCCTGACCTCTTGGTTCGTGAGATCGGGCCCCCGCATCAAGCCCCGCATCAAGCCCTGCACGCGGGGCTCTGGGCTGACAGTGTGGAACCTGCTTGGGATTCTCTCTCTCCGCCCCTCCCCGTCCCCAGCTTGTGCTCGCCCTCTCCCTCAAAATAAATAAGTAAACTTTAGGGGCGCCTGGGTGGCGCAGTCGGTTAAGCGTCCGACTTCAGCCAGGTCACGATCTCGCGGTCCGTGAGTTCGAGCCCCGCGTCAGGCTCTGGGCTGATGGCTCGGAGCCTGGAGCCTGTTTCGGATTCTGTGTCTCCCTCTCTCTCTGCCCCTCCCCCGTTCATGCTCTGTCTCTCTCTGTCCCAAAAATAAAAAAAATAAACGTTGAAAATAAATAAGTAAACTTTAAATTTAAAAGCAGCACTGCCCACTGTACTTAGTCTACAATGGCAATTCTTTTTATTTAAGTTTTCTTTATTTTAGCAATCTCTGAACCCCACATGGGGCTCGGACCCACCATCCCGAGATCCGGAGTTGCACCCTGTACAGACTGAACCAGCCAGGTGCCCCTAAGATGACCATTCTTATTAATAAATGTTACATGGTTTTGATAACAGTTACATCGGGATTTTTTTCTTTTTTTTCCTTAAGTTTACATGCGATTCACTTGTTTGTTAAAGGTATAGCAGAAACCAGTCATAAAACTCTTTTGGTCCCTATTTCAGGGTTTTATGGGGGGTAGTCATTTATCTGTTCAGTTTTCTATCTTCTTGACTAGATTTTGATAATATGCGTATCTTTGGAAAATTAATTCATATCTTTAGAAAAGTAACCACCTAGGTTTCATAGTTTATTAGTATAGATTTCTACCTAGTGTTCTGTTGACATTAATAACTTTTATGCCTGTAGTTACGGGCAATTTCAAGATGTATTTTCTTTGTTTTGTTTGTTTTTTTGCTTGATTCCATCTGACAAAATTCTAGCTTTTTATTCTTCCTTTCAAAAAAGTTTTACTGGTTTTATTGATTATATGACTTCCTCTGTTTCGTTTGTTGTTGGTACAATTCTAGCCTTTAAATTTCTTAATTCCTTTCTGTGGACTGTTTTATTTTTTTCCTGCATTGTTGCATTGAATGGGTAGATGTTTTCTATCTTTTTAACCTTACTTTTTTTCTGATATGTGCCTTTTGCTAAGTGTATACATTTTTCTCTGGTTATCAGTCTCCTGGTATCTCATAGTTTTAACGTTTTCTCATGTTTGCTCTTTTCTAAGTAGTTTGTCATTTTATTTTGAATGTCCGTTTTGAACCTAACAGTTACTTGGAAATGAAGGACGAAATATAACAAAAAATATTTTTAGTAAATAGCTCAGCTGAAATGAAAAAGAACTCTCCAGAGGCCAGAAATAAAGAATGAAATGATTCAAGTGAGAATGAGGTCACGTTTGCCATGTTTCCCACAGCTGATGGGAAAAACGCCCGAGAGGCGGTCTGCTAAGGTCTTTAAAGCCTAGGCATCATGACCTTGGTTTGAGAGCTGGAACGGAGCTATGTGGGTAAAGCTCGACCTCAAAAGTCTGCCCCTCCCATGAAAACGATAAGAGAAAGAGGGGCCCCTGGGTGACTCGGTTGGTTAAGCATCTGACTCTTGATTTTGGCTCAGGTCGTGATCTCACGGTTCTTGGGATCAAGCCTGGAATTGGGCAATGTGCTGACAGAGCAGAGCCTGCTTGGGATTCTCTCCCTCAACTCTCTCTGCCCATCCCCCCTCAAAATAAAGAAATAAACATAAAAAGCTTGCCATTCATGTAGGTAAGGGATGGGGCGGTCCACTTCCTGTGAATCGGCCAAGTCCATGGGAAAATGTAAGCATTTTTGCCAGACTTGGTTTCCTATTGTGCTGTAACAAAGCACAGTCAACTTGACAGAATGCTGCGGCATACCAAGGGCCTGATTCTCTCTCATGATGGATCAAGTGAGAGGTCCCTCCAAGAGAACCTGGCATGGGAATTTGGGGAGTGCAACAAATTACTGGCTTAAAACAACGGAATTTATGATCTTACAGTTCTGGAGGTCAAAAGTCTGGAATGGATTTCACCGGGCTAAACTCACGGTTTTAACACAGTTGTGGGATTGGAACTTTGCATTTTGACATTCTATGAGGCCTGTGCTTATAAGGTGTTCTTCTAGAGAGGGTTCCAGCTTGGCCTTTTTTGCTATACAAATAGTTTGAATCTGGCTCCCCCGCGTTGGGTGAGTGCCCACTATGGCTCCAAATGCTCAGGAGACTTTTCCACCCCCTTTTAAAAAATATTTATTTAGGGGTGCCTGGATAGCTCAGTCGGTTAACAGTCTGACTTTGGCTCAGGTCATGATCTCACGGTTGGTGGGGTTGAGTCCCACATCGGGCTCTCTGCTGTCCACACAGAGCCCGTTTTAGATACTCTGTTCCCCGCCCCCCCCGCCCCCGTCCCTCCCTGCTCATGTTCTCTCTCTCTCTCTCTCTCTCAGAAATAAATAAACATTATTTAGAGAGACAGGGAGACACAGAATCTGAAACAGGCTCCAGGCTGAGCTGTCAGCACAGAGCCCAACGCGGGGCTCAAACTTGGGAACGGCGAGATCGTGACCTAGGCCGAAGTCGGACGCTTAACCCACTGAGCCACCCAGGTGCCCCAATAAAAACATTTAAAAAATATCTGTCTATCTATTCATTTGATTTTATTGAACTACCGTTGGCACCCAATGCTACCTTAGTTTCAGGTGTACGACACGCTGATTTGATCAGCCCCCTCCTGTTACTCTACCCAGAGCCAAAGCCTAAACACGCAAGTATATCTTTTCTAATTCCCCCACTTATGATGTCTTCTTTAGGGAAAGGTCCTGGCTTTTGTGGGCATCCCCTAGTTTGACCCTTTATTCTGTGTGCCCTTCAGATCCTGGGCCATTTGGGATCTGTAGATACTCTCAGGTTCAATGCTGGTTTGAGTGTGAAATCGTGCTCTCTAGCATTTTGTGGACCCCTTCTTTCTCCTTACTTTCTCGACAACAGAGAAATGTTTTTTGAAACATATTTTTTCCTACTTTTACCTCTCATCTAAAAATGATTCTGTACCAGTTTACCAAACGGTTGGAAAGAGAAGTCAGGAGACAATGTTTCAAAGGACAATAATTGGGAATTTTTCAGAAGCTTTATGACGACTCTAAGAGGATACCGGGTCTGGAGCAGAATGAATTAAAATATCAACAGCTGATCATGTTATTGTAAACTGTATAATGTCAAAGACAAGGAAAAATATTAAAGATAGATAAATAAGTCGCCAAAAAGAACGACAGGTAAGGGCACCTGGGTGGCTTAGTCGGTTGAGCATCCAACTCTGGATTTTGGCTCAGGTCATGATTTCAGGGTCGTGGGACTGAGCTCCATATTGGGCTCTGTGCTGAGCATTGAACCTGCTTGAGGTTCTCTCTCTCTTTCCTTCTGCTCCCCCCTTGCATGCCTGCTCGCTCTCTCTCTCTCTCTCAAATTAAAAAAAAAAAAAACAAAGAAATAAAAAAGAATGACAGTTAAACTGATACCACGTCTCTCATTTGCAACAGTAGGTACCGAATGACAATGGATTATGGAGGGAAAGTAACTAACAATCTAGGACTCCATGCTCAACTAAACTATACCATACCTCTTCCATCAGACTGACACAGATTTTTAAAAACCTAAGTATACAAAGTTTTGGTTGAGATGTAAGGGCATCAAACCTCAGCCACTGCTGGTGGCAGGTAGATTGGTGCAACTTGGCACAGTTTGGCAATAACTAACGAACCTGAAAATGGATATTCTCTATGACTCAGCAATCCTACTTCTCCGGGAAATGCTTCTACATATATCTCCAAAAGCGTGTACAAAGGTGCACACCATGGAATGATTGCAATGGGCCAAAAAATTAGAAGCAACCTAAATATTCATCAGTAGGAGAATGGGTAACTGAATTGAAGACTTCATAGCAGCTAAAATGAATGAACCTGGCGTTATGTATTTAAATGGATACATTGTATGTCGAATAGATCTCAGTAAAGCTGGAAAAAATAAATGGATATGGCTTGGCTACTTTATTTCGAATTAAAAAAATATCACAGTAAGGGGCGCCTGGGTGGCTCAGTCAGTTTAGCAGCTGACTCTTGATTTCAGCTCAGGTCATGATCTCAAGGCTGTGGGATCGAGCCCTGCATCAGGCTCTGCCCTGAGTGTGGAGCCTGCTTGGGATTCTCTCTCTCCCTCGTTCTGTCCCTCCTCCATGTGCACACACGTGGGCACACCCATGTACTCTCTCTCAAAATAAATAAATAAATAAGCATTTAAAAAAAGTATCACAGGAAGATACACATTTATGTAAATTCAGAACAGCAGACACAGAAAAAGCTCTCTGCCCTCCCCCAATCTGGCTAAAAAGCACGACATACGTTTCCATTCGTAAAGGTGCCTCTCTCTCCAGTATCAGAAAAGGAAACTTGCTATTGTTGCTGGTGGTGGTGGTTTACTTAATTAAACATTTTTTTTTCAATTTTATTTGGATATAATTGACATATAACATTGTGTTAATTTAAGATGTTCAACATAATGATTTGAGATAGATAGATAGATGGATAGATAGCAAATGATTACCACGCTATTTAATTAACACGTCACATAGTTCCAAGAGAGGATTCTGCATGACAAATCTCACTCAACCGCCTTTATGTTTCAGTCCTTTTCACGTATATTTACCTTCCCACGGTCTGCCACCCCTAAGAGCCCAAATCCCTATTCCTTGGTCTCATTACTTCTCTACAAATGTTTTGTTCTTTGTTAAGATGCTATATAAGCTACAAGTTCGAACCCAATTTGAATTACACATCCTTGAGTTTCTACCAGGCGCATGAATACGCTGTTTTTCTCTTGTTAATCTGTCTTTTGTTAGTTTAATTTTCAGGGCCCCAGACAGAGAACCTAGGAGGAGAAAGGAAAAGCTTTTTTGTCCCTTACAAGGTATATATTAAAAATACATAAAACAACCCCATATGCTATTTCTGGAGACATATATCTGTAATAAAATCATAAAAACAGTGAGAAATTCACCATTTTAGTAAGGATAGTTGTTACCTTCAGGGAGGGACAGAGGCAAGGGAGATAAGAAGGTATTGCTGTACCTGTCGCATTTTATTTCTCAAAAATGAAAAGCTCTAAATAAACATGAAAACAATTAGCCTTTAAGTAATCTCATTGGTAGGTACATGCTGTTGATCTGTATTTTTTCTGTTGGGAATAATACATACACATGAGGACCAATAAGACTACTTAATGCATTTTTCCATGTTTGGTACAGATTTTCTTTTTCTTTCTTCCTTTTTTTCCTTAATTGTATTTTTTCGTACTCTCCACACCCAGTGTGGGGCTTGAACTCATAACCTGAAAGAGTTGTGTGCTCCACCAGCTGAGCCAGCCAGTTGCCCCGGTACAGATTTTCTTAAAATACGTCTCTTCAATTAAGTTTATTGATTATGTAAGTTTAATCTTCCACGTGTTTCCTTATGTTTAATCTATTTGCGTTGTGTCAAATTTTCTTTTATATTAAAGCTGTTCTTACACGTTTTGAAGCTACAACATCGGATGTATAAAGGTTCATGACTTTTGCATCTTTCTGGTAAAACGACATTTATCAGTTCGAAATATCCTTTATTTTCTAAGTGATTTCTCCTTTTTAATTTTTTTCCTGATTTTAATTACTTTTGGCTTAGCACACTGGCTTTTGGTTTCCTTTCTTGTCTTTTCTATTTTTTTTGAATCAAGTCAATATCCCTTTATTTTGGGATTTTGGGTGTTGTAACTCTGGCAAACAGCAGTGCTCCATTTGTTCTCTGCTTGCCATTCAAATGCCCTTTCATTTTATTTGTTAGTTAGATACTGCTGCATAAGGAACCATTCTCAAACTCAAAACAACTACCTGGTTATTTGTTTTATGTTTCAGTGGGTGGATCCTTCGGGCTGGGTCAGCTGGAGGGTTCTTCTCTTCTTCTGCTGGCCCTGCCTGGGACCTCTCATGCAAGTGCAATTATTTGGTGGCTCAACCAAGACCTCAGCCACACGTCTGGCGGTACGGTGCTGACTCTCAGCGAGACCTCTCTCTGCACGTGGTCTCCCATCCCCAAGAAGGGGTCTCTTCGGCTATGGCTCTTTTCCAAGAGGGTGATAGCGGAAACTGCAAAGCATCACGAGTCCTGAGCTCGGAAGACCCATGATATCACTTGTGCTGGTCAAAGCAAGTCACAAGGTCAGCCTGGATTTGGAGGGTAGAGAAGGAAACTCCATCAGCTGGAGTAATGGCAAAGTATCATTGTAACCGGTCGGGCGTACAGAGTGTGAGGGACTATTTCCCGCGTCCTGCCGGCAATCTACCATAACGTGGGATGGATCAAGGATGTGCTTTGTTTTACTTTTGGGTTCTAGTAGTTTGGGAATTATTTGTACTCTTGAAATGTTGTAATTAACATTGTAACCTAGGGGCACCTGGGTGGCTCAGTGGGTTACACGTCCGACTCTGGCTCAGGTCACGATCTCATGGTCCGTGGGTTCGAGCCCCACGTCAGGCTCTGTGCTGACAGCTCAGAGCCTAGAGCCTGGAGCCTGCTTCCGATTCTGTGTCTCCCTCTCTCTCCACCCCTCCCCGCTCGTGTGGTCTCTCAACAATGAATAAACATTAAAAAAAATGTTTTAAAAATAAACAAATGAAAACCAAAATTGTAACCTAGACGTTTGATCCACTTATTCTATCTAAAAATTTAAAATTTATTTGCTTTTTTTTTTTAAAGTAAGCTTTACATCCAACGTGGGGCTTGAACTCACAAACCCAAGATCAAGAGTCACATGCTCTACCAACTGAGCCAATCAAGTGCCGTTGTCTACGTCCTCTCTTGTCCTTGTCCATTGTGCTCTTCCCTGTGAGGCTGATCGGTATGGACCCCATGAGTGGGCTTCCTTGCCTCTGACTTATGATCAAGTTTGGCCAGTGGGGAGGATCAGAGGAAAGGAAGGCAGCAAGGATGGAGTATGGGTTCTCCAGCTCCCTCCCTTTGTAAGTGATCATTCGCGTTCGCTGGAGATGCGAGCTCTGCTTGTGGGAGCTTATCTCTGGCGATTGTGGGAAGAGACAACATGCTGCTGTGTGACGTGCACCAGCAGCTTGCCGTGTAGGTGTTGGGGTTTCCCCGTTGCTTGTGTTACCATTTATCTTGGGGTGCTACTTTTCTCTCAGGTCCACCGCCCACAGTCTCCGCTCTAATCTGACTTTAAGGCAATGTCGCCCATCGCTAAGCAAAACAAGAGAAGGACAAGGGGGGAGCTTAATTGTAAGGACCGTTCCTGATGCCATTCCTGAATCAATCACCCTCACAGGCAACTTAGGACCCCATCCATTCAGTCTTTGTGTTCTTGTCTCTGAACTTGACGCCTCACTGGAACACTCCCATGCATGACATCGCGCCTTCTAACCTTGAAAGGTCTGCCTTCTCATCCAGGGAGCACTACGGTACATGTTGCTTCTCCATTTAGGATACTTCGAAAAAAAAAAAAAATTAATCCAGTCTCAAAGTTTAGATTTACCCAGTGCTGTTTGTCTGTCTCCATAAATTTTGCTGCTATATTGACTGTTTTAGGAAACTACAAGAGCACCACACCTTAAGCATTTTACCACAAATGTGGCTATTTTTCTTAACGCAGATGATGCAATTCCATGAAGAACTGCTTGTCTAGTTGAATGATGTTTCTGAATTGCTAGGGCACCTGGCTGGCTAAGTTGGTGGAGCATGGGACTCTTGATCTCGGGGGGTGTGAGTTCTAGCCCCATGTTTGGTGTAGAGATTACTAAAAAAAATAAAATAAACTTGGGGCGCCTGGGTGGCTCAGTCGACTGAGCGTCTAAGCGTCCGACTTCAGCTCAGGTCACGATCTCGTGGTCTGTGAGTTCGAGCCCTGCGTCGGGCTCTGGGCTGATGGCTCGGAGCCTGGAGCCTGCTTCCCATTCTGTGTCTCCCTGTCTCTCTGCCCCTCCCCCGTTCATGCTCTGTCTCTCTCTGTCCCAAAAATAAATAAACGTTAAAAAAAGTAAAATCAAATAAAATACACCTAAAAAAATAATTAGACAGTTGTTCAACTAAATTGCACAGATAGCCAGGAATTTGCATTGTTGCTTTTGTGACTTAATAGACGTAGGGTCCAGAGTGGAAAATACAGGAGGAGAGTTCAATAGGCAAAATCATTCCAAAGAGAAGGTGTGATTGGTACAGATAGATATCTTATAATTAAATTCTGGCTAATTCGTGTTTTTCATTATCTCGATATTGTTTGCTCTGTTTAAAAGAACTGAAAATCAGGGATGTTAAGATTTTCGTGGTTTCCTCAAAAGAAAGCCTGTGAAATAATAAGAAATGTATACACACACACACACACATATATACACGTATAACACACACACGCGCACATACACACACACACACACACACACACACTCAGTAACTGCCCTCAGTTCCTAACACGGGGCTCCTGAGACCCTGGTAAAAGCAGTGTTAGGAGAATCTTTTGTTTCAATACTCAGTCTTTGACCCCAGTTCCTGGCACAGAGGACCTAAAATTCTTGTAATTTCCTAAGCGTTAAGAGTGCTAGGAATACCTTTTGTTCTAATATTTGGTCTTTGACCCTGGTTCCTGACACAGCATTCCCAAATCCCTTGGAATTTCCCGGGTGACAGCAATCTCTTTTGTTCTAATGAGGTGACTCTTGGTGGGCTCCTGGATGGGGTCTGGTCACCAGAAAGACCAAATCATGGTCACAAGCTTGGAATTTTCAGCCCCACCCCCACCCCCCATTCTCTAGAGAGGGAAGAAGGGCTGGAAATGGAGTTAGTAATTGATCATATCTACATGATGAAGCCTTCTATAAACCCCAATAGTAGGGGCCTCAGAGAGCATCCAGGTTGGTGAACACATCCCCGTGCCAGGAGGGTGATGTACCCCAGCTCCATGGGACAGACGCTCTTATGCTCGGGACCCTCCCAGACTTGCTCTTTATCTGGCCCTTCATCTGTATCCTTTATCACATCCTTCACTAAACTGGTAAATGTTGGAGGGCATTTCCTTGAGTTCTGTGAGCTGTTAAAGCAAATAATCAAATCCAATGGGGAGAAGGCCATGAGAACCTCCAATCTGTAGTCAAATTGGACAGGAGTTGTTGATAACCTGGAGACCTACCACTTGTGAATGGCAAATAAAATGGGGCCAGTCTCATGGGACTGAGCCCTAAATCTGTGGGATCTGATGCCATCTCCATGAATTGCTTGAGGTGGGAAAAATTCCCAATAGGAATATGTGAGAGTGAAGAACCACAGGAGGAAGCCTGAGTTTTGCCTGAACAAAGTCCCATAAAAAGATAAATGGAAAATATATAGAGTTTAGAAAACCCAACAGTAAGGAAAAACTCCATATTCCCATTATAATTTTAAAACAATGAAAAGTAAAGTTTAGTTACATCCAATGTAGTAACATATCCTCCCACACCTAAGGAAACATCCCCTTCAACTAATTCACAGCCCAACTGGTTATAGCCTAAATGATCTAGAATTTTTAGTTATGATAGCAATTAGCATACCAAAATCCAAATCAACTTTTAGTAATATGATAGAACTATAGTATTCTGGGTGATCTGGAACAGGTCTGGAGTAGCAATTAGAACACGGTTGGTACGTAAGCTATCTAGATTTTTTTCGTTGTTCAAAATCTTTATTTATATTGAAAATGCGACCTTTGAGAAAATTGTGAGACTTCGTTGTGCTTCAGTTTCTTATCTCAGATAAGAAAAATAACATTCTTTTCTTTCTCATTTAGTCTTGTTTAGCAACCGTTAATATATCTGATTTTTTTGTTCTCTCTCCTTGTATCAGTTACCCTTTGCTGTGTAACAAACCACCCCACAACATAGTGGCTTCAAAAAAGCAAAAATTTCTTTAGCTCAGAAGTCTATGGATAAGCGATTCGGATTGAGCTCGGCTCAGGCAGTTTTGCTGGTCTTGACTGGGCTCATTCATGGATCAGCTTCTAGGTAGCACTGGGAGCTAATCATTCTTGGAGGCTCAGCTGTGATGGCTCATGGCCTAGCTGAGACCACATAACTTGGTCTTGTATTATCTGGTAGAATATCCCAGGCCTTTCCACATGCTGGTAGAAGAGTCCTCAGGAGCTGCAAGAGAGCAGGTCCTAAAGTAAAAAGTGCTTTTCTTTTATTATATTTTTTAATGTTGGTTTTTTCAGAGACAGAGAGAGAGGGGAGTGTGAATGGGGGAGGGGCAGAGAGAGAGGGAGACACGGAATCTGAAGCAGGCTCCAGGCTCTGAGCTGTCAGCACAGGGCCCAACACGGGGGTCGAACTCACGAACCGTGAGATCATGACCTGAGCCAAAGTCGGACATTTCACTGACTGAGCCACCTAGGCGCCCCTGTACAAGTGTTTTTCAAGTGTCTCCTTCTGTCAGGTTTGCTAACGTTACATTGTCCAAAACAAGTCACATGGACGAGCCCAGACTCAAGTCTCCCGATGAGAGAAACTGTGAAGACACTTCACAAGAATGTGGATGCAGGGAGGGAAAGAATTTGTGGCTATTTTCACAATCTATCCATTTCCTAACAGACTAACATGGCATTGGCATGGAGTGCTTGTTCACCATAAGGTAACACCAAGTTCTCATTAACACTTTCACTGTTAAATTAAATTATGTTACCAGACTCTCTGGTTGAGTGTATATATTGAAATGTTTTCTGATGAACTCCTTTGAAATACAACGTCATCTTTTACTGACGTGCCTCGTTAAAACAAATAAACAATACAACCTCAAAATGGCACGCAAACAGCAACATTTAAAAAGGTTTCTTTATTTAAAAAGTTATTCTTGGGGCGCCTGGATGGCTCAGTTGATTAAGCATCAGACTCTTGATTTCGGCTCAGGTCGTGAACTCACAGTTCAATTTGCGGGTCGGAGCCCCACTTCAGGCTCTGCACTGAGTGCTGAGCCTGCTTGGGATTCTCTCTCTCCCTCTCTCTCTGACCCTCCCCCACTCCCTCTCTCTCTCTCGAAATAAATGCCTAAGCTTAAAAAAAAAATTATTCTTCTTAGATAGTATTATCCTATTAGGTTAAAACAACATTCAGTTTATTAATTGATTTGTATATTACTGTAAATATTTTTGTGGTATGATGGGAAAAGCAGGAGGTAGAAGACTTGCTGTCTCGTCTCAATTTTGCCTCTAATCCCTCGAAATCTTAGGCAAATCACTTAATCTCCTGAAGACTCACTTTCTTCGTTTACGTAATAGGTAGTCTGGAGAACAAAATCTCTGCTTCATTTCAGCAGTAAAATTATGGATTTTCTCTTGAGGAACACATCTATGGCAAAGCCAAAAACCAAACCCAAGTATACACAAGAATAGAAATATCAGTCTTAAGCTAGAGTCTCAATCATTGGAACTTTTTGAAAAAATTACCTATGTAGTTGTCTGGTTATAGGTGGGAGTCAGGCCCCCATCCATAGGATACCCCATATCCTATAGTGTTACGTTTCGATTCTATATTAAAAACATAGAAAAATGAAAAAATGAAATGAGCCTGGGTGGCTCAGTCAGTTAAGCACCCAACGCTTATTTCGACTCAGGTTGTGATCTCAAGCTTCATGGGATCAAGCCCCGCATCCGGCTCTGTGTTGACATCATGGCCCCTGCTTGGGATTTTCTCTCTCTCCCTCTCTCTCTGCCCCTCCTCTGCTCATACACTCTCTCTTTCTCAAAATAAATAAGTAAACTTAAAAAAAAAAACAAGAAATAATGAGCCCAAAAGCCTTTTAATAAAACAAGTTTTAGAAAGCCTTTAAAAATTGCTGAATAATTACACTTATGATTAGCTCAACATTGGAAAACTCTGGAGGGAGACGTGAGCATCAGTAACACCTCGTTCATTTAATATTTCTTGTTTAATATTTCCTCTGTTTTCATTGTTTTTAGAATGTGATTGTACTATAATTCTCTGAAAAGACAGAACCCAGAGAAAATTCTATGCATTTTTCAGTGGATAGCCCAGTAGTCAACGTTTATTTAACAACTGAATAGATCTGTACCAGGTTTGGTCGGAGTCTTTTCCCTTGGAGATAGAGATCTAATGTGCCCTATTTGCTTTTATTAGATAGTCTTGCTTTTTTTAATTAAAAAAAATGTTCTTAGAGGTATTTAGACCCAATGATATTTCATTGAAGTTAAGTGGAATATGGGAATAAATTATACTTAAGCTATACTGTTATTTTTTTACTGATATGAGTGGCAATGAAAATGATCAAAATAACTAACTTCACACATGCATATTAGTGACAGGCCAAATAGCACAGGGGAAGGGGACAGGAATTTGAACAGGGTTTATCTAATTGTTCAAAGGGGAAGTTCCTTCACAGAACGCACAATATGTGGATTGAAGGTGCTTGTAAGTTACAAGCAACTTGCAAGTGATACAAATATAAATTTAAGACTTCTAGAATATACACATTGGTGGAAATAATCTTTTGAGGAAAAAGAATTTGTGACATTAACTGCATACGTCATTTTGAGATGAGTTTCTCTTCTGCCTTAACTTCTTAACCTCTTGGCTGGGTTTGGTGTCATTTGGCCACATCTTCCTTCTTAAAGCTCTTTCCCCCTTTAACTTCAGAGACCGGCTGTTTCTTCTTTCTGCTTTCATTTTTCTGAGTACTGCTCACCAGCCTTCTCTCCCTTCCTGGCCCAGTCTCAGTAACTTCTATGGTGGAAGTTACTACCATGCTTCCATTGTTAGCTCCCAGATTTCCTTCTCCAATCTTCAGCTCTGTCCCAGAGAGTTCTTTGGGCCTTTAACTCAACAAGTCTACAATGGAACCCATTACTTTTTCCCAACAACCTTCTGTTTTTCGTGTGTGTGTGTGTGTGTGTGTGTGTGTGTTGCTCAGTGAATGAGAAGACCCCATAGGAGTCCCTTTTTTTAAGTTTATTTTTATTTTTTTAGTAATCTCCATACCCAACGTGGGGCTTAAACTCATGGTCCTGAGATTAAGAGTCGGGTGCTCTGCTGACTGAACCAGCCAGACACCCCCCCATTGTGAGTCTTTATATGTCAAGTGTAAAGCTACTTTCCAGCCCCCAGGGGCTCCCTCTGCATGCAGTTCTTTCTTTCTTTGCCACATGTCCGAAAGAGGTGATAATACTTTTATCACTTGGGTGTTGTGAGGTGGACAGGACTCAACATCGTCTGGCTGCCTCCCCCAAAGAAGCAAAAGGTCACTTGTTAAAAGCATTTTAGGGGTGGGCTTGGCTGGCTCAGTTGGAAGAACGTGTGACTCTTGATCTTGGGCTTGTGAGTTCAAGCCCTGCATTGGGTGTAGTGCTCAGTTAAATAAATAAAAAAATTTTTTTAAAAAAGCATTTTGTGGGGCGCCTGGGTGGCGCAGTTGGTTAAGCGTCCAACTTCAGCCAGGTCACGATCTCGCGGTCCGTGAGTTCGAGCCCCGCGTCAGGCTCTGGGCTGATGGCTCAGAGCCTGGAGCCTGTTTCCGATTCTGTGTCTCCCTCTCTCTCTGCCCCTCCCGCGTTCATGCTCTGTCTCTCTCTGTCCCAAAAATAAATAAACGTTGAAAAAAAAAAATTAAAAAAAAAAAAAAAAAAAAAAAAAAGCATTTTGTTAGGAGACGGAGAATATTCTAAAAATAACAGTGGGAAGTAAAGCAATTCATTAAACAAATACTTAGTGAGTACCTACTCTGTGCCAGGTGCTGGGAATACCTGCACAGGGTGCTGGGAATACCTGCTGGGAATACCTCTGTGCACAGATGGATGTTGGCTTTATATTGACCTCTAAGCCTGGGAATAAGGGGTGTGTTGGGGGAGGGGAGTTAGGGTAGAGCATAAGCAAACAATCACGCAAATACATGTGAAATTCCAACTGTGGCAAGTACAGTGAAAAAGTGGTTCCTAAAGCGAGTTGATAACAGTGTGATTTAATCTAGGCAGACGGGCCTGTGATAGGCGCCCCCCCCAGCCCCACCCCCTACCCGAGGAAACTTATCTGGAGCCAATATCTAAAAGATAATGGGGTAGACTGTAAAATTGTCCTCATTATTTTTATGCCTTTAATTTGACTTTGCAACTCCTCCCCTCAGGAGGATCTGTTCATGACTCTTTTCATCTGGGCTGACTTTGTGATTTACCTTAGCCAATAGAATGTGGAAGAAATAATGTGGGGCCAGTTCTGAACTTAGGCCTGAAGAGGCTTCGTGCATGACCGTTCACCTTCTGAGGACCCTGACAGGGCTGTATGAATAAGCTGGGCTAAACTGTTGGATGATAAGAGACACGTGGGGCCCAGTCGCCCCTGACCCCGTAACTACCAACCAGCTAACTGCCAGACATGTGAGTGAGGCCATCCAAGACCAGCCAGGCCCCAGCTGACCTGTTAAGCAAGCACAGAGCCACGAACAAGCCAGCGGAGATCAGCCAAGCCTGGCCCAGAGCAGCTGAACTGTCCAGCTGACTCAGATCTCCGAGCCATAATCAGTGGTTGTTGTTTTAAGAGACGGAGTTTTGACATATTTATTAGCTGTCGCAGCTAACTGATACAGACGAGCAGGGATTAACTAGGCAAAGGACTTTTTAGAGGACAGCATGTACAAACCCTGTGTGAGGAGGGAGCATGGCAGCTTCCCAAGACCGCAGGAAGACCCGTGTGGATGGGTCCTAATGAGTGTGGGGGGCACGATGTGAGCTGGGTCTGCATGAGGAGCGGCAAGGCTATGTAGAGTCTGGTCGACGATGGTAAAGAGTTGAGTCTTGATTCTAAGAGCAACGGCATTCCACACAGAGGTTTTAAGCAGGAAGGATGCGCAACCAGAGTTGGGTTTTGAAATCTGTCTGAAGTTTGAAGAACGGTTTCAGGGGGGCCAGAGTAGAAACAGGAGAGTGTTGCGGTAGTCACATAAGAGACTACAACAGTGCACAGTAGAGCGGTGACGGTGACAGGGCCACCACCTTGCCCGGCTCCGGGAGGCTCCTCTGTTTACTCTGTGGTATACAAGAATGATTTATCCCTGGATTTGTGCAGCGCATCCCTTGAAACCTGGGAGTGGAGATCATTGGATGGACTCAAGAGAGTTTGGAAGACGACAGGTGTCAGTGGTTGATAGGCTATAGCAAACGGAAGTTTCTAGGGCCATATCAAGGGTGACTGCTAGGTTCTTTTCTTGGTGGATGATACCAATCACTGAGCTAGAGAACAATGAAAGGAGATCACATTTGGAGAGAATGGTCATAAGTTTGGATTTAGACATGTTGACTTGAAATGCCTGTGACATTCCCGAGAAGACATCCAAGTAGGCAGATGGGTACATGGGGCTGGAGCTCAAGTAAAAGGCCAGTTTGGAAACACATTTTTGAGTCATTTGTGTATATGGTATCCAGAGACTGGAAAGACATATCTTCAAGAGATGATCTCACCAGGTTTTAGGTTACTTGTTCAAAATTCCTAATGCTTTCAGAAATAGTCCCTGAGATCTTGGGACTTCGGTTTCCGGAAATTATTTCTGAATGTGATGCTCATGCATCATCTCTTCTTTCTGACCAATGGGGTTACTATTTTCCTTTACATATTATTTAATCCCAAAGAAACAATTAAAGTGGGTTTCTTTTTTTTTAAACAACTTTCTTTCTTCTCTTTTTTAATTTTGAGAGAGAGAGCGAATGCACGAGAGCAGGGGAGAGGGAGAGAGAGGCGGGGGGGTGTGGGGGGGGGTGGGGAGAATCGTAAGCAGTCTCCACGCTCAGCGCAGAGCCTGATGAAGGGCTCAGTCCCACAAGCCGGGGATCAGGACCTGAGCCAAAATCAAGAGTCAGACACCCAACCGACTGAACTACCCAGGTGCCCAGGTGCCGTGTTTTGAAACCACTGGACTGAATGCCATTTGTCTAAATGGAGTCTGAGGTTCACCAAAACTATCGCTTTTGTGCTTTCTCCCCCTTTACAAACTCAGGATTATTTCTTCTTCAGCTTATATCTCCAATGCAGTGCATAACAGACTCTAACAATTGCACGTCTCTTGAATAGATCTTGTTCCCTCACCATATGCTTGTTGGTCTATTTCTTGTGTCCTCATTCGCCTCTTTGCCTCTAATTTTCCCCCAGTATGTTTTATTTCCCCCCATACAGCTATCAGAGTGCTTTTTCTAAAACGCCAACCCGACTATATAACTATCCTAAAGCACTCTCAGGAATGGAGCAAACTCCTGGGGACAGCTTTCAAGAACTTTCTGGCCTACGGCACCCACCGTACTTTTCCAACCTTCTGTCTCGCTACCGACATCCTTGCCCAATCTACTTTGAGCCGTGTAGAACTGCTTTCCTTTCGTTGACTGTACTGGGGTGCTTTAAAATAGGTTTTTAGGGGACACATAGGGGGCTCAGTCAGTTAAGTGTCCAACTCCTGATTTCTGCCCAGGTCGTGATCTTGCAGTTCGTGATTTCGAGCCCCGTGTAGGGCTCTGTGCTGACAGTGTGGAGCCTGCATGGGATTCTCTCTCTCTCCTTCTCTCTATTCCTCCCCTGCTTGTGCTCTCTCTCTCTCAAAAATAAATAAGTAAACTTTAAAATAAAATAAAATAAAATAAAAATAAAATAAAATAAAATGGGTTTTTAGGAAGAAAAGCATGTGAGCAATCGGTACTTGCTTTAGTGATCAGCCAAATCAAGGCAATAAGTGATAGTTCTAAGCAGGAGAAAAGCACTATTAGAAAGGTCATATTAAATAAATAGGTCACTTAGGTTGATATAATGGTAGCCGAAATTGAGCTTTTGCGGGCTGCGTTCAAATTGAGGTTCTAGGATCACATTTGCCTCATACTTATAAAATCGTTGTACATATTTGGTTATTGCTGTATTTGATGGTTCATTCCTTTTAAATAATGAACCTAGAATTTATTTCATGTGGTTACAATTGCCGTCTCAAAGTATTTAAATTCCGTACTATAGTACTCACTTCTTAGTTACGACTATTAATTTTATTCCTTCCTTCTCATGAAGTAGAGAAAATATTTTACACAGATAGACCTTACCTATTTTTCTTGGACTTTTTCTTTTCCTTTGAAAGGAAGGATTTTTTTTTTTTTTTTTACTTTGCAACTTTTCAAGAGTATTCTGGCATTATTCATCTCTTCTATTCCAAATGGTTTAAAAATATTCATCATTTCTCCCAGATGGTAAACAATGAAATACCGCTCAGGGTTTAGAAGAGAAAGAAAAACGTCTTTGGTTTCATTTGAACGTTCTTTAGAAAGAATTTCTGTAATGTTAGCACATAATAAAAATTTGGGAACAAAGGATAAATCCAAATCTGGAAGGCAATTTTCAGCAAGTCACTGGATTCACTGCACACCTGTGTGAAGAACCGTATGACACAATTCCCTCTGCTTTAATAATCTCCAGAAACTTCTCAATCACAGCCAATAAAACATAATGGTGTGGTGTCCAATCTGTTTTTACTAAAGTATATGGTATTTTCTATCCATATTTCACATATAATTATCTTAAAAACTTGACAACGTCTTTGCAGATGGATGAATAGGGTTGCAAATAGAATTAGTAATATTGAAAGTATTTTAAGTTTTAAAATAGTCTCCCTGATCCTTGTCACCATTGGATCCCAAGTATGTGCTTGACAATGTTCGTTCAAAATTCTTGGCTCTTCTGCCTCACACTTGATTCTTAAAAGGTTCCCTCCTGTTGGCATTGCCTTCATTAAGCGGGCCATCTGCTGTAATTCACATCAGGTCTGGTTTGCGGTAGATGAGTTAGAGCCCTGTAAGGCAGCCATATTGTGATACACCTGGGAGGGCTGGGCTTTACGGAGTGTGGCCCAGGTCATTTCCTGCGTGTGTATTGCACACACGGGCAGCTGCTCTAACATTCTGCCACGCGTTGTCGCATCACATTTCTTTGACTAAGCTCAAGAACATCGAGTGCATTGACAACGCCCTAAATATTTCTGTCTTTGTCATTCCAAATATTTCATTTCATTTCTATGTATGTATTTATACATATATTTAACATTCTTGTTTATTTTCAAATCTATAATCTAGTATTTAAAAAAATTTTTTTTAACGTTTATTTATTTTTGAGACAGAGAGAGAGCATGAATGGGGGAGGGTCAGAGAGAGAGGGAGACACAGAATCCGAAGCAGGCTCCAGGCTCCAACCTGTCAGCACAGAGCCCGACGCGGGGCTCGAACTCACGGACTGCGAGATCATGACCTGAGCTGAAGTTGGGCGCTTAACCCACTGAGCCACCCAGGTGCCCCTATAATCTAGCATTTTTAAAAAAAAATTTTTTTTTCAACGTTTATTTATTTTTGGGACAGAGAGAGACAGAGCATGAACGGGGGAGGGGCAGAGAGAGAGGGAGACACAGAATCGGAAACAGGCTCCAGGCTCTGAGCCATCAGCCCAGAGCCTGACGTGGGGCTCGAACTCACGGACCACGAGATCGTGACCTGGCTGAAGTCGGACGCTTAACCGACTGCGCCACCCAGGCGCCCCTAGCATTTTTATTCACAGTAAAACACTTTTAGTTTTTAGAAATGTTTATTTATTTATTTATTTGAGAGAGAGAGAGAGAGAGAGAAAGTACATGTGCAAGCAGAGGAGGGAGAGAGGGAGAGAGACAATCCCAAGCAAGCTCCATGCTCAGTGCAGAGCCTGATGTGGGGCTTGATCCCACAACCCTGGGGTCATGACCTGAGCTGAAATCGAGTTAGCTGCTTAACTGACGGAGCCACCCAGGCACCCCAGCACTGTTTTAAAATACAAAAAATTTCAGGGCTCCTAGTTGGCTCAGTTGGTGTAGCTTATGACTCTTGATCTCGGGGTTGTGAGTTCCAGCCCCACATTGGGCATAGAGATTACTTAAAATAAATAAATTATATATACATATATATGTTTTGCAAGTGACTTGTTCTGCGAGTGTTCTGCAAGATGAACAAACATTTCTAATAAATCTTAACTTGATAAATGAACAGTGTCTTGCAATGCGAGTAGTGCATGATGCCGAACATCACATGATCACAATTGAGCCAACGGTTCTTGAGATTTGCTTTGATAGACAAGTGCCTTGGATGATAAGCATGTTTCTGGAACAAATTATGCTCGCAAGCCAAGGCTTTACTGTATCCGTACGTAGGTTTTTCGGAAGAAAACAAAAACAAGTACTGATGTAAACGATCACTACTTGCTTTGGTGATCAGCCAAATCAAAGCAATAAGTACATATGCATATATACACTTACATATAAATATATATATATGAAATTTCAGCTCTGAGTTTCAGGTACTCTGCTTTCTAAATTTGTCAGGCATGTTTCGTCGTCATCTTGAGGCCAGCATTACAGTAATTTCAAGTGAAATTCACTACTGTCATGGTCTGAATATTTCTGTGTTTTAAAGCCAGAATTGGTAAAAAGTGTAACGGTTAAGTGCATGGATGCTCTCCTCAGGCTGCCCAGATTGGAACCTAGCTTTATGCTCAATGGCTGTCTGCCATTGGGCAGGTCATTTAACCTCTCCGTGCCTCATTTTCCTCAACTGTCAGTGGGAGATAATAATTATACACGCATGTTAGGATTCATTCTTAGCATTCATCTTGAGGATAAAATCAGAAAAGCACTTAGAACAGTTCCTGGCACTTGGACAATACTATATATAGCTGGTTTTATTTATAGTGTTGTATTTCAAACATAAAAGTCTAGATCTAGCTTTTGAAAACTTTTTTTTTTTTTTAAGTAAGCTCTATCCCCAGCGTGGGGCTAGAACTTACAACCTTGAGATCAAGAGTCACATGCTCTACCGATTGAGCCAGTCGTGTTCCCTCTCTCATAGGTATTGATAGTAGATATGTGATGATTAGTTACTGAAGAAAATGAACTGCTAGATTATTCTATACTACTACCATTTGGAATTCCACTTGATGGACAGTGGGGTGGGTTAGAGAAAGCGTGTTTAGAATCTTTTTGTGGAAAGTGGGTAGAATGCTTTGTTTAAAAAAAAATTCTTTTTAAGTGTATTTAGTTTTGAGAGACAGGAGACAGAGCATGAGCAGGGGAGGGGCAGAGAGAGGGAGACCCAGAATACGTAGCAGGGTCCAGGCTCCCGGAGCTGTCAGCACAAAGCTTGCCACGGGGCATGAATTCGTGAATCATGAGATCGAAATCTCTTTCAAAAGTAAATACACTTAAAAAAAATTTTAAGTCATTTAAATGATTTAAAAATCAGAGTTACCAATAGAGAAACCATAAGCACAACAGAAGAAGAGTAAGAAATGTGTGAGTGTGTTAGTGCCAGCTCGGCATGTGCCCACAGGAATCGAGTGTCTCTGGGTTCAAAGAACACCTGTTGGGCAAGACAGAGGCCGTGCAATTGAAATGTCATCAGCAGTTGAGCTACCCCAAAGGGATCGGGGGTTTTCCTTGCTTTGTGTTCTACCTTGACGAAAATGAGAGATGTAAATTATCACAGAAAGTATACACGCTTGCCTTGTTTTCCATGAATAACTGACTTTCCATACACTTTTGAAAGTCCTCCCTTTTTCTGTTTCTGTCTGCCACTTTCTTTTTCCATTTGGGAAGCTGGAGTGACTCATGCTCCACTCACTGAAGCCACAGTTCCATTTGCGTGTAATCCCGCGGAGCCTGTGTGTTTGTGTGTGTGTTTACATCTGTCCTTTGAAAGGAAGGAAATAGAAGCAGAGTTCCCCCAAAGTGTTAGAGAGTAATTGAATATTTAAAGTGATGTATCATAATTCAGTATTAATTTATTCAATAAACTTTAAACAATGTTTTGATTGCCTACTATGGGAAACATGCCAGATGGTGGGGAAATCATGAGAAGAAAGAAAACAAAATCTCTTCCCCCAAGAGGATAATACTCGTAGAGACATGGGCATCAAAATATTGCTGTGAAACAAAGACCTTGGTGACCAGCATATAGTGAGAGGACAGAGGAGACAGTAATTGCATACTGTTAAATAGCAGAGATTCAACCGAGTAAATTTTAAAGATCTAATTGGCTTTATTAATCGATCCATGAACCAGGCAGCATCCCGTTTAGCAAGTAGAGAAAAACTCCAAAGGACTACAGAAAGGGAAAAGGTTTTAAAGGCTGGACCAGGAAGTCATAAACAGAAAACAGGATTATTTCAGGTGAGGTCACCTTCATGTGGGGACAAAAAGGCCTTAGTAGGTGGATTACCTCATCTTCCTTTGGGAGATGGAAAGGGCCCCTGTGACAGATTACCTTATTGGTGATGACCAGAAAATTCCTGACTAGACTGGTTGGGAATACATTCCTGGGGGGTTGAAACAGCAGTTAGCTTAGTTATTAAGTCTTGGTTTATTGACTTGAGGCCTTAACCTAAGTGACGCCATTTTGGGCCTTTTTTTTTTTAAACAATACCTATTTCTAATGAGAAGAAAGATCTTCTTTTTCAGCGTGACATAAGGATCTACATATGCTGTCAAAATATTTTTAAAGGCAACCATTATTTTGGTAATATAGGCATTCTAGCAAAGCCAAGACAAATTACCAAGGAGGAATAAAAAGGCAACATTTGCTGTGTTCCTATATGCAATTTTATGATGAAGCTAAAATAATTTAGCCGGTGTGGTACTGGTACAGTATTAGCCAGAAAGCTAAATTAAACAGAATAAGGTTACATAAAAGTCCAAGGAAAATGAATACCTCCCCACTGATCATGAAAGAATAATTTTTTTTTAATATTTACGGTTTAGGGGCACCTGGTTGACTCAATCAGTAGAGCATGCAACTCTTGATCTCAAGGTTGTGAGTTCGAGCCTCATGTTGGATGTAGAGATTACTTAAAATCTTAAAACAAACAAACAAACAAAAAAACAACCTAAAAAACAAAATCAATGGGTTATAGCCGTTGGTTAGCTATTTTTTAAATGTTTGTTTATTTTTGAGACAGAGAGAGAGAGAGAGAGAGAGAGAGAGAGAGTAAGTAGGAGAGGGGCAGAGAGAGAAGGAGACACAGAATCCAAAGCAGGCTCCAGGCTCTGAGCTGTCAGCACAGAGCCTGATGTGGGGTTTGAGCTCAAGAACCATGAGATCATGGCCTGAGTTGAAGTTGGACACTTAACCAACTGAGCCATCCAGGTGCCCCACAATTGGCTAGCTATTTGAGAAAAAAAGGATTTTTTTTAAATTATTATTTTTTCAATATATGAAATTTATTGTCAAATTGGTTTCCATACAACACCCAGTGCTCATCCCAAAAGGTGCCCTCCTCAATACCCCTCACCCACCCTCCACTCCCTCCCACCCCCCATCAACCCTCAGTTTGTTCTCAGTTTTTAAGAGTCTCTTATGCTTTGGCTCTCTCCCACTCTAACCTCTTTTTTTTTTTTTTTTTTTCCTTCACCTCCCCCATGGGTTTCTGTTAAGTTTCTCAGGATCCACATAAGAGTGAAAACATATGGTATCTGTCTTTCTCTGTATGGCTTATTTCACTTAGCATCACACTCTCCAGTTCCATCCACGTTGCCACAAAGGGCCATATTTCATTCTTTCTCATTGCCACGTAGTACTCCATTGTGTATATAAACCACAATTTCTTTATCCATTCATCAGTTGATGGACATTTAGGCTCTTTCCACAATTTGGCTATTGTTGAGAGTGCTGCTCTAAACATTGGGGTACAAGTGCCCCTATGCATCAGTACTCCTGTATCCCTTGGGTAAATTCCTAGCAGTGCTATTGCTGGGTCATAGGGTAGGTCTATTTTTAATTTTCTGAGGAACCTCCACACTGTTTTCCAGAGTGTCTTCACCAATTTGCATTCCCACCAACAGTGCAAGAGGGTTCCCGTTTCTCCACATCCTCTCCAGCATCTACAGTCTCCTGATTTGTTCATTTTGGCCACTCTGACTGGCGTGAGGTGATACCTGAGTGTGGTTTTGATTTGTATTTCCCTGATAAGGAGCGATGTTGAGCATCTTTTCATGTGCCTGTTGGCCATCCGGATGTCTTCTTTAGAGAAGTGTCTATTCATGTTTTCTGCCCATTTCTTCACTGGGTTGTTTGTTTTTCGGGTGTGGAGTTTGGTGAGCTCTTTATAGATTTTGGATACTAGCCCTTTGTCTGATATGTCATTTGCAAATATCTTTTCCCATTCCATTGGTTGCCTTTTAGTTTTGTTGGTTGTTTCCTTTGCTGTGCAGAAGCTTTTTGCATGTTGCTGTCCAGTTCTCCCAGCACCATTTGTTAAAGAGACTTTTTTCCATTGGATGTTCTTTCCTGCTTTGTCAAAGATTAGTTGGCCATACGTTTGTGGGTCTAGTTCTGGGGTTTCTATTCTATTCCATTGGTCTATGTGTCTGTTTTTGTGCCAATACCATGCTGTCTTAATGATTACAGCTTTGTAGTAGAGGCAAAAGTCTGGGATTGTGATGTCTCCTGCTTTGGTCTTCTTCAAAATTACTTTGGCTATTCGGGGCATTTTGTGGTTCCATATGAATTTTAGGATTGCTTGTTCCAGCTTCGAGAAGAATGCTGGTGCAATTTTGATTGGGATTGCATTGAATGTGTAGATAGCTTTGGGTAGTATTGACATTTTGACAATATTTATTCTTCCAATCCATGAGCATGGAATGTTTTTCCATTTCTTTATATCTTCTTCAATTTCCTTCATAAGCTTTCTATAGTTTTCAGCATACAGATCTTTTACAACTTTGGTTAGATTTATTCCTAGGTATTTTATGCTTCTTGGTGCAATTGGGAATGGGATGAGTTTCTTTATTTGTCTTTCTGTAGCTTCATTATTAGTGTATAAGAATGCAACTGAGGGGCGCCTGGGTGGCGCAGTCGGTTAAGCGTCCGACCTCAGCCAGGTCACGATCTCGCGGTCCGTGAGTTCGAGCCCCGCGTCGGGCTCTGGGCTGATGGCTCAGAGCCTGGAGTCTGTTTCCGATTCTGTGTCTCCCTCTCTCTCTGCCCCTCCCCCGTTCATGCTCTGTCTCTCTCTGTCCCAAAAATAAATAAACGTTGAAAAAAAAAAGTTAAGAAAAAAAAAGAATGCAACTGATTTCTGTACATTGATTTTGTATTCTGCAACTTTGCTGAATTCATGTATCAGTTCTAGCAGACTTTTGCTGGAGTCTATCGGATTTTCCATGTATAGTATCACGTCATCTGCAAAAAGCGAAAGCTTGACTTCATCTCTGCCAATTTTGATGCCTTTGATTTCCTTTTGTTGTCTGATTGCTGATGCTAGAACTTCCAACACTATGTTAAACAACAGCGGTGAGAGTGGACATCCCTGTCGTGTTCCTGATCTCAGGGAAAAAACTCTCAGTTTTTCCCCATTGAGGATGATGTTAGCTGTGGGCTTTTCATAAATGGCTTTTATGATGTTTAAGTATGTTCCTTCTATCCCGACTTTCTCAAGGGTTTTTATTAAGAAAGGGTGCTGGATTTTGTCAAAGGCCTTTTCTGCATTGATTGACAGGATCATATAGTTCTTATCTTTTCTTTTATTAATGTGATGTATCACGTTGATTGATTTGCGAATGTTGAACCAGCCCTGCATCCCAGGAATGAATCCCACTTGATCATGGTGAATAATTCTTCTTATATTCTGTTGAATTCGATTTGCTAGTATCTTATTGAGAATTTTTGCATCCATATTCATCAGGGATATTGGCCTGTAGTTCTTTTTTTACTGGGTCTCTGTCTGGTTTAGGAATCAAAGTAATACTGGCTTCATAGAATGAGTCTGGAAGTTTTCCTTCCCTTTCTATTTCTTGGAATAGCTTGAGAAGGATAGGTATTATCTCTGCTTTAAACGTCTGGTAGAACTCCCCTGGGAAGCCATCTGGTCCTGGACTCTTATTTGTTGGGAGATTTTTGATAACCGATTCAATTTCTTCGCTGGTTACGGGTCTGTTCAAGCTTTCTATTTCCTCCTGATTGAGTTTTGGAAGAGTGTGGGTGTTTAGGAATTTGTCCATTTCTTCCAAGTTGTCCAGTTTGTTGGCATATAATTTTTCATAGTGTTCCCTGATAATTGTTTGTATCTCTGAGGGATTGGTTGTAATAATTCCATTTTCTTTTTTTTTTTTTTTTTAATTTTTTTTTCAACGTTTATTTATTTTTGGGGCAGAGAGAGACAGAGCATGAACGGGGGAGGGGCAGAGAGAGAGGGAGACACAGAATCGGAAACAGGCTCCAGGCTCTGAGCCATCAGCCCAGAGCCTGACGCGGGGCTCGAACTCACGGACCGCGAGATCGTGACCTGGCTGAAGTCGGACGCTTAACCGACTACGCCACCCAGGCGCCCCGTAATAATTCCATTTTCATTCATGATTTTATCTATTTGGGTCATCTCCCTTTTCTTTTTGAGAAGCCTGGCTAGAGGTTTGTCAATTTTGTTTATTTTTTCAAAAAACCAACTCTTGGTTTCGTTGATCTGCTCTACAGTTTTTTTAGATTCTATATTGTTTATTTCTGCTCTGATCTTTATTATTTCTCTTCTCTGCTGGGTTTATGCTGCCTTTACTGTTCTGCTTCTATTTCCTTTAGGTGTGCTGTTAGATTTTGTATTTGGGATTTTTCTTGTTTCTTGAGATAGGCCTGGGTTGCAATGTATTTTCCTCTCAGGACTGCCTTTGCTGCGTCCCAAAGCGTTTGGATTGTTGTATTTTCATTTTCGTTTGTTTCCATATATTTTTTAATTTCTTCTCTAATTGCCTGGTTGACCCACTCATTCGTTAGTAGGGTGTTCTTTAACCTCCATGCTTTTGGAAGTTTTCCAGACTTTTTCCTGTGGTTGATTTCAGGTTTCATAGCATTGTGGTCTGAAAGTATGCATGGTATAATTTCAATTCTTGTATACTTATGAAGGGCTGTTTTGTGACCCAGTATATGATCTATCTTGGAGAATGTTCCATGTGCACTCGAGAAGAAAGTATATTCTGTTGGTTTGGGATGTAGAGTTCTAAATATATCTGTCAAGTCCATCTGATCCAATGTATCATTCAGGGCCCTTGTTTCTTTATTGACCGTGTGTCTAGATGATCTATCCATTTCTGTAAGTGGAGTGTTAAAGTCCCCTGCAATTACCACATTCTTATCAATAAGGTTGCTTATGTTTATGAGTAATTGTTTTATATATTTGGGGGCTCCGGTATTTGGCGCATAGACATTTATAATTGTTAGCTCTTCCTGATGGATAGACCCTGTAATTATTATATAATGCCCTTCTTCATCTCTTGTTACAGCCTGTAATTTAAAGTCTAGTTTGTCTGATATAAGTATGGCTACTCCAGCTTTCTTTTGGCTTCCAGTAGCATGATAAATAGTTCTCCATCCCCTCACTCTCAATCTAAAGGTGTCCTCAGATCTAAAATGAATGTCTTGTAGACAGCAAATAGATGGGTTTGTTTTTTTATCCATTCTGAAACCCTATGTCTTTTGGTTGGCGCATTTAATCCATTTACATTCAGTGTTATTATAGAAAGATACGGGTTTAGAGTCATTGTGATGTCTGTATGTTTTATGCTTGTAGTGATGTCTCTGGTACTTTGTCTCACAGGATCCCCCTTAGGATCTCTTGTAGGGCTGGTTTAGTGGTGACAAATTCCTTCAGTTTTTGTTTGTTTGGGAAGACCTTTATCTCTCCTTCTATTCTAAATGACAGACTTGCTGGATAAAGGATTCTCGGCTGCATATTTTTTCTGTTTAGCACACTGAAGGTATCGTGCCAATTCTTTCTGGCCTGCCAAGTTTCAAAAGAGAGATCAGTCACGAGTCTTATAGGTCTCCCTTTATATGTGAGGGCACGTTTACCCCTTGCTGCTTTCAGAATTTTCTCTTTATCCTTGTATTTTGCCAGTTTCACTATGATATGTCGTGCAGAAGATCGATTCAAATTACGTCTGAAGGGAGTTCTCTGTGCCTCTTGGATTTCAATGCCTTTTTCCTTCCCCAGTTCAGGGAAGTTCTCAGCTATTATTTCAAGTACCCCTTCAGCACCTTTCCCTCTCTCTTCCTCCCCTTGGGATACCAATTATGCGTATATTATTTCTTTTTAGTGTATCACTTAGTTCTCTAATTTTCCCCTCATACTCCTGGATTTTTTTTATCTCTCTTTTTCTCAGCTTCCTCTTTTTCCATAACTTTATCTTCTAGTTCACCTAGTCTCTCCTCTGCCTCTTCAGTCCAAGCCGTTGTCGTTTCCATTTTATTTTGCATTTCATTTAAAGCGTTTTTCAGCTCCTCCTGACTGTTCCTTAGTTCCTTGATCTCTGTAGCAAGAGATTCCCTGCTGTCCTCTATACTGTTTTCAAGCCCTGCGATTAATTTTATGACTATTATTCTAAATTCACTTTCTGTTATATTATTTAAATCCTTTGTGGTCAGTTCATTAGCTGTTGTTATTTCCTGGAGATTCTTCAGAGGGGAATTCTTCCGCTTGGTCATTTTGGATAGTCCCTGGCGTGGTGAGGACCTGCAGGGCACTTCCCCTGTGCTGTGGTGTATAACTGGAGTTGGTGGGCGGGGCCGCAGTCTGACCTGATGTCTGCCCCCAGCCCACCGCTGGGGCCACAGTCAGACTGGTGTGTGCCTTCTCATCCCCTCTCCTAGGGGCGGGATTCACTGTGGGGTGGCGTGGCCCGTCTGGGCTACTTGCACACTGCCAGACTTGTGGTGCTGGGGATCTGGCATATTAGCTGGGGTGGATTGGCAGGGTGCACAGGGGCGGGAGGGGCAGGCTCAGCCTGCTTCTCCTTCGGTGATCTGCTTCGGGAGGGGACCTGCGGCACCGGGCGGGAGTCAGACCCGCCGGAGGGACGGATCTGCAGAAGCACAGCGTTGGGTGTTGGCGAGGAGCAAGCAAGTTCCCTGGCAGGAACCGGTTCCCTTTGGGATTTCGGCTGGGGGATGGGCGGGGGAGATGGCGCTGGCGAGCGCCTTTGTTCCCCGCCAAACTGAGCTCTGTCGTCCCGGGGCTCAGCAACTCTCCCTCCCTTTGCCCTCCAGCCTTCCCGCTTTCCGAGCAGAGCTGTTAACTTATGACCTCCCAGACTCTAAGTCGCGCTTGCTGTCGGAACACAGTCCTTCAGGCCCCTCCGCTTTTGCAAGCCAGACTCGGGGGCTCTGCTTGGCCGGCGAGCCGCCCCTCCGCCCCGGCTCCCTCCCGCCAGTCCGTGGAGCGCGCACCGCCTCGCCGCCCTTCCTACCCTCTTCCGTGGGCCTCTCGTCTGCACTTGGCTCCGGAGCATCTGTTCTGTGTCTTCTGGTGGTTTTCTGGGTTAGTTAGGCAGGTGTAGGTGGAATCTAAGTGATCAGCAGGACGCGCAGTGAGCCCAGCGTCCTCCTACGCCGCCATCTTCCCTCCCCTCCGAGAAAAAAAGGATTCTTAGCCTGACACTGGATTCCTAATTGATTCCAGGTGGATTAAAGGACTAACTATAAAAAGAGAATAGCAAAAAGAAAATTTTATATGTGGAAGAACTTTTCAAGCATGACACGAAAGGTGAAAGTGTAAAAGGATAAATAAGGAATGAACGTGAAAATTTAATGTGCATCAAAATACACCATGAACAAACTTTAAAGGATAAAAACAATAGGAAACACTTTGCAATGCGTATTTCTTAAAAGGGCTCTTAGAAATTAACAAGAAAATAAATACACACAAAAAAAATACACCAAAGAGCATACTATATATATTAAATATAGATGTAAATCTAAATATTTATAAAGACTGAAAGGAAGTATTGATACTGGTGAATCATATAAGGAGATTATGGGAATTTTAATTTTTTTTCTGTTTGCTTACATTTTCTAAACACTTGTCAATGAATATAAGAAAAAAATGATAATAGTAAAATAAAAGGATAATAGGAAGGGCGCTTGGCTGGCTCAGTCAGTAGGGCATGTGACTCTTGATCTTGGGGTTGTGAGTTCAAGCCCCATGTTGGGCACAGAGCTCACTTTTTAAGAAAAAGGATAATAAGAGGAGCTAGACAGTCTCATAAAACACTAAAAATACTAATGTAAGCATCAGCCTGGCATATCACTTGTGAAGGAGGACATAGCAATACTTATCAGAAACCATATTACTTCATATACCCCCCCTTTTTTTAATGTTTATTTATTTTTAGAGACAGCAAGTGAGCAGGGGAGGGATAAAGAGAGAGGAGTGAGAGAGAATCCCAAGCAGGCTCCAAGCCCTAATGGCATGGAGCCCTACGTGGGGCTTAAACTCAGGACCATGAGAACATGGCTTGAGGCAAAATCAAGAGTCAGAGGCTTAACTGACCGAGCCACCTACAGGCTCCCATATACCCTTTGAATAAGTAATTTTCTTCCTAGCAATTTATTCTTTAAAAAAATTTTTTTTAATGCTTATTTGTTATTTTTGAGAGAGACAGAGACAGAGAGACAGAGCATGAGCAGGGGAGGAGCAAAGAGAGAGGGAGACACAGAATCCAAAGTAGGCTCCAGGCTCTGAGCTGTCAGCACAGAGCCTGACACGGGGTTTGAACTCACGAACCGGGAGACCATGACCTGAGCTGAAGTTGGCCGCTCAGCTGACTGAGCCACTCAGGCGCCCTTCTCGCAATTTATTCTAAAGAAACAGTTGGGAATCTATAAAGAAAATGTAGCTGCAAGAAAGTTCATGACATTGCTGTTCAAAACAAAAAAGGAGACCAAAGAAATATTGCACAGTAAAGGCTAGTTGAAAATGTGGGAAGTGTCCTCAAAGGAATACTACAAAACCATTTACGTGTTACTGCGAGGGCATGAAAACATTTGAGATGTATTATTGAACAAAAAAGTCATATTATGAATCATGGTTGAGATAACATTTTTATATAGACTCTATAGCTGATATCTGTATTTCTACCCTTTTCTCTGTATATTTATATACAGTATATTAAAAAGCTGTGGAAATGGTGTCTTAAATAATAATAGTGACCTCTGAGTAGTGAGATTACAGGTGATTTTTATTTCATTTTTGCTTATTTATATTTTCTAAAGTTTCTTCAATATACGTATATATACACACATATAACACATATGTGTATATATGTGTGTGTGTGTATATATATGTATCCATATTTCTCTCTATATCTGATATCAACACAGTATTTTTATCTCTACTCGTATATGTTTATATACATTACATGCATTATATATACATTATATAGATTACATACATTTATACACATTACATACATTATATACATATTTGTATTTGCTGAAGTTTCTCCCATAAACATGTATACACACACACATATATGCTGCTAAATATGCATATGTATGTGTACGTTCATGCATACAAACGTGTTCAGTGAAATAGGAAAAAAGTATTTTCTTTAAAAATTTTTTTTTTCTCAACGTTTTTTTGTTTTTTTTTGGTTTTTTTTTTTTTGGGACAGAGAGAGACAGAGCATGAACGGGGGAGGGGCAGAGAGAGAGGGAGACACAGAATCGGAAACAGGCTCCAGGCTCCGAGCCATCCGCCCAGAGCCTGACACGGGGCTCGAACTCACGGACCGCGAGATCGTGACCTGGCTGAAGTCGGACGCTTAACCGACTGCGCCACCCAGGCGCCCCAGGATGAAAGTATTTTCAAAAAGCAATCATCTTAGTAGTCAGATCCAGTGAATTTATTATTTGGTTTGTATTAATCGTTTTTAAAGTACAACGTGAAAAAGACCTCTGTTACCCGGCACGGTAGGTACAAAAGCGGGGAGCCTTCCTCTACGATAGTCCTCATCCATATTCCACATCGTCTCAAAATGAGGTCAATGAGTTTTTCTTTTTACATAAATTATCTTTGATGAGCTCTGAGGAAGTTCTGGCTTATCTTAAATTCTGTGATTAGGTAGTAGTTTTATAGCAAGGTTTGAATATCATTGCTGAATGACTAATTTTTGAAACAAAAACGATCCATGTTATTTAGAGCTGTACAGTTTACAGTTCTTTCTTTCTTTTTTCTTAAGCTTATTTATTTATTTTGAGAGAGGGAGAGAGAGGGACTGTGAGTGGGAGAAGGGGAGAGGCAAAGAGGGAGAGAATCTCAAGCCCGATCCGGGGCTCGATCTCACAAACTGGGAGACCATGACCTGAGCCAAAATCAAGAGCTGGACCCTTAACCGACTGAGCCACCCAGGCGCCCCTCACAGCTCTTTCATACACACTACCTTTATTGAATGCTCGTAACAGCCCTGAAATACGAGCGAGATGTTTTCACGTATGAGAAAATGGAAATTTCCCAATGTAAAGGAACTAGTGCAGGGTCACCCAACACATAGCTGGCGGAACTGGACTCAAACCCAGGTCTTGTGAGGAGGGACACTCAAGAGGGAACATATTTCACCCTCTTTTCCTCACACCATTTTCCTAAGATTTAAACGTGTTACCCTACTAGGTAAAAGTTCACATCTAATATGACATTGTCCCATTCCTATGTAGAACGCTAGTTGTCTGAAAAGCCTCTAAAGGGCGCCTCAGTTACTCCGTCCTGTGACACTTCACCCAGAACGGTCCTATGCACAAAAGCCATGAAATCCCTACAGATTATAAGGACTACAGAGAGGGAGGGAGGCAAACCATAAGAGACTCTTCAATACAGAGAACAAACTGAGGGTGGACGGGGGGTGGGGGAGAGGGGAAGGCGGGCGACGGGCACTGAGGAGGGCACCTGTTGGCATGAGCACTGGGTGATGTATGGAAGCCCAGTTGACAATAAATTGTATTTAAAAAAAAAAGACTAGACTAGGGTAGATTAGGGCTCTTGCGTCATCCTATCATGGCCATTTTTAGAAGACCCACAGCCCATTATCGCCGTGTATGCCAGGTGCATCCCATAAACCCCACACAACACCAACAACCCATGAGGCAGCCTCTATTATCCTAATTCTACACATGAGCAAATCGAGGCTCCGAAAAAGTGCCTTTGGTCGCGTGACTAATGAATGGCGCAGGCGGGATTGGAGTGCAACTGTATCCGACTCCAGACTCTGTCTGCAACCCCGCTCTGCCTTCCTTGACTCAATCTGTGTTTGCATTGTGCGGAGAAAACATGTGTCTCCCTGATACTGACAGTGTGCGCTTCAGATTATGTGGTTCTTTCCGGCAGAAAACAGTTATATTCACTAAATGGTGATGCAGCCCAATGCCAAGAGGAAGGTTACAGCACTGGAGAAAAACCACGTTTCATAGACCAAGGGGAGACCTTTCTTATTTTCCTCGCCCCTTTTGTACATGTTTGCCTTGCTATTAATAATTTCCTAAATCTCCTTAATGTAGCATCCATCACTAAGGTAGACGTCCCACCAAAAAAAAGAAAAAAAAAAAAAAAACAGAAAAAGACAATCAGGAAAAAGCTATATTGTCTCCTCTCAAGTTTTTTTGTGTTTTTGCTTTTTTTTTTTTCTCCCTCAAGTTTTTGGTGAGGTCTGCCACCTAAACAGTTTCCTCTCTAACAACTTGACCTTTGCTGAGCCGGTAGAGAAGAACCCTTTACTAGCTCAGATTAGGACCACTCCAAATATTTGGACACACGATATATGTGTTTGGCATTCCGGCCATTGCTCCTATGGCCTATAATACAAATAAACCTTTGTTCGACCGCGGATTTCAACCAGATCTCAGACCTGGTCACAAGAAGCAGCAATCGTGTGTGTTGTTTCTGTTGACAGTTATTTACACAGTGGTTCAAAAGTTTTGGGGCCAAAGAGTTGTATAGGATAGCGGTACCTTTCAGTTTCAGTACTGTTAACAATTTTGCTGTTTTTGCTCTCCTGTGACCAGTGGTATAAAAACTAGTATTCTGGGGCGCCCGCTTGGCTCAGTTGGTGGAGCAGGCGACTCTTGATCTCAGGGTTGTGCGTTCGATCCCCGCGTTGGGTGTAGAGATGGCTTAAAAACAAAATCTTGAAAAAAAATAAAAATAAAAAGCACAAAGGGACATAGAAACATTGAAGCAAAGGTGATTTGCCAAACCATGTGCTTGCCAATTCTTAACGAATCAGGTGTTAGGAACGGCTTTAAAGTTTTGTGTTTCCTTCCCACCCACTTTTGGCTTTTTCAGAGGAGCAGAGACAGTGGAAAAGCAAAATAGTTCCAAGAGGGATGCTTTTCATTTCTTGATTTGCCTTTAAAGCTTTAAGTTGATATTTGAGAAAGGAGTGAGTAGTCACAATTTTAGAAGTGGAATTTTAGAACTCGTACAAATATAAACATTTCCTGGCTTATAAATAGCAGACAGTTACAAATGTTTATCCCTTATCTCCACACTGTTGGAGCCTCAAACTAGTCCCTTAAAAACTGTCATGCTGGCAGTGAGGGGTCAAGACAGAACAGTTAGAACTTCAGATGCCAAAAAAAAAACACCCATACTGAAAGCAGGTATGGAAATCAGACTTCAGCAGACCTGGTATGTCCCTGGGTTCTCCCTCTCACGCTAAAGCCTTTTTTTGTTGTTGTTTTTTCTGTTTTAAATCTCATTTTATTTCCCCAACATCCTACCAGTTAAAAACCTCGCTCCCTCCCTCCCTCTCTCCCTGCAGGATGTTGTTAAAAAATGCAACGCATCTGGGATGTCAAAGGCATCTTAGTCATTCGTACCTCAGTGTAAATTGGCTCAAAAAGGTTGCTTTTTTTAAAGCCCCTAAAAGAAATAACGGATGCCAAGTTTGCCGGGCTTCTGGCAAAAACTCAGAGGATTCGGACACCGAACCTGCGGTCATCCCTAAGCTTTCGTGGGAGGTGGGGAGGATTGGAAAAGGGGTGCAGCTGCGACACTCCGAAGTTAGGACAGAAAGGCGGAAAGAGGGAACGGTGCCAGGAATAAACTGCCTCTTTTCAGAATTTGTCTATATCTGGCCACGTGTCAAGGCTTTCATTTTTAGTGTCGAAGGGAAAACCTTATCCATTCAAACATTCAAGCATCCAATCCTTCTCCCCTCAGCAGACAAACCTTTAGTTACCCCCCCCCCCGACTTCAGGCAGGGAGGGGGGAGAATAATCCCCGTCTTAATTGGTGCAGAAGTTTCCTATTTCCTGTTTTTGTTGTTACCACTGGAAACTTTGCCGTATGTATCTGCAGCACACTACAGACTCTTAGAAAGACTGGGAGAGCCCTGTTCGGTCCCTTTTTGTGAAGCCGTGTCCCAGAGAGAAGGGCTTGAGTTTGTCAGAGCAAATCGGTGGCCGAGCAGGGAATAGAAACCACCTCGCTGGTGGTAATGTTAACTAGCAAAGGTCTCGTATAAAAATACGGAAAGCTAAGTGACAACAACGGGCGAGAGTAAACTAATGCGACTCGTCAGTTTCACACTCCGGAAGCGTTGTGTTTTTGAACCAACGGTGCAACGTTTTGCTAACTGAAAAATGTGTATGCGGCCGCCTATTGAGCTGGTTGAGGGGTCCCGCCTTATTCACCGCCCACCCCTTTTTCTTAACTCTTGTGGGGGCTTTCTCACTGCCTCAGTCTGCTGCCCCACTTTTCTCCCCTGGTTCTTTTCCTACTTCTTACTTTTCAGGGAAGCCAGGTGGCTGTGGGCGGTGAAGCTCCTGTTGTCCTTACAATTTCCTCCTCCTTTAGAGGGAGACCAACTAGTGCATTCAATGCTCTGGACCCCTGGGCCAGGCCTGCCATGCCACGCACCAATTTACACGAACTGATCAGGGTGTCATTTCATCTAACAGGGGGAGATGAAATTAACAACTGCATTTGCATTCGCTCTAGGCTGTGATTCCCCCAGAACTTTGAGGCGTGTGACACTGTTATCGTTTATACCCACCAGCCGCCGTCTTCTATGGCCCCTTCTTCTAATGTGGTTTTCTTCAAATGGATGGATGTACGGTCCGAGACCCCAAGTAACCCTTGACACTGATGGGCCAAAAGTTATACAATCAACAAAGGTGAAGCTTCAGGCAGTTGATGTTGCAGGGTATATAAAGGCATCTGAAAAGTCTTCCGCTTGTATACATAAACATTTTCATATTTAAATACATCAAAAAAAATTTTTTAAATGTTTTTATTTATTTGTGAGAGAAAGAGAAACAGTGAGCAGGAGAAGGGCAGAGAGAGAGAAGGAGACACAGAATCTGAAGCAGGCTCCAGGCTCTGGGATGTCAGCCCAGAGCCCCCTGCGGGGCTCGAACTCACAAGCTGTGAGATCATGACCTGAGCTGAAGTCGGACGCCCAACTGACTGAGCCAGCCAGGCGCCCCTTTAAATACATTTTACGCCCTGCGTAATACAGAGTAGGGTTTATTAACCCAAATAAACTCAAGCCCTCCGAAAGGTTGTGTGCATACACAGTTTCATAGCTATTAGCAGAATCTCAAAGGGTCCCAGAATACAAAGTTAAAGAACCATGAATTCAGATGATAAATGCGTCATTTAAATCATCTCACCAATTTTACTGATTTTTGTCTCTCCCATTTGGATGCATTTCCTCATTGACTTTCTTTCACTTGTGGCCTAAAAGGCTTCAAGTCACCGGATTGTCTTAATATTCATTTATTTTTGAGAGAGAGAGAGACAGAGTGCGAGTGGGAGAGGGGCAGAGCGAGAGGGAGACACAGAATCCGAAGCACGCTCCAGGCTCTGCCCTGACACCCCCAGAGCCCGGAGTGGGGCTCAAACTCACAGACTAAGAGATCATGACCTGAGCCAAAGTTGGACACGCAACTGACTGAGCCATCCTGGTGCCCCAAGTCATAGGATTTTTCTTACATCAGTTTCCTTTATGTGCTGTTGATTGACTTGAGTGAAAGGTAAGCCATAGAACAGGACTTTGACGTAATAGCAAGATGATTTCTGTCATGGGAGAATCATGAGCTTTAGGATTAGCAGACTGGAGTTCAGCTGTGCCACAAAGGTCACTCAAGATCGATTTTATAGCTTCTTTGAGTCTCTGTCTCTGACCTGTATCTTGGGGGAAAAGTATCTATTTCATGGGGTTGTCATGAGTATGGCATAGCACACACCTGTAAAGAACCTACCCACCGTAGTTCATGACGCCTAAGAGACACTGAATAAACACGTTTTCTTCCTTCTCTGGCACGAACCAGACTGTTGGACGTGCTGTGATTTTGTGAAGTTACGCTACATGCAAGGACCGTACCCCTGCTGATATTTACCTGTGGGCGGACCTTCTGCTTTTAGGCCAGAGGCAAGTCCTCTAGACTACAGCTGTCAAACTAGGAGCACTTTACCATCCTCTCTCCACTTCTGATGTCCTCCTTTGCATTCCTGTCACCTCCTCCCTTTCTGCGACTCCTGCTCCTTCCCAATATCCGCAGGAAGAGTCCACTCGTTGTCATCTCAACGTCTCCAAGGACCTCAGAGAAAAAAAAAAAGGTATCAAAGGGAAGAATAAATATAATACGGCTAAAGCATGACAATACATTACACATTTTGCTCCGGGGAAAGGCTGACATGAAACGTTTGAAGAAACATGAAACAAACCCTAAAGATAGATGATTTTTCACATCTGAAAGGCAATTTCCCCCAACCACCCCCTCCCCCCAAGCTTCAAAGCAAGGGTTCCTTTTGTCATCTGCCTGATGGGTTACTCTGGACAGGGTTTAACTTATGAAATTGCTCCAATGCCCCTTAAAAGGTGTGCTAGTGAAAATGATGAATGTGAGCTCTTAATTGAAAATTTAAAAACATCCACGCAGCAAAGCGTAGTAAACACATTTGCTCTTTGGTAAAAGTTTCAAAAATGAGTACCTTCCATAGGCCACATTTGCACTCAATAACCAATAGGATGATTCGAGAAATAAGCCAGGGAAGAATATGTCTTCGGGCTCAGTGTTCTCCTCAAAGCGTCCCCTGCAGTTTTGATTCATCAAACACTTCAAAGATTTTTTTTCTCTAATTTAGACAAATTTTTTTTTTATTATTTCATTATGAACCTTAACATATTATACCGATAAAAAAGTGAACATACCTATGAAAATATTAATAATTACTTACAGTAATAGAGACTTAATTTTTCTTTTTTTTGCTACAGAAAAGTTGGTGAATTTTCAGCATCATATATAATTTCAAAAGAATTCCAAAAAAAGTTGTATTCAATTAGGAAGAAATTTGGGGCGCCTGGGTGGCTCAGTCAGTTAAGCGTCTGACCTCAGCTCACAGTTTGATCTCACAGTTTGTGGGTTCGAGCCCCACGTCAGGCTCTGTGCTGACAGCTCAGAGCCTGGAGCCTGCTTCAGATTCTGTGTGTCCTTCTCTCTCTGTCCCTCCCCCGCTCACACTCTGTCTTTCAAAAATGAATAAATGTTAAAAATATTTTTTAAATTGTTAAAAAAGCAAATAAATAACAAAGAAGAAATTTAAACAAGTTAATGGTGATACAGGCTGAGGGATTTTGCCAGTGGGATATAATAAGTTTGAGTTCAGTTGCATAAACATTGAATAATGCAACACTCTTCTTATAAAATTTAATAAAACAGAACTTTGAGACATTCTGAATTTCTGAAAAAAATTAGTTTCTGAGCAACATTTGTGTAATCCTTACATCAAATGACCATGATTTCCTGTTCCAACTATATCTTCACACAAATGATGTTTCGGAAAACATAATTTTATTATTGTAAATTGAATCATACAGATGCTCTAGAGACACGTGTTTTTATCTATTTGTTTATTCTTAAGCTTATTTATTTATTTGGAGAGAGTGTGCACGAGTGAGTGGGGGAGGAGCAGAGAGGGAGAGAAGGAGAGAGAGAATCCTAAGCAGACTGCACTGTCAGTGCAGAGCCCAATGCAGAGCTCGATCCCACCACTGTAAGATCATGCCCTGAGCCGAGATCAAGAGTTGGACACTTAATCGACTGAGCCACCCAGGCAACCCTATTATTTATTTATTTTAAATTTATTTTTTTTAATATTGATTTATTTTTGAGAGAGACAGACAGACAGAGCATGAGCAGGGGAGGGACAGAGAAAGGGGGAGATACAGAATTGGAAGCAGGCTCCAGGCTCCGAGCTGTCAGCACAAAGCCTGACTCGGGGCTTGAACCCACAAAGCCAAAGTCAGATGCTTAACGAACTGAGCCACCCAGGCACCCCTATTTATTTATTTATTTATTTATTTTTTTCAAGAAACTGTTAGTTTCTAATTTTTTTAAATGTTTATTTATTTTTGAGAGAGAGAGAGAGAGAAAGAGAATGAATGGGGTTGGGGCAACGAGAGAGGGAGACACAGAATGTGAAACAGGCTCCAGGCTCTGAGTTGTCAGCACAGAGCCTGACGCGGGGCTCGAGCTCAGGAACCGTGAGATCATGACCCGAGCCGAAGTCGGACGCTCAACCGTTTGAGCCACCCAGATGCCCTGCTATTTATTTATTTTTAAGGTTTATTTATTTATTTTTTATTATTAAGTACTGTCTACACCCAAAGTGGGGCTCCAACTCGTGACTCCAAGATCAAGAGTCACATGCTCTTCTGACTGAGGCAGCCAGGGGCCCCGAAGTGTGTTGTTTTTAAGGCCCGATAGCATCTCATTTGGTAAAATGTGAATGGCTAGTATCTAGATATTATTTTAGGATTCTGAATTTGTACATAGTGAGGAGGCGGGGGCAATAATTGGAGGGAAAGGCACCAACATTATTTGAACATCCCTTTGGGGCCAGGCATCTCATTTAATCCCCTAACCCACCGGCAAATTAGGTATTCTCGCCTCATTTTTATAGAAGAGGAAACTGCCTAAGTCTACAGAGTTAATCATGGGGAAAAAAATCATCAGCACTTGATGACAGGATGTGAATATTACATATATGTTTATTGTAAATTTTTTTTTTATTGTAAAATTTTTAAATAATTTATTTGGTGAAAATTTTCAAATAATTACAAAGGCGGTACGATCTCATCATCACCCAGATTAAAAAATGATCAAGACTGACACATTTGCTTCATCTTTTCCTTTTTTCTTTTACTTCTCGATTTGCTGAAGTATTTTGAAGCCACCCCCAGATGTGTCATTTTATCCCTGCGTGTCTGTCTTTAAAAAAATACGGAGTAAAGAAAAATGACAGTGCTGTTACAATACCTCATAAAGGAACGATAATTCCTTGGTGTCATCTGAGTCAGTCCATAATTCACTTCCCTAATTGCTTTAAAAATATCTTTTTTCTTCTGGCTTGCTCACATCAAATTATGAGCATGCATTTTAGCTAAGTTAAGGTTCAGTTCTTGTGGTTCTAGAAAACAGAGCAATGACAGAGAGCTGATGTTTCTGCAAAGTGAAGATTCCCCAAAGGATGCCACAATATTCTTAGTTTGAATTTCATAGGCCACCAATTAAACTAACAATTGGTGGGGCGCCTGGGCGGCTCAATCGGTTAAGCGTCTGACTCTTGAGTTTTGGCTCAGGTCATGATCTCACGGTTTGTGAGATCAAGTCCCGAGTAGGGTTCTGTGCTGACAGCATGGAGCCTGCTTGGGATTCTCTGTCTCCCTCTCTCTCTCTGCCCCTCCCCGGCTTGCTCTCTCTGTCTCAAAAAATAAACTGAAACAAAATTTTTTAAGTATAAAAAAATTAACGAATGAAAGGAATGACCGTAAAAGGTTATTTTGGGGGTTTTGTTTTGCTCTTTATTTATTTATTTTTATTTTAGAGAGAAAGCGCATGAGCAGGGAGATGGGCAGAGGGAGAGAGAATCCTAAGTAGGTGCCCTTTGGAGCTGGATCCCGCGATCCCGGGATCATGACCTGAACTGAAATCAAGAGTTGGACGCTCACCTGGCTGAGCCACCCAGGGCCCCTGTTTTACTCTTTAAAAGAAGAAAACCTTGCCATCTCCCAATACCATGTTATGAATTGAGTGTTTCTTTCCCTTTAAAATAGTATATACACTGAAACCTAACCTCCAGTGTGACAGTACTGGGAGGTCGGTGCTCTTTTATAAAGGGCACAAATCCCGTTCAGGAGGGCTCCACCCCTCAGGACCTAATCACCTCCCAAAGCCCCCACCTCCTCATATCATCAGCTTAGGGGTTAGGATTTAAACATATGATTTGAGGAGAACATAAACATTCAGGCCATAGCACAGCCTGAGACCATTATTTTATTCTTCAGAAGGACACGTAATACACAAACGTAGGAAAGATGTTATCACAAAATGACTGGCCTTCCCAGGAAAGGATGTTTAGCAACTCTGTAAATATGTCTTAGAATATGGATTTAACAACTGAAAAATACCTCAAAATTAATAATATCAAGTGTTGCACGTCTATAGTGAAAACCAACATTATCCAGTATACGTAGGATCATAACAGGCAGCCAACAGTGGTCGATCTGACCATTTACTCAACCTCTCTACACCTTAGCCTTCGTAAGATGGGATAACATTAGTCCTACTCATTAGGTTCTCGTCAGTAGACATACGGCGTATCTAACGCATAAACTATGTATTAAACAAATTCCAACTAATTATTAACTTCAAGTTTCAGATAGTCTGCGCAAAAGAACATAAACTCAGCCCCTCATCTGCACTTGGTTTTCATGGGAACTTGGAGAACTGGTGAGGAAACTCTTGTTAAAGTTTTATTTTTTTTTTATTTTAGAGAAAAAGAGAGAGTGCTAGCAGGGGAGAGGGGCGAGGGACGAGGGGGGAGGAGAGAGAGAGAGAGAGAGAGAGAGAAAGAGTCTTAAGCAGGCTCCATGAGGAGCGTGGAGGCCAACATTGGGCTCAATCTGATGACCCTGGGATCATGACCTGAGCCAAAATCAAGAGTCAAATGCCCAACCGACTGAGCCACCGAGGCGCCCGTGGAAACTCCATTCATCTCTCCTCGAGGCAGATGGTTGTTTTTTTTCTGCCAGCTGATGTGTAGAGCAGCCAGAATTAATGATATCTCTAGGGGGATGTGTTTGAAAGAAGTAAGATTAAATGGGGACAGGGTTATTTCTTTCTTGTTTGTGAAACGCTTTGGTGACTGTGAAGTCTTTCTAAATATGTCTCCCAAGTTGACATGTTAGTTCATATTTTGGAAGCTTTTTCATAATATCCTAATTTTTCTAATGACCAGTGAGTGGGTAAAAGCAAATTCAAGTCTGCGGACTGAAAAACCGAAGCACAAAATAATTAAGTTGCTTAGCATAATAAGAGCTAGCATTTATTGAGACTTAAGCTTCTGAATGCTTTATATTTATCTTAACTCCTATGATCCTCAGGGCAATCCTGGCTTGTCGGTGAGACTTCTTGTCTGTTATAAATTTTAAGTTTTTTTTTTTTTTTTTTGAAAGAGAGAGAGAGAGAGAGCGTGAGCAGGGGAGGGACAGAGAGAGAGAGAGAGAGAGAGAGAGAGAGAGAGAGAATCCCAAGCAGGCTCCATGCTGTCAGTGCAGAGCTAGATGGGGGTGGGGTGGGGTAGTGGGGGGCTCCATTCTACAATCCCCAAGATCATGACCTGAGCGGAAATCAAGAGTCTGATGCTTAACGGACAGAGCCACGGTGGGGGGGCGGGATGGGAGGAGGGGGGGTAAGGGTGGTGGGGGGGCACCTCACATCTATTTTAAAGACAAGGAGACTGAGGCACAGAGAGGTTAAGAAACTTGCTCAGGATCACTTAGCTGGTAGGTGGAGGTCCAGGATCCACACTGGGCAGTCTGGCTCCAGAATATTCTGCACTATTGGCAGAAGATTTTCTAAACTGAACCCTCCTGTGTTTAAAGAGCTGGAATTAGGGAATGACGGGGAAAGGTAGGCAGCCCCCCCCATCCCACACACACACCTGTGAATTGCCACACCTCTTCTCCACTTACCCCCTCCCCCACCGTAGGAATGCAAGCCAGAGGCAGGCTCCGCCCCCTCTGCCCCCTCCACCCCCTCCGCCTCCCTTGGGATCCCTCTGTACCTCTTTGTTTTCTCTTTGTTGTCTCACAAAGATCTATTTGTTTGATCTTTCCATCTCGACATTGTTTCATCCTAAATTGAGAAGCTGGGACGAGGGCAGAGGGGGAATTGAAATCAAACCCTTCAGTGGGCGAGAGATGAAAATGCCAGGGTATCTGTCTGCCTTCCCCACTCTCGTCCCTCGTCAAATAGATATTTCCTCAAAATGCCACCTGACTTCACCCTGCTTTTTGCTTCTCGTGCCCTTTAATCTGGCTGGTGGTATGGATATCAGTTGCTTGTATGCCTGGGGCGGGGGTAAGTTCTGCCCGTTCTGCCATAGAAAAGCTGTGATGGTCCTCTAGCCGTACATGTAAAACCCAGGTTGTCTGAGGACAGGCTGGAGGACTTCTTACACATCGTTATCCTGTGGTCACTAGGCGCTTTCAGGAGGGAGAGAGAGCCAGGAAGGTACTGTAGTAGTCATTCGTTTGCAGCCCAAGTATTCCTGAGGCTAAAATGCCGAAGTTCCTGCTCTTTGAAGACCTTATTTTTATTATTTTACTTGCTTTTAAACGACAACAGCATCTCCTTCAGATTAGATTTTGATGGTGGCATGTTTGTTTTCCTCAAAATTTCTTGCTTGCTTTTGCTTTCTTTTCTTTCTTTCTTTCTTCTTTTTTTCTTCCTTCCTTCCATCCTTCCTTCCATCTTTCTTTCTTTCTTTCTTCTTTCTTCTTTCTTTCTTCCTTCCTTCCTTCTTCCTTCCTTCTTTCTTTCTTTCTTTCTTTCTTCCTTCCTTCTTCTTTCTTTCTTTCTTTCTTTCTTTCTTTCTTTCTTTCTTTTTCTTTCTTTCTTCCTTCCATCCATCCTTCCTTCCATCCTTCCTTCTTTCCATCCTTCCTTCCATCTTTCTTTCTTTCTTTCTTTCTTTCTTTCTTTCTTTCTTTCTTCCTTCTTCTTTCTTTCTTCCTTCCCTCCATCCTTCCATCCTTCCTTCCTTCCTTCCTTCTCTTTCTTTCTTTCTTTCTTTCTTCCTTCTTCTTTCTTTCTTCCTTCCATCCATCCTTCCTTCCATCCTTCCTTCTTTCCATCCTTCCTTCCATCTTTCTTTCTTTCTTTCTTTCTTCTTTCTTTCTTCCTTCCTTCTTCCTTCCTTCCTTCCTTCCTTCCTTCCTTCCTTCCCTTTCTTTCTTTCTTTCTTTCTTTCTTCCTTCCATCCATCCTTCCTTCCATCCTTCCTTCTTTCCATCCTTCCTTCCATCTTTCTTTCTTTCTTTCTTTCTTTCTTTCTTTCTTCCTTCCTTCTTCCTTCCTTCCTTCCTTCCTTCCTTCCTTCCTTCTTCTTTCTTTCTTCCTTCCATCCTTCCTTCCTTCCATCCTTCCTTCTTTCCATCCTTCCTTCCATCTTTCTTTCTTTCTTTCTTTCTTTCTTCTTTCTTCTTTCTTTCTTCCTTCCTTCTTCCTTCCTTCCTTCCTTCCTTCCTTCTTTTTCTTTCTTTCTTTCTCCTTCTTTCTTTCTTCCTTCCTTCCTTCCTTCCTCCTTCCTTCCTTCCTTCCTTCCTTCCTTCTTTTTCTTTCTTTCTTTCTTTCTTTCTTTCTTTCTTTCTTTCTTTCTAAGATTTTATTTTTAAGTAATCTCTACACCCAAGGTGGAGCTCAAACTCACAGCCACAAGATCAAGAGTCACCCGCTCCACCAGCTGAGGTGTCCAGGCAGCCCGTGTTTTCCTCAGCATTTCTGACCTGTCTCAGCTATGCACTTACCCCTTGTTTGCCCTTAATTATTCCACAGTGCATATGCACTCTGCAGGTTGTTGGCCTGGGGGCTTCCCTGAGGAAGCCAGCTGACCGGGAGGAGGGGACAAAGGTTCCAGGGCACAGGGAACGCCTAGTACCAGTCATCGGTGCCCAAAGAGGAACAGTGAATTTAGAGCAGTGTGGGCAGGGGCCTCGGGCATGAAGTGCTAGGACTGGGTGCGTAGAAGTTGGGAACAGGACGACAGACTGGGGTCCAGGATGCCGGAAAGAGGCTGAACAGGAGAGGCCTTTGGCGTGCCTCAGGCTGCTTGAACCTCCTTCCCAGTGCCATGGGGAACCAAAGAAGGGTTCCGTATCCTATCCAGGGGGATAGCTATAACTAGAGTTCTGTTTCAGAGTGCTTCCCTCAGCGTTTTGGGGAGGAGGGGCTGGAGGGGGAGCATAACCAGAGGCCAGAGAGGACCCCTCTGCAGTTTTCCAGGGAAGGGGTCCCTAGGTCCACAGGTGAGGTCATGATGAGCATGGCCCCCGGAGGGCAGATTCCAGGTGCACGTAGGTAGTAGAATTGAGTGACAGGGAGATAGACTGGGTGTGACAGGCGGGGCAAGAGAGAGGGTCTGAGGTCATTCGCCTAATTACGTTTTGGTCTTTAGGATTTTCTTTGTTCTTGCCAGTTTTGACTTATTTAGCGCATCAAAAATAAGAGAACGGACAAATAAGCCTGAAGAAGTCCAAGGCGGTGGGTTTAGCCAATGATCCAGGACGGGCTGGAGTCGGGTTCTGAGGGTCGGGAATCAAGAAGAACAATGAGGGCACCAGGCACAGGGGCTCAGGCTTCTAAGACCAGGGGTTCTGACTAATTCTGACAACACCATCTGACGTGCCCGGGACTGCTGTTAAGATGGGTGCTGTTAACACCCATCAGTGTGTAAGACCTTCATGTCTTCAGGTTTCTGCCCAAACCTGATCTCAGGCAAGAGCTTATGAAAAATGAGAGAGTAGACTTAGGGAGAAGGAAACAAGCATCATTCAATCCCTCCATAGGACAAGCCCTGACAAGCTGTGTATAACACGCACGTGCACGCCTGCGTAGACGTACGCGCGTGGGAGGATGTGTCATTTGAAGTTGACCCGTGGGGAACAACACGGGGACAATGGTTGGTACAGACGCTGATGTTCTCGTCCGCAGGGGGCGCTTTAATGAAAAGACGCGAGATGTCCACTCAGATTTCTCCAGGGACTGCTTTGCTCCCACTTCAACGTGTAAGATCCTTCAACCTTATCAATCAAATTAAAAATTTCAACCATATTAATCAAATTAAAAATTGATATGTGTCCTTTATACGGCCCTTTAAAAGGACTAACTAGAATTGCTACCCGATAGATGAGCATATAAAAGATAATGTTAAAAAAAAAAGTTAAAAAAAAAAAGTTAAAAAAAAAAAAACCCCAAACTGATGCCAGTGCAGGATGTATCTTAAATGCAAATGTCTTCCAGACCAAAATTACTTCCAAAATTACTAGTGTCTCTAGGGCAATGATATAAATAACCCGTGCTTACTTTTCAACTCATGAAAGAGTTGGCAAAAGTAATGAGTTTTTAATAGTTTCGTAAACACTATGTCTGAAAATAGCTCATGAATATTTGGGAGGAACTTATGAAATGTTTATATGTTAGCTCAGTAAAGTACACACTTTGTCACAGTTTAGTGGCTTGCGAAGACTCCAATCAATGGCGAAATTAAGGAGAAGCGAAGATTTGCATAGGCACGAATTTAGGTGTGAGAGAATTCTTGCACGTAAAATGTCTGTACTTCTGACATCTCACTATGCGAGCATGAAGGGGACCGAGGACCCAAAAAAGCAAACAGCAACTTGTTGGGTAAAATACAAGACCCCCCTCCAACTCCCGTTTTGGCTGCGTTGCTACATCTGAAGATGAAGTGTCTTTGCTTCCTTTCCTTTCGTTCCAAATCTGTCCTGCAAAGACGGGCTGAATGCACACGCCAAAAGGAAGCCCGTTATTTGTAGCCAAGGCCACTACGGTCAGTGTGATAGATGGTGAACACTTTTTTTTTTTTTTTGGTCCAGCAGTACTGGAGTTAAGTCTTTCATTTTGTGTGGGACGCCAGTGGGGGGGGGGGGGGGAGTGTAACAATCAATTTTAATGTTGTGACTCTTGGTTGAAAGCCACGTAACTGCTTTGAGGTGCTTTGCGGCTATTAAAATGTATCTATCACATAAGACATTTTTAACCCCTGTAAAAATTCATCCTTCTGCCCCTCCCCCCCCCCCCCCCCCCCCCCCCCGCCCCCGTTGGCTATTGTTAGTTCTGATTCTAGGCAGCTGTTGTATTTGCTAGAATAAGTAGAATCAGCGTTTCGGTGATTTCAGACTGTATTCATAATGTGTTAGATGTTTTAGAAAGTTACGAGGATCTCTGAATGTTTCAGTCTAACTTAATATTTCCTGAAAAGGCTGCCAAAAACCACAGAGAGACTATGACAACTTTAAGTGTGTGTGTGTGTGTGAGAGAGAGAGAGAGAGAGAGAGAGACTTTTTCCTCTTTCTGTTCAGTGTTCGGGCGTATAATCAATCAAATTGATTCTGGGCTCTGGTTCACGAGAGACTGACAGCCAAAGAACTCATGCATTTGGTGGAAGGGGCTTGAAATCCAAGAACCTGCCCCTGGAGCGGGTGGGAAGGGGGAGGGTTGGAGAGATTTCCTCGGACAAACTGACCAGTTCCGGTTGCACACACCTCCTGGGAGAGAGCGCCTATTCATGCAGCCGGTTTCACAAGTAGATACAAACTTACAGTGTTTGTGAAAATGACTTCCTTTCTAGTCTGCCAAAGATGCGTTTAGTGCTGTTCCTCTGTGGAGGCCAATGGCGGAACCATGGTACGACTGGCCGTACCAGTAGCCTGTGCTTCCTCTGATGCTGTCTCCTAGTCTCCGGTCTCAGCTGCCCCCAAAGCCTCCTTTCTCTGTGCTCCGGGTAAGAAGCGGTTCATTCTATTTGCTCAGCCCAAAGCATCTGCTAACTGGTGTTATTAAATCCCTGCAGGCTCCTGTGGTGTCTCCGTAACTGGGCTGTAAGTGTGGCGCCTGGGGGGGGGGGGGGCGTCAAGAGTGATGGCTCTAGTCCCGTTGCCTAGGTTTAACTAACCGTGTAACACCCTTCTTCAACTTCTCTAAACCTCAGCTTAGCCATCTGCAAAATGGATAGCACGTCACGTGCCTGGCAGGCGAGCCAGACTCATTGGAAGCTCTCAGAGCTAGTAGAGAGTAGAGCTAGTTGCTTATCTTTTTGATAAGCAACGTGCTTTTGCTCTACCATAAGGCCAAATACCCATAAAATTAGATTATACCACGAGGCTGAGGCCATCTTCCTTCCAGTAACTCAAGTTGACAGAGCATTTAGGAGACATTGGCAGTGCTGCTCTGAAGCTGCTTTCTCCCCCCGCCTCATCTTTAAAAGGAGCAGCAGGAAAGAAGTGTGGTCCGGTTCTGAAAAAAACCAGGGCAGGCTTTGTTTCCCATGTAGACATCCTGTGTATAAACGCATATCGCGATTCCCAGAATTCCTTCGTGACGGCTTCCTTAGTTAATGGGCAAGGAGGACTTTCTCAGGCTAGGCCTGCACAGATCTGCCTCGGAAGAGAAAGCCAAATAATTCCTATTTTGGGCCTTGTGCTCAGAAAAAGGGGACAAACTGCTTGTTTCAAAAAACTTTCTGGGACATTAAACAACAGTGTTCTTTTTTTTTTTTTAAGGGGAGGCAATCTAGCAGGCTGCCCAATTTCACTGTATTAGGATAAATTTTTTTTTTTTTTCTCTCATGTGCTTATTCTTAAGACATTGCTCTCTTAATTTTTCCTAGCTGGTCTCCCAGGATGTATAAGACACACGAATCACTGATGGAGAGGGCCGAATCTTCCCACTTAGCTTCTCTGCTAGACTCGGGAAGACTGAGGTGGCTGTTGTGGTTGGGGGTTCCCTCAGCAGTTCACGGGTGTGTGTGGGTGGGTGTGAGGCGGAAGGCTGGAGGCGGGCTCTTGGTGAGCGGACAAGCAGCCAATATATATATATATATAAAAATAATATATATTAATATATATATTATATATATAATATATAATATATATATTAATATATATTAATATATATAATATATTTTTATTTTTATTTTATATATATAATATATATATATTTTATTTTTATTTATTTATTTATTTTTTTAAGTAGGCTCCGTGCCCGATGTGGGGCTCGAACTCACCCCCCGGGGATTGAGAGTCCAATGCTCTACCAACTGAGCCGGCCAGGTGGCCCTTGTCATCATGCTCTTAACTGTCGGGCCAAGGTACTGCCTTAGGGTGGGCTGAGAAGGCAGCCTTGTGTCTGAGAACGTGGTCAGGGAAAGCGTTTGCCTCCCCCACAGCCGGCTACACTTCTTCCTGCCAGGACATCCTTCTCGCCTCCTCTCCTCTTCCCCACCCTCGACTTTCTCCCCCGCTCTCGTGTTGAGGTTTCATATTTTCGTCTCGGAAGCTGAACCTTTTTCCTACACATACCCATGTGGAAAATTCCCTCATTTCTAGAAAGGAAAGAGCAGTTTTGATTGGAACAGTCACTCTCTCCCCGCCCCCCCCCCCCCCAAGAAGCGAACACATGGAAAGAAGATCTTCACACACGAAAGCATCGCACATCAACTCCATCCATGTATTTTTGTAATATTAAGTAACATTCTAAGAATTTTATCAAGTGCTCAAAGAGCCTGGACGTACAAGCATTTGGCTTTTAAATGGTCATATTTATACATAGGAACAAATAAAGGGAACTCAAAGGCAGAAAGTGTCTTTCAATGAAATGCATCAAAATGTATGGCCCAATGTGAATGAATATTCTTTTCTCTCATTGTATCAACTGAATTACTTAATATAAAATGTTTTTAAAGATGTTATTTTGTGGGGGGGGGGGTGGGGGGGGAGCCTGGGTGGCTCAGTCGGTTAAGCGTCCAACTTCGGTTCAGGTCATGATCTCATGGTTTGTGGGTTTGAGCTCCACATCGGGCTCTCTGCTGTGAGCACAGAGCCTGCTTTGGATCCTCTGTCCCCCTCCCCCCACCCCCCGCCCGCCCCCTCCTCCTCATTCTCGATCTCTCTCAAAATAAAAAAATAAATAAAAACTTAAAAAAATATGTGATTTAAGTAATTTCTACCCCCAAAGTGGGACTCAAACTCACGACCCCCAGATCAAGAGTTGTTTCTCTACCTGCTGAGCCAGCCAGGCCCCCTTGAATTACTTAGCATGATTTTATCTTCCTGGAAACTTTAACTACATATTGGAAGGCCATGTAGCATTTTACCTAAGAGCGGCCCTTTGAATCAGACCCATCTCCGTTTAACTCCTTCCTCGACTTATTTTCTTGTAGCGTAAATTTGAACAAGCCACTTAACCGCACCTTAGCATCCTTACCCCTAAAGTGAGTTTGGTGGGTTTTTTTTTTTTTTTGGTGTGATATTGTGATTTACGGTAAAAATGTGTATATTTGGTCTTCATCCAGTTCCGACACAGAGCACCTAAAACTCTTGGCATTTCCTGTGATGAGAGCCAAAAAGATGTCTTCTGTAATGGTAATGAGGTGACGGTGGGAACACACCTAAAGATGGGAGCTGGGTGTCAGAAGAACCTCCCCCCCCCACCACACCTTTAATGGAGAGAAGCCTCCATAAAAAATTCAGAAGGACAGTGTTTGGAGAGCTTCCAGGTTGGATTCGGGGAGTGTGGTGTCCCTGGAGGTGGCATGGAAGTTCTGTAACCTTTCCCCATGCTTCTCTCCCATCTGGATGTTCCTGAGTTATAGCCTTCTATCATAAACTGTCATCCAGGGAGTAAAGTGTCTCCCCGAGTCCCGTGAGCTGCTCTAGCAAATTAATCTAACCCAAAGAAGTGGTTGTGGGAACCTGGGATCTCTAGCCTGTTGGTCAGGTGCCAACCTGCACTTGTAATTGGTGTCAGAAGAGGGGACAGTCTTGTAGGACTGAGCCTTTGACCTGTAGGATCTGACGCCCTCTCCAGGGAGAGGGTGTCAGGATCGAGTTGAATTGTAGGGCACCCAGCTGGTGTCCGAGAGTTGCCTGGTGAAGAAAAAAGCCACACATCACAGTGAGTATTAAAGGAGAAAATATATACAAACACGTAGCCCAGTGCCCGGTGCATGGGAGGTGTTCCAGAGAAGACAACCCACTTTTGTTGCGTGCCTACGATACAGTAGTCCCTGGGGGAGGCACCTGAGGACCAAATGGACAGAGTCTCTGTTCTAGTCCTTATAGATGGGAGGAATGGGAGCAGTTTACTGATGGCTTAGAGAACAGATCCTCCCCCCCTGGTTCTATCTCACACAGCACAAAACAAAACAAAATGAAATTTGGCAATTGACGGGTAAGTTGATCAAGAGAGAGGGCCGCACCCTATAATGTTATCTCTTCACGCACGTTATACTGACATGGCAGACACCTACAAGTTCTGTTTGCCTTTTGTTCTAGCACTATGTTGAGTCAGTCCCCAAGGCCAGCCTATTCTGTCTTTAAACCCAGTTTGTCTCCAGGGGGGTTCTACGGTTTACAGCATCATTTCCCAAAACATCCTCCGATCTGGTTTACCTCAGTTCTCTTATTAAAAATATATATATGTTTCTTGAGCACCTGCTCCGTGCCAGATGCTAAGAAAAAAAGACGGAAGAGAAGTGCTGTGATAAAGGTCTACATAGAAGAACGCAGGAAAGGAACACGTGGTCGTATGGAAGTTGAGCTCAAGAGGAATATCTGGGCTGGAAAGAAATGACCGGGAGTGGATGAGTCTCCCTAGGAAAGGTCTACAGAGGAAAGAGAGAAGAATGCTAGGAATAGAACTGGGGCGGGGACAGGGGTGAAAATTTAACAGTAGGCAGATAAGGAGAAAACGAAGGAGTTGAGAAGGAGCCGCCAACAACATAGGAATAGACACAGAAAAGGAAGTCGAGAGGGAGAGAGGGGTCTGAAGTTTCCGATACAGCCGAGAAGGCAGGTGAAGGTCAAAAAGCGTCTACCTGAGTTGAGAACCTTCGGTTCATTGTTCGCCATTATGAGTATGGTTTCCGTGGAGTGTTGAGAGGAGAAGCCAGATCCTAACTGGTGGAGGAGTGAAGGCAGAATCTAGCTAGTGTGAGTGGAGAAAGCCTGTACGAGTGACTCTTACTTTGGAGGAAGGGAGAGAGGTGAGAATATAAACAAGTGAACACCACGTATCAAGTGATAACTTAAGAGGCAGGATGTACGTGAGTTACCCGTGGCTCTAGAGTCAAGGTGCCTGGCTGTGAAAGCTGACTCTGCCACCTGCTTTCCATGTGACCGTACCTCAGTTCCTTCATCTGTAAAATGGGGAGAGTCATAGTGTCTTCCTCAATGAATTGTTGGAAAGATTAAAGGTGAGGTGCCTGGGGTATAGTAACTACTCAATACGTATTAGCCGTCATTACTCTATTCAAAGTGTTATGGAAACAGCATTAAAGGCACCATGTTGATCTTGTTTGGTGAGCAACGTTCAAGAAAAATCTGTAGAAGGCTTTTGGAAGCTGGATCATAAAGGGTGAGTAAGATTTTCTTTTAGGTGGGGGAAAAACATCAAAATGCATTATTTGAGAAGTGAACGGACACAAATTAGATAAACAGACAAGTAAATGTGAAACCTCCAGGTGGGTTTGGTCCACAGCGGCACCAGGAATTTGGAAAGATCCATTTCTAAGATACAAACTCTTCGCGTGTGTCTTAAAACCTTTTATTTGAGATGATCGTAGATTCACGTGCAGTCACAATAAATAGCATAGAGACAGATGTCAATATCTTGTCACCCAACTTTCCCCGATGATAACACCTTGCGAAATTACAGTACAATGTCACAACCAGGGCATTGACATTGGTACAATCCACCTGCCTTATTCAGATTTCACCATTTTTACATGCACTCTGTGTACGTGTGTACTTTATGCTATTTTATTACATGTATAGATTCATTCATGTGTCGAGATTCAGGGAAGTTTTATCACTACAATTACACACTTTCTTGGTGCATTTAAAAAGTTTTTAAAATGTTTATTTTTGAGAGAGAGACAGAGACAGAGTGTGAGTGGAGGAGGGGCAGAGACAGAGGGAGACATCTTTTAGATAGTTCATGTACAGTGTGATATTGGTTTCAGGTGTAACTTTCTTTTGTCTACTTCTGTAACTTCAGGTTTTCTAGAAGCTCCACTCGCTTTTCCACACTATTCCTTGGTATGGCAGCATGGAGGAGATGGAAAAAGAGGAGAGGGGAATGTGTAGCAGCCGATGTGACGATCAGGTGTTTCTAAGTCACCGATACCGATACTATTTTAATTCCCTCTTGCTTAAGATACAAGCACTTGAGATAAGATTCTATGTTCACGACTTCTACTTTTTTTTTGTTTTGTTTTAAGTAGGCCCTATGCCCAACATGGCCTTCGATCCACAACCCGTAAATCAAGAGTCACATGCTCTGCCGACTGAACCAGCCAGGAGCCCCTTTGACTTTTACTTCTTGAAAAATATTGAACCTAAGGCGTGACTGCAGATCAAAGTCGATGATTTCTTTAGTGAGGGAAAGCGATAGCATAAGCTCATTATTTGTGTTTTGCTTTAACTTTCTGTTGCAAAAACAAATTGCTTGGCATCGTGAATGCCTTTCTTTGGTCTTGCTTATGGCCCTTGGGGATATCTGGACCAGGTTGTGCTGGCCTTCTGGAGAATTGCTTTCACTGAGTTGTGCAATTTGCCTGTGTTGGCAGATGGGTAAGAAACGGTCCCGTGAAATTCATCATCACGTTTACTGTAAGGATATTGCCGAAAATGGGCTTCATTCCATTGTATGGTGTCCTGTTTATGAACATCCTTAGGAGACTGTCTGTATAGTTTTCACCTGCTTCTCTTGACTGAATGATCCAGTTTTATTTATTTATTTAAAAAAATTTTTTTTAACATTTATTTATTTTTGAGACAGAGAGAGAGAGAGAGAGCATGGATAGGGGAGGGTCAGAGAAAGAGGGAGACACAGAATCCGAAACAGGCTCCAGGCTCCGAGCCGTCAGCCCAGAGCCCGACGCGGGGCTCGAACCCACGGACCATGAGATCATGACCCGAGCCAAAGTCGGACGCTTAACCGACTGAGCCACCAGGCACCCCTGAATGATCCAGTTTTAAAATGTAAGCACTGTAATTGTGTTCCGTGTTTGCGAAGACTGCTATGACGCCTAAAATACATCCAGCTGAGCATGTGTATTTCGTGTCCCGGCCTAATTCCCCTGCCCTTTTACGTTCCTATTCTCTTTCCCAAATGCTCCTAATTCATGTTCTTTTCATATATACTATGCATCTTTCAAAACTACCTTAAATTCCCTCTGAGGTAGAATAGTAGTTTAAGAACATAAGGTCTGGGGATGCCTGGGTGGCTCAGTCGGTTGAGCATCCGACTTCGGCTCAGGTCATGATCTCACGGTTTGAGGGTTCGAGCCCCGTGTCGGGCTCTGGGCTGGCAGCTCGGAACCTGGGGCTTTGGTTACTCAGTCTCCCTTTGTCTGTCCCTCCCCTGCTTGCACTCTGTCTCTTGCATTGTCTCAAGGATACATAAACATTAAAAAAAAAGAAGAAGAACATAAGGTCTGGGGTCCAAACGTCTAATTTCAAATTTATGTGTCACCACTTACTGACTGTATAACCATGGGTGAGTTGTTTAAGGTCACTAAACCTCAGTTTTCTCATCTGCAAAAATGGGGATAAGAGGATTAAAGGAGGTAAGTCGTAAAAAAGTCGGAGCACAACGTCCAGCACGTAGAGGGCATTCAACAAATTCATGTCATTATTGCTACTGCTGACAATATGTTATGCTGATATTAGCAAACATGATATAGGCATACACAAAAATGAAAAAGTATGATTATAACTCTTAGGAAATTGTTCTGCCTCCTTCGTGTTTATCTGAAATTCACATGCCTTGATATTCATAACAAGCCAGTTTCAGGAAATAGATTTTCAAGTGTTAACAGCTCAAATCAAGGCAAAAGATTAGACTTGATAATTAGCATCAGCGTTAGATAGCTATATAGAAATATAGTGCTTTTTCTATTTGGGTCGCTTTTACTACATAGAAGCTAGTGTTCTGTCTTTAGGCTGATGTATCTACTTACATAGTACTTCTGGAAGTGTTAGTAAAATGCAGATTATCTTATCTTGCAATTTAAATGAAATATTGCACAGATAATTTCAGAGAGGAATTTTCCAGAGAGCGAGAAATAGTCCTTAGCAACATGCAAAACCAGAAACAATACTAGATCTAATTCTGCAGGAGCACAGCCATGGGCTGAGTGCACCATTTCATTTTTAAGGACATAGATTTAATTTCATGGGACAATCTGGCATCGAAGTTTTCCTCGGGTCTTCTTTTTTTCCAAATAGCACTGTAAATATGAAAATGCAATCTAATAGGAAAAGATTAAGTTTGTAAGACTACTTGTAGGGCACCGTGGTTATTATGAAGGCAGTAAATGAACAAAATAGATTAAGGAAAATGCCAGAGAAAGTTGCATGATAAAAACACGTCTAACATAACTAATGAGAATCCTACGTGCACAAAAAAATGTCACTCTGTATATCTAGCTCTTTGTTTTCTATACGATTTGCATCGATCATATTTATCAAAGAAACGTGATGACTCTTCAGGCTATCGTATTAATTCATGCAATATTTTTCTCCCTTTACCAAGGCAAGGGGGGGAGTTTTGCATAAGTAACTGGTTTTATTTTCCTCAATACCAACAAATATTTTGCAACATCCCTTTATTTAAAAGGGTTAAAGTTAGCAATCTACGTTAAAGGGATAGGAATATAAAGATAATTCTTAGTGACTTATCCCTAAATATTTAAAAATTCTTTTGTTATGTATAAGAAAGATCATACATGGCAGTTTACTGTGCCAAAAATTAATTTAAAGGCTTGTTGCATTTCTTTATTTTTTAAGTGTATTTATTTTGAGAGAGAGAGAGAGAGCACGAGCAGGGGAGGAGCAGAGAGAGAGGGAGAGTGAAAATCCCAAGCAGGCTCTGGGATGTCAGCACAGTCTGACGTAGGGCTCCTTCTCAGGAACTGTGAGATCATGACCTGAGCCAAAACCAAGTGTTGGACACTTAACTGACTGAGCCACATAGGTGCCCCTCATTTATATTCTTTTTTCTTTTTCTTTTTTTCTTTTTCTTTCTTTCTTTCTTTCTTTCTTTGCTGTCAGTGATATATTTTTTTTTCAGTGATATTTTTTAATGGCATAGTCACATCACATTTTCACATCAGAGTTGTTTTTTGTGTTTTTTGTGTCTAGCGTGTGTCAGTTTACAGCTGAAAGGGTTGTGGTTTTTTTGCTTTTATTTTTACGATTATTTTTTTAATTTTATTTTTAATGTTTTAAAATTTACATCCAAATTAGCATAGAGGACAACAATGATTTCGGGAGTAGATTCCTTAGTGCCCCTGACCCATTTAGCCCATCCCCCCTCCCACACCCCCTCCCGGAACCCTCAGTTTGTTCTCCATATTTATGACTCTCTTCTGTTTTGTCCCCCTCCCTGTTTTTTATATTATTTTGTTTCCCTTCCCTTATGTTCACCTGTTTTGTCTCTTACAGTCCTCACATGAGTGAAGTCATACGATATTTGTCTTTCTCTGACTCATTTCGCTTAGCATAATACCCTCCAGTTCCATCCACGTAGTTGCAGATGGCAAGATTTCATTCTTTTTGATTGCCGAGTAATACTCCATTGTAGATATATACCACATCTTCTTTATCCATTCATCCATCGATGGACGTTTGGGCTCTTTCCATCCTTTGGCTATTGTCGATAGTGCTGCTATAAACATGGGGGTGCAAGTGCCCCTTCGAAACAGCACACCTGTATCTCTTGGATAAATGCCTAGTAGTGCCATTGCTGGGTCGTAGGGTAGTTGGTAGTTCTATTTTTAGTTTTTTGAGGAACCGCCATACTGTTTTTCCAGAGTGGCTGCACCAGCCTGCATTCCCATTTCTTTTTATTTTTTTTTATTTTTATTTTTTTTATTTTTTTCAACGTTTTTTATTTATTTTTGGGACAGAGAGAGACAGAGCATGAACGGGGGAGGGGCAGAGAGAGGGAGACACAGAATCGGAAACAGGCTCCAGGCTCTGAGCCATCAGCCCAGAGCCTGACGCGGGGCTCGAACTCACGGGCCGCGAGATCGTGACCTGGCTGAAGTCGGACGCTTAACCGACTGCGCCACCCAGGCGCCCCTCTTTTTATTTTTTTAACATTTATTTATTTTTGAGAGAGAGAGAGACAGATTGTGAGAGGGGGAGGGGAAGAGAAAGAGGGAGACACAGAATCTGAAGCAGGCTCCAGGCCCTGAGCTGTCAGCACAGAGCCCGACGCGGGGCTCGAACCCACCAGTTGTGAGATCATGACCCGAGCTCAAGTTGGACGCTCAAACTACTGAGCCACACGGGCATCCCAGCCCCTCATTTGTATTCTTAATGACTTCATTTATTTGTATTACATAACTCATCTTAGTCCTGATGATGCTTTAAAAAAATAGAATATATATTTATCTATTTTTAAATTTATTTTATTTTAAAGTTTCTTTATTTATTTTGAGAAAGGGACAGAGAGAGTGAGCAGGAGAGGGGCAGAGAGAGGGAGAGAGAGAGAATCCCAAGCAGGCTCCATACTGTCAGTGCAGAGCCTGACATGGGGCTCGATCCCGTGAACAATGAGATCGTGGCCTGAGCTGAGATCAAGAGTCAGATGCTTAACCCACGGATCCTCCCAGGTGCCACTCATCTGTTCCTAGGAGAAAAGTAGTTGAATGGTGCTCACCAAACTTGAGATACACTTAGACAACCGTGGTCAAGGATGCTACATAGAACAGTCAGTGACGTATGCTTAAAGTATCTTTCTTTTACCTCATTTATTTCCAGAAGTCAGTATTCGTATTGCAGCTTCTGGATGGCAAGACCACGGCATAGACAGAATTAATGAATTTCTAAAGTTAGCAGAGGAGTTGAAAATAGAAGTTAAATTTCCAGAATCTTAATCATCTGTTTTAAACTGTAAGTGTTTTGACATTCAGACAATTCTATGAAGAACTTTGTCTTGATATAGAAGACTGATGTCTTAGGGGAGCCTGGGGGGCTCAGTTAGTTAAGTATCCGACTTCGGCTCAGGTCACGATCTTATGGTTGGTGGGTTCGAGCCCTGCTTCGGGCTCTGTGCTGACAACTCAGATTCTGGAGCCTGCTTCGGATTCTGTATCTCATTCTCTGTCTGCCTCTCCCCCACTCGTGCTTTGCCTCTGTCTGTCTCTCAAAAATAAAATGTAAAAAAACAAAAACAAAAAAACCCCCCAGAGATTCAAAGAGATGAATCCCAGCCTTCTGGTTTAGATTTGGGGTCACTATTCCAAAGTGGGGGAGGAAAACATTGTTAAGTGTTGTGAAATATTTTCAAATTTTATTGTAAATTTTATGTACTTACTGGCTGTTTTTATGGGGGAGAAAAGCAATGTGTAATGAAGAAGAGTGAAAAGGATTTTCTTGCCCTGGAATATGTAGCCTGCTCATTTTCCCAGAGCAGCTACTCAAAGATTTGGAGGCACTACACTGTTTTCATATTAAAACAATCTCTGCTGTATTACGGAGTTAACACAAAATTCATTAATGTTCACATAACGTTTTAGAATAAAACAAAAAACTTGAAAGAAATTTATGAGTGCTGTAGTGATGTTCCAGACTTCCTGGGGGCAGGGTTTCACTCCCCTCTGTTGTTGGGGCGCTTGATGAAAAGTTGGAGAAGCCCGAGGTACCTTTTTAATTACCGCCATTGTTCGTTGGTTTTGCCACATCACTTCCTGGTCGTCTTTCAAAGTCGAGGAGGATTTACTTCTTAGAAAAATCAACTTCAGGAAATGAATTACTATCCCTGGGAGGATGGCAGATCCAATATATGAGAACAAAATTCTATTTGGAAGAAAAAGAAACTTCTTTTAGCAATGGCTGGATGTAATCAAGCTTCTGTAGATCAAAGCCAGTTAGCCGTGTGGTTGACGTTAGCAGTGAGAACAAGAGATATTTGGACTCTGCGTGCCTACCCGCGGAAACACCAGAACCCTGAAAGTCTCCAGTGTCTTTTGCTCACGCAAGTCCTTTGATGGTCACTTAAAATGTTCTGGGACAGCTACACATGAGAAGCCCCTCAGCGTCCTGTGGTCTTAATCCTGGACTGATCCTGGGGTTAGCCTCTACGCGGCCCCATGGCTCTGACTTCTTGAGGGTTCCTCTGGAACCCTCTCTCGCTACTGCTCAGTTAGTCATGCTCTTTTTTTGCTAGACCATAGGCAGGGTCTGTTGCTGCCTTTCTCACTGCGCCGCCCCGTCCCCCCCCAAAGAATAGCTGCTTGAAAATGTTTGATGAACGAAACAATGGCAGCTCCCAGTACTTTCTCAGCGACAGAGAAGGACTCTTTCCACCAGAGTTGCCATTCTTCACAGGCTCCCAGAGAATCACTAGCGCCCTTCCCCCCTCAAGGAACCTGGGTCAAGTTCCTGTGGGTCTAGGTTAGAGAATGTTTGAGAAACACCAAGCAGTCACTTCTGCAAAACATTAGCCAGTAAGTCAGAGTCCAGACACTTTGGCCCTTACCTTTGAGCAGCACGGGGCCCGTTCACAGCCAGTGACGAAGTTAGAGGTGGCCGTGGACTTCCCTCTTTCTTTGGTGATTTTATTCCAAGGGCTAACCTGTCACTCTCAATATGCGGAGATAAAAAACATAGTTCCGAAGTCAGGTTTCTGAGGTTGAAGACCAGTCCCATCACTCCGGGCAAACTGCCTTAGTAAACCTCAGTTCCGTCATCTGTGAAGTGGGGCTAACACCAGCCCACCTCATAGAGTTGCCCTATGGATTAAAGGACATGAACCCTGAAAAGCATTTAACATGGTGCCTGGCACATAGGATGTACCAGAAGTAGGAATATAAATGTTCCAGAATTGTGATTTTACTCTAGCTAGCAGGACGCCCTCATATTCTGGCACCGTCTGAAAGTGTGGCACATATAAGTTAGGCTCCTGCGTTGTCCGCGCACACACACGCGCGCACACACTCGCGCACGCGCACGCACCTGTTGATGAAGTCAAAAACGGAGCTAGAATGCTTACTCTGGAAAATAGATTCATTGAATTAAGGAAAGCAAAGGCATGCTTGTGTTATGAGTCCATGACCTCATCAGAGGAAAAAAGGAAAGCAGAAATAGTAATCTGTTCCAAGAAAAAACAATCTCCTTGGATGCTGGCCCATGGAATCGTGGCAGGCTCTGCCACCATGGACGTTACTCTCCACTCTGGCATCCCTCCTTAGCTGCTGTGGGTCCTGGAGCTGGGAACACATTTGTGACTCCATGAAAAACCCATCAGGGTCCCCACAAGGTGAAAACTTAGCATCTTCCAGGGTGACACGGGGCTTTGGGTACTTCTGTCTGGAGGCCAAAATGCCCATCTGGAAGGGAACTTAAGGAATTCCTCTAGAAGCATGTGGGCTACTCTCAGGCAGGACAGTGGCCTGGCCAGGGCCACAGCGAGGCCAGGAAAGGGCCCCCTCTTCCACTGCCCGTTCTCCCGGGTGAGATGAACCTCCTCCTTGCAAGCTCGTGAATATCAACGAGCCCAAACCGCCTGCGAAAGAGCCAGAATGTACTGCAACAGCCAAATTGCAAGTTGGCTCCCGAGACTTGGCCAAAGGAGCATAGAATTCAAACACTGGGGCCGAGGCTGGCGCGGCGCCCGAGCCCGAGGAGAAACGCAAGCAACCTCCACTCACACGTTCGGAAAGCTGTGACAGATCAAGAGGAGAGAGAAAGGGAGCAGGCGCGCAGAAGCTGTCATCACCGCCCTGTAACCACTGCCGACCCTGACCGGTCATCCAGAAGTCAGAGCGAAGCGTTCTTCCCCGAAGCAAGGCACGAGAAAAGAACCCAATGCCCAGAAGGCGCACGCCGATTTGGCGTAAATAAGAACTTCACGAACACGGAAAAGCAGTCACATTCTTTCATTCAACAAAAAATTACTGGGCAGTGACTATATGTCAGGCTCTCTGCTAGACCCTGGGAGTACGATGGAAAAGAGGAAACAGCTCCTGATGGCGAGGAGTTTACAGTGGTGGCAAGCTAAGGGGGCCAAGGCACAGAATACAATTTCAGTGTGCTGCCCTGTTTCCGTGTCTCGAAGTTGGTTCCTTTCTATTACCAAGTTAGTGCTGCGTAATTTGCTTTTCTCTTCACCCGTGGATGACGTTTGGCATGCTTCCAGTTGGTTCGATTATGAAGAAAGCGGTTATGAACATTCACACGTTCACAGGGTGTACATTTCCATTTTTCTCGGGCTAATATCTAGGAGTGGAATTGTGGGGTCCAATGGTAAGTGTATACGTAACTTCATGAGAAGCCAAGTGCTTTCCAAAGTGGCTTTACCATTTTGTCCTTGTGTCTTCGGCGGACGAGAGTCTTGGTTGCTTCGTACCCTTGTTGACATTTGTTATTACCTGTTGAAGACATTTTAGTCATGATGGAGGGTGTAAGGTGGTTTTATTTGCATTTCCCTAATGATTCATGAGGTGGAGCTTTTTTTTTTTTCATGTCCTTATGTGTTATTAGTGCATTTTCTCGGGCGAAATCTCTGTTCCAATATTTTACCCATTTAAAACATCAGATTGTTTGTCCTGTCGTTGTTTTGTGAATTCTTTACAGACTCTAGATACAAGTCCTTTATTAGATATATGTTTTGCAAATATTTTCTCTCAACACGTGGCTTGCCTTTTGCTTTCTTTCTTTCTTTCTTTCTTTCTTTATTTTTTAATTTTTTTTTCAACGTTTATTTATTTTTGGGACAGAGAGAGACAGAGCATGAACGGGGGTAGGGGCAGAGAAAGAGGGAGACACAGAATCAGAAACAGGCTCCAGGCTCTGAGCCATCAGCCCAGAGCCCGACGCGGGGCTCGAACTCACGGACCGCGAGATCGTGACCTGGCTGAAGTCGGACGCTCAACCGACTGCGCCACCCAGGCGCCCCAACCTTTTGCTTTCTTAACAGTGTATTTTGAGGAGCAAAAGTTTTCAATTTCGATGTCTCTGATGTATTATTTTTAACTCATGGTTTGTGCCTTGTGTCCTAAGACATTTCGTCTAGCTCCAAATCACAAAGGGTTTTTTTCTGTTTTGCTTTAGGAGTTTTGTGCCTTCCAATTTTCCATCAAAGTTGAGAATATAATTGTTTTAAATTTTATTTATTTTGGCAGAGACAGCACGAGCAGGGGAGAGGCAGAGAGAGAGAGAGAATCCCAAGCAGGCTCCGTGCTGTCAGCACAGAGCCCGATGTGGGGCTCAATTGCACAGACATGACATGTGACCTGAGCAGAAATCAAGACTTGGAAGCTTAACCGACTGGACCACCCAGGTGCCCCGAGTTGAGAATACATTTTGAGTCAATTTTCTTATGTAATATGAGAAAAGAGTTGAGGTTCTTTTTTTTTTTTGGTCATATGAAAATTCAATTTTTTTTCCAGAACCATATGCTCAAAAGACTATCTTTTCCAAACTGATTTCAACCATTTGTTAAAAAGACTGTCTTTTCACGGTTGATATCTTGGCAACTTTATTGAAAGCCAATTGATTGTTTATGTGTGGGTTTATTCTCGACTCTTGAATTGGTTCCGTAGATCTCTACGTCTACCCTTATACTAACACCACCCATCCCACGTTGATTAGTTTAGCTTTATATTGTGTCCTGAAATCAAATAGTGATCGTTCTTCTTTCCCAAAATTGTTTTGATGGTTCTAGGTTTTTGCATCTTTATGTAAATTCCTGCCAAAAAATCTTGCTGGAATTTTGATTGGGCTTGCCTTGAACCAATAGATCAATTTAGGGAGAATTGACATATTAACAATATTGAGTCAACTGAAGTATGAACAGAGTATGCCTCATCATGTACTTAAATCTTCATTCCTTTATCTCCGCCAAGTCTTGGAATTTTCAATGTACATATCATCATATGTTTTGCTACATTTATCCCTAAAGATTTCATGCTTCGTGATGCTATTGTGAATGATATTATTTAAAAATATTCAGTTTCCAATTGTCCGTTGCTAGACTCTAGACCTACAATTACTTTTGTATGTTGAGCTTGTATTCTCTGACCTTGTTAAATTTACTTCTTTTTTTTTTTTAACGTTTATTCATTTTTGAGAGAGAGAGTGTGAATGGGGGAGGTGCAGAGAGAGAGGACAGAGGATCTGAAGTGGGCTCTGTACTGACAGCAGTAAGCCTGATTCAGGGCTCGAACTCACGATCTGTGAGATCATGACCTGAGCTGAAGTCGGACGCTCAACCTACTGAGCCACCCAGGAGCCCATTAAATTTGCTTCTTAGTTGTAGTTGCTTTTTGGTAGATCCTTTAGGATTTTCTACATGAACAGCCACATAGCCAGTGGATAATAACAGTTTTATTTCTTCCTTTCCCAAACTACATGGCTTTTATTTTGGTTTCTTGCCTTATATCATTGACTAGGAACTCCTGTTGAATAGAAATAGCAAGGGGCAACCTCTCGCAGGGGAAAATAATTCAGTTTTAAATTATTAAGTACGGTGCTAGCTTTACATTTTTGGTGGATCTATCAGATTGAGAATATTTCCTTCTATTTCTAGTTTGTTGAGAGTTGGTTTGATTTTTTAATCATAGATGGGTGTTGAAATCTGTCAAATGTTTTCTGCATCTGTTGAGCTGGTTGATCATAGAGCTTCTCCTTTTTTTGTCTGTGATGATGAATCACACTTTTTGATTTTTTGCATATTGAATCAATCTTACATTCCTGGGATAAATCCCACTTGGTCCTGGTATGTTCCTTTTTTAATATTTAACTGAATTGATTTACTAAAATCTTGATGATTTTGTGTCTGCGTTCACAAAGAGTACTGGTCTGTAGTTTTCTATCCTTTTGATTTCTTTTTTAGTGTTGGTGTTAGGGTAATACTAGCTTCATAAAATAAATCGCCAAGTTCTCTCCTCTCCACTTTTTTGTGTAGGATTGGTTTTATTCCTTCCTTAAGTATTTGGTAGAATGTATTAGTAAAGATATCTGGAACAAATGGGTTTTTTTTTGTAGGAAGTTTCATAACAACAATTTCAATTTCTTTAATATAAATTGAGACACTTTAAGTATTTCTTCTTGCGTGAGCTTTCGGTGTTCTGATTTTCAGGGAATTTTCCCCCTTTATCTAATTTGATGAGTTTATTCGCTTGAAGTAATTCATAAATTACCATATTATCTTTTTAGTATATGTAGAATTGTTTGTTCCTGATATCGGAGATTGTGTCCTTTATATCCTTGTTCAGTGTGAGGCAGAGATTTCTCAGTTGTATTTTCAATGAGTCAAGCTTTTGGTTTCATTAGTTTTCCCTATTATTTGCCCAGTTATTATTTTATTGATTTCTGATTATTTCATTCCTTCCACTTTGGTTTAAGGTGCTCTTCTTTTTCTAGTTTCTTAAGGTGGAAGCTTAAGAGATTTTATATTTATTTATTTATTTATTTATTTTTTAGATATTTGATTTTAACCTTTTTCTTTCCAACATAAGCATTGAAAGTAATACATTTCCTTGAAGGCACTGCGTTAGGTCCACCCCACTTTTCGAGATGCTGCTTTTGTTTTCGTTTAGTTAAAAATATCTTCTGATTTTAGTTGTGATTTCTTTAAAAAATTTTTTAGTGTTTATTTATTTTGAGAGAGAGAGAGTGCACGTGCGTGCACATGCGCATGCACACAAGTTGGGGAGGGGCAGAGAGACAGAGAGAGAATCCCAAGCAGGCTTCACGCTGTCGGCACGGAGCCTGACATGGGGCTGGATCTCACAGACTGTGAGATCATGACCTGAGCCCATATCAAGAGTTGGGCACTTAACTGAGCCACTCAGGTACCCCTCCTGAGTGGTTTCTTTTTTTGACCTAAGCGTTACTTAGAAGTATGTTGTTTAACTTGCAAACATCTGAGTGTTTGCGGATATCTTTCTATTATTGATTTCTATTTAATTCCATTGTGGTCAGAGAATATACTACACTATGAATGATTTCAATCCTTTAAAACTTATTGAGACTGGTTCTATGGCCCCAAATATGGTCTAACTTGATAAATGGTCTACATACACTTGAAAATACTGTTTATTCTGCTGTCGTTAAGTGGAGTATTTTATAAATGCCAATTAATTTGGTTGTTATGTTATTCAAGTCTTCTGTATTCTTACTGATTTTCTGCCCACATATTTTAACAATTATTTTATTTTTTTTAAAATTTTTTTTTCAACGTTTATTTATTTTTGGGACAGAGAGAGACAGAGCATGAACGGGGGAGGGGCAGAGAGAGAGAGGGAGACACAGAATCAGAAGCAGGCCCCAAGGTCTGAGCCATCAGCCCAGAGCCCAACGTGGGGCTCGAACCCACGGACCGCGAGATCGTGACCTGGCTGAAGTCGGACGCTTAACCGACTGCGCCACCCAGGCGCCCCTATTTTAACAATTATTGAGAGAGGAGTGTTGAAACCTACAATTATAATTTTGTATATTTCTTTTTCTGCTTCTATCAGCTTTGGCCTCGTGTATTTTGAAACTCTGTAGCACTGTTATGTTTTCTCGATGAATTGATCCTTTGTTATTATGGTCCCTTGAACTGAAACCTACTTTCTCTAATATTAATAGAGTCAATTCTCTTTCTTCTGCCTATGGCTGGCATGGCATTTATTTATCTCTCCTTTTACTCTTTTTTTTTTTTGTACATTGTCTTGATATGTTTCATTGCCCTTTAGTGTTTAACCTACCCATGTTTTTATATTTAAAATTGGTTTCTTGTGGATAGTATACGATTGCTTGCAGATGGCATATCTTGCTTTTTTCTCATCCAGTCTGACAATTTCTATTTTTTAATGGAGTGTTTTTTTTTAAATTTTTTTTAACGTTTATTTATTTTTGAGACAGAGAGAGAGACAGAGCATGAACGGGGGAGGGGCAGAGAGAGAGGGAGACACAGAATCGGAAACAGGTTCCAGGCTCTGAGCAGTCAGCACAGAGCCCGACGCGGGCCTCGAACTCACAGACCGCGAGATCATGACCTGAGCTGAAGTCGGCTGCTTAACCAACTGAGCCACCCAGGCACCCCTTAATGGAGTGGTTTTTAATTTTTGTTACCTTTTATTATTTTCAGAGTTTATTTGTTTATTTTGAGACAGAGAGGACACGAGAAGGGGAGACTCAGAGAGAGAGGGAGAATTCCAAGCAGGCTTCATGCACGGTCAGTGCAGAGCCTGATGCGGGGCCTGAACCCATGAAACCATGAGATCATGACCTGAGCCAAAACCAAGAGTCAGATGCCTAACCAACTGAGCCACCCAGAGGCCCTTAATGGAGTAGTTTTTTAATAAATTGAGTTATACTTGATATATAACAATGAATTAGTTATATATATATATATAAACATATATACACATGTGTATACATATATGTATACACACATATATACATATATACACACATATATACATATATGTATACATATACATATATATATATATATATATACACCATTTACATTCAGTGTAATTATTGATATGATTGGGCTTAAATTTAGCATTTTAGTATTTGTTTTCCACTTATCCCAATATACTCTTTGCTCTCTTTTTTGTTTTTTCTTCATTTGTATTAACTTAATTTTTTCATGATTCCATTTCTCTCCACTACTGGCTTACTAGTTATATTTTCTTTGAAAGTTGTTTTTAGTGCTTGGTCTAGGACTTACAATATCTAATGAATCGAAACTAATCATAGTCTACCTTTATTTTTATTTTTTAAAAGATTATTTTATTTTATTTTATTATTTGAGAGAGAGAGAGAGAGGTCTAGGACTTATAATATCTAATGAATCGTAACTAATCATAGTCTACCTTTATTTTTATTTTTTAAAAGATTATTTTATTTTATTTTATTTTATTTTATTTTATTTTATTTTATTATTTTAGAGAGAGAGAAAGAGTAAGCAGTGTAAGTGGAGGTGTGGGGCAAAGGCAGAAGGAGAGAGAGAATCCCAAGCAGGATCCGTGTTCAGCATGGAGCCCGATGTGGGGCTCGATCTCATGACCCCGGGACCATGACCTGAACCGGAGTCAAGAGTCGGACATTTAACTGAGCCACCTCGGTGCCCGTAAAAGATTTTATTTTTAAGTAACCTCTACACCCAACATGGGGCTCGAACTTACAACCCTGAGATCAGGAGTCACAGGTTCTGTTGACTGAGCCAGCCAAGAGCCCCCATAGTCTCCTTTTAAATAACCTTACATCATTTCACGTGACATGTGAGAACAGTGCACTTAAACCCATAGTTAAAACAGCACACTTCCATTTTCCTCCTCTTGTCTTTGGTGAAATTGTCGTCATACATCTTGCTTGTGCATATGTTATAAACCCCACACACTTTATCACGTTTGCTTTGGTCAAATATCTTTTAAAGAAATTAAGCAGGAGAAAAGAATGTTTTTGTTTTCTTCCCCATTTCCACTATCTCTGGTGTTCTTTATTCCTTTGCGTGGAATAAAATTTCCACCTGTTATCATTTTGTTTCTGCCTGAAAAGTTCCCCTAAAATTCTTGGAACATACAAGTGCCAATTTTGGTTTTGTTTTTGTTTCACTAGGAAAAGCATTCTTTCACCTTCATTTTTTTTCTTTTTCCTCCCTTGCACAGTATGCCTACAGTTTTAATGTTGGAACCTGTACATTTATAAATGCATGGAGTGCTCAGTTTGTCAGCACATAAACTTGGACAACACGGGGAAAATCGGCATGGCCCCTGCACAAGGATGACATGCAAATTGAGAAGCATTCCACCCTTTTGTCCTGAACACAGGTCACTCGAAAATGGTTAACATGGGGGCGCCCGCGGCTCAGTCAGTTAGGTGCCAACTTTGGCTCAGGTCGTGATCTCATGGTTCACGAGTTCAAGCCCCACGTGGGGCTCTGGGCTGACAGCTCAGGGCCTGGAGTACTTCAGATTCTGTCTGTCTGTCTGTCTCTCTCTCTGCCCCACTCCCACTCACGCTCCGTCTCTCTCTCAAAAATAAACATTGAGGGGCGCCTGGGTGGCGCAGTCGGTTAAGCGTCCGACTTCAGCCAGGTCACGATCTCGCGGTCCGTGAGTTCGAGCCCCGCGTCGGGCTCTGGGCTGATGGCTCAGAGCCTGGAGCCTGTTTCCGATCCTGTGTCTCCCTCTCTCTCTAACCCTCCCCAACTAGTGCTCTGTCTGTATCTCTCAAAAATAAATAAATGTAGGGGCGCCTGGGTGGCGCAGTCGGTTAAGCGTCCGACTTCAGCCAGGTCACGATCTCGTGGTCCGTGAGTTCGAGCCCCGCGTCAGGCTCTGGGCTGATGGCTCAGAGCCTGGAGCCTGTTTCTGATTCTGTGTCTCCCTCTCTCTCTGCCCCTCCCCCGTTCATGCTCTGTCTCTCTCTGTCCCCAAAAAATAAATAAACGTTGAAAAAAAAATTAAAAAAAAAAAAACATTGAAAAAACCAGGCTAACAGAGTAAATTTTATGTTATGTGTGTTTTACCATAGGAAGAAAAATGCACAGAAATGGGTCTAGGAGGGTGCCTGGCTGGTTCAGTCAGTTGAGCATGTGACTCGTGATCCTGGGATTATAAATTCAACCCCCATGCTGGGGGCAGAGATTACTTAACATCTTAAACAAGAAAAAGAAGTACGTCTAGAAATACACATACAAAACTTTTAACATTGGGCCACTCCTTGGAAGAGGGGTTGCGGGGGGGCAGGCAGAGGACAACTTCCAGATTGTTTCTTCAGATTTTTTAAAAATTTATTTTTAGAGGGTGTGGGTGAGCGAGGGGCAGAGAGAGAAGGGGAGAGAGAGAGTTTCCTTGAATTTTTAAACCTTTTTTTTGGAGGGGCACCTCAGTCAGTTGAGCATCTGACTCTTGATTTTGGCTCAGGCAATGATTTCAGGGGCATGGGATCAAGCCCCATGTCAGACTCTGTGCTGAGTGTGGAGCCTGCTTAAGATTCTCCCTCTGCTCTCCCCCCTGTGCTTGCTGTCTCTCTCTAAAATAAAATGAAATAGGGGCGCCTGGGTGGCACAGTCAGTTAAGCGTCCGACTTCAGCCAGGTCACGATCTCGCAGTCCGTGAGTTCGAGCCCCGCGTCAGGCTCTGTGCTGACAGCTCAGAGCCTGGAGCCCGTTTCAGATTCTGTGTCTCCCTCTCTCTCTGCCCCTCCCCTGTTCATGCTCTGTCTCTCTCTGTCTCAAAAATAAATAAACGTTAAAAAAAATAAAATAAAATGAAATAAGAAGAAAAAAAAACTAAAAAATTTTAACGCTTTTTATTTGGAAATTATTTCAAATATAGAAAAGTTGCATGAGTAAGAATATTACCAAGACTATCTCTGTACTGCTTACTGAGACTTACCTACTGTTATCATTTTATTTACCTACTGAATTCATCTCCCTCATATATGTGTGCGTGCACACACACACACACACACACACACACACACATATATGCAATATGTGGGGAGATGATTTAAGTCAATGCAATCACATCCTATTCCTCAACAAAATTTCCACCTGGGGGAGCCTGAGTGGCTCAGTCGCCCCTCTCCCCACCTCTCCCCTGCTCATGCATGCTCTCTCTCTCTTTCTCAAAAGAAAAGAAAAAAAAAGGTCCATCCATTGATTTCTGCTGAATGGCTCTTTCCTACGATGGTTGCAAAATGGTTATTTTCCACGGTATAAAATGGTTATTTTCCAACTCTCAGTTGGTTAAGCATTTAACTCCATTTTTATTGATCATTTGGCACTTAGTATTCCACTTTAAGCGGGAACCCACCAGCTATTTATATATTTATCACAGGTATCGACTCCCAAATACCTATTTTTTCAGTAATTTATAATTCACTATTGTATTTAATTATTTCGGTGCTCTAACTGTCCCAGGTTTGGCCGGTGGAGCCCCCAGGTGCTCCTGCAACCCTGTGATATGTGATGTCCACCCCCTTCATCATGTTGAGTACTTCCTTAATCTCTGGCATAAAAAGATTTTCCAGGCTTTTGTTGTATCTACCTGCCCCAGCCCTGAATTCAGCCATTTCTAGGAAGACCTTCGGTTCCTTCTGATGAGAGAAGGTACCAGAAACCAAGATCTGGGTGGGAGGTATGCTCATTGTTCCCAGAGAATCTTTGTTCCTTGTACTTTTCAGCCGGGTGAACAAGAAAGTCAATGGATATTTATACACGTACATATACACGTACAAATATCCGTGGACATTTTTGTATATACATAAGTACATATTCACGAGGACACATTTTTTGGAAATAACGAATTCATAATTTCAATTTCATTTATCCCTATGAGGTTTCTTCTTGCCTTCTTCTCTTCCATATTTATTTGCACGTGGCTTTTGTTTTTTTTTTTTTTCCGTGAGAACCTTGGATTCCCCCAAACAACATATTTACTTATTTGCTCAATTGCATGATCTAAAATAATCTCAGAATTGCTTCCTCCTTGCCTCTATACAAAACAAATCTACTGAAAAGAGTACAGGATTGAACTGTAATTTCTTTCACGCGCTCTTACCCCACCACAAACCGAGGGTGTTACATATAGTCAAATACTGTGTTTGTACATTGCCCGGCTTGTCCTTCCTTTCTTCTATTTTCCTTCTGTGTTGTTACACTATTCATTTGAAATCTAACCAGGCTGCTTTGTTTCAGTTTGCTCTCTCTTTTATATTGGGGCATTTCCACGACATTCCCCTTGGAGTTAACCAGCTTCATGGTTTTCTGGTTTATCCTTTCTGTGTTTCTTTTTGTAAAGGCAAATAGATAGAGACTTTCTTATTTTTCCTGCTACTGTGGTTGTTTTTTTTTTTTTTTCTTTTAAAACGCAGCTCTACTGGGGCACCTGGGTGTTTCAGTCTGGTAAGCATTCGATTTCTGCTCAGGTCATGATCTCACTGTTTATGAGTTTGGGCCCCGCATCCGGCTCTGTGCTGACCGCTCACAGCCTGGAGCCTGCTTCGGATTCTGTGTCTCCCTCTCTCTCAGCCCCTCCCCTGCTCACACTCTTCTCTCTCTCTCTCTCTCTCTTTCAAAAATAAATAAACATTAAAGAAATTAAAAAAATAAAAAATAAAAAGCAGGTTTATTGAGGCATAATTTACATGGTATAAAATTCACCCATTAAAAAAATTTTTTTTTGTTTAATTTTAGAGAGAAGGCACAGTGGGGGAGAGGGGCAGAGGGAGAGAGAGAGAATCTCAAGCAGGCTCCACATTCAGTGTAGAGCCCAATGTGGGGCTCAATCCCACAGCCCTGGGATCATGACCTGCGCTGAAATCAGGAGCTGGATGTTCAACTAACTGAGCCACCAGGTGACCCTAAAAATCACCCATTTTAAGTGGCATCTAGATAAGTGTAAATAAATTTATACAGACATGCAATCATCATCACCACAGTCCAGCTTTAGAACACTGCCATCATCCCACCAGTTTCTCTCACACCCATTCGCTGATGGTCCCCACTCCCACCTCATCCCCAGTAACCACTGATCTATATTCTGTCTCTATAGTTTTATCCCTTCTATCAATTTCATATCAATGGAATCACACAATATGTAGTCTTAGCGTCTGGTTCCTTTCACTTAGAGTGATGCTGTTGAGGCTCATTTGCGCTGTTGAACGTATTAGCAGTTCTTTTCTTTTTATTGGCAGATTGAATGGATATACCGCAACCTATTTACCCACTCACCAGCTGATGGACTTTTGGGGTGTTTCCAGCTTTTCGCTTCTCATTAATAATGCTGCTGTGAACATGTGTACAAGTCATGGACACAAGTCATTGGAAAACATAAGAAACTGATGAACTGCCTTCCAAAGTGCTTGTATTATTTTACATTCCCACTAGTGATGTATTTATATTTTTTAACATTCATTGGCAAGCAAATGTATCCTCATAAAGTTGCTGAAAGTTCATAGCTTAGGTAGGCTAGTTGTTGTCCTTATAATCTTGCTTATTTTTTACTTATGCAACCCTTTCTTTGTAAGTAGTTCAAAGGTAAGTCAGACTATTCCTTGTTGAATTATGATGAATTCAGAGTAAATGTGACCAAAAAAGAAAAAAAGCCCACTAAATTGTTTCCCCTTTCTTAGTAGGGAAAGAAATGATACAGATGACATTATTAAGGAAAGAACTTTTCACCCTCAATCTTTAAACATAAAGGTTGATTTCATCAGAAACTTGAGTTTACATTCTTTTTGGAGGGAGGACAGGAAGTGAAATTAGTTTATGGAAGGAAGTACCTCTTATAAATGGTAGATACTCGGGAAGTTGACTATAGTTAGGGTAGGGTCATTAACTTCAGATTTTGAGAAATCAGAAGAGAATTCAAGAATCTAAAGATTTTTAAAGTTTATTTGTTTACTTTGAGAGAGAGTCAGGGGCGCCTGGGTGGCTCGGTCGGTTAAGCGTCCGACTTCAGCCAGGTCACAATCTCGCGGTCTGGGAGTTCGAGCCCCGCGTCAGGCTCTGGGCTGATGGCTCAGAGCCTGGAGCCTGTTTCGGATTCTGTGTCTCCCTCTCTCTCTGCCCCTCCCCTGTTCATGCTCTGTCTCTCTCTGTCTCAAAAATAAATAAACGTTAAAAAAAATTTAAAAAAAAAAAGAGAGAGAGAGTCAGAGAGAGAGAGAGAGAAGGCACTTGCATACCTGTGAGTGGGAGAGGCGCAGAAAGACAGAGGGAGATTGAGAATCCCAAGCAGGCTCCACACTGTCAGCACAGAGCCTGCCTCAGGGGGCTCGAACTCATGAACTGTGAGACCATAACCCAAGCTGAAATCAAGAGTCGGATGCTCAACCGACTGAGCCACCCAGGCGCCCCGAGAAATCAAAAGACTTTTAAAAGGAGAAAATATGGGTCTCAACTTGGTGTTTTCATTTTGAAAGGAGAGCCACGGTGGTTGCAAAGAGGCAATCTTAGACCTGCAAGCCACCATTGCTGAACTCAGCACTTACACCAAGAGTGGGATAAAGGCCAGGTCTTCCTGTGGTGCCCTAACACGCAACTGGACACAAATGCAATGCTCTTTCAGTGCCTTACAGCATAGCTGGACAGAACTGCAGCCTCTTGAGAATCAGAGTTCGCTTCATGATGGCCCTAATCCCAGTTAGCTTCCACATGGCACACTGGGGACATGGCGGGTGTCAAGTCACCAACCAGAAAATCCATCTCAGTTCACAGTCTGTTAGTTTTTTTTTTTTCTTAATTTTTTTTTTAACGTTTATTTTTGAGACAGAGACAGAGCATGAATGGGGGAGGGGCAGAGAGAGAGGGAGACACAGAATTGGAAGCAGGCTCCAGGCTCTGAGCTATCAGCCCAGAGCCCGACGCGGGGCTCGAACTCCCAGGCCGCGAGATCGTGACCTGAGCTGAAGTCGGATGCTTAACCGACTGAGCCACCCAGGCGCCCCCACAGTCTGTTAGTTTTTAAACAATCTTTAGCTAGGGGCGCCTAGGTGGCTCAGGCAGTTAAGCCTCGGATTTCTCGGGTCGTGATCTCCCGGTTGGTGAGTTTGAGCCCCGTGTCGGGCTCTGGGCTGACAGCTCAGAGCCTGGAGCCTGCTTCGGATTCTGTGTCTCTCTCTCTCCCTCTTTGCCTCTACTCTGCTCACACTCTGTCTCTGTCAAAAATAAATAAACATTAAAAATATATATATTAAAAAAAAACGATCTTTAGCTAAATTTAAAAAGAATCAGGCGTGCCTGGCTGGCTCGGTCAGAAGAGCACGTGACTCTTGATCTCAAGGTTGTGGGTTCGAACCCCACGTTGGGTGTAGAGATTACTAAAAAAACACTTAAAAAAATAATCAGAGTTTGCCTTCAAAAAATCTCCTCACATCTCTTTTCAAAGTTTTTCTTTCTGCTTCTGATACTCCTTACCTGGTTTTTGTCCCTTTTTTGCCAAGATCATAGGTCATTTTCTTGGGACTGGGCTTAGCCAAGATAGATCTTAGCCAATAGAACTTTCTTTCATAAAAGGTCCACTTAAAATTATTAAACATGTATCCTGTGCTTCAGGGAAGTGAGGAGTATTTGGGCAGCAAAGGGGTTTTCATGGCACCCTTTAAAATACGTCATACAGACAGATAGTTTCCTTCTCATAGGCCTGGCTCTTATAAGGCACTTATGTACAGGAAATAATGGATCCAGTGTTTTTTAAGTTTTTAGGTTTTTTTTTTTTTTTTTTAATTTATTTTTGGGACAGAGAGAGACAGAGCATGAACGGGGGAGGGGCAGAGAGAGAGGGAGACACAGAATCGGAAACAGGCTCCAGGCTCCGAGCCATCAGCCCAGAGCCCGACGCGGGGCTCGAACCCACGGACCGCGAGATCGTGACCTGGCTGAAGTCAGACGCTTAACCGACTGCGCCACCCAGGCGCCCCAAGTTTTTAGTTTTTAAGCAAGAGGAAAATGCCCTTGGGAGCTTAGAGTCTATTGGATAAACTGAGTAAAAGTATTTTATATGCCACGAAAATTATCTATTTACCTATTATCTATCTAGCTATCATCTATCTATCTGGTTAGCTGTAGCTTTCAGAGCTGTACTTAACTGCTGAGTAATAAAGAGAAAAATTGAAGGATAATATAGTATGTGCTCAAAAGGAATGGCTGATATGTATTAGTTGGCAAAATGCACCTAATTATTTTGTAGTGCCTATTTTTTTTTTTTAATTTTTTTTTTCAACGTTTATTTATTTTTGGGACAGAGAGAGACAGAGCATGAACAGGGGAGGGGCAGAGAGAGAGGGAGACACAGAATCGGAAACAGGCTCCAGGCTCTGAGCCATCAGCCCAGAGCCCGACGCGGGGCTCGAACTCACGGGCCGCGAGATCGTGACCTGGCTGAAGTCGGACGCCTAACCGACTGCGCCACCCAGGCGCCCCTGTAGTGCCTATTTTTAATTGGAATTCTACATAGTTTCCTTATTTTCGGAAATCGTCTAAAATACACACACACACACACACACACACACACACAGGGGTGCCTGGGTGGCCCAGTCAGTTGTGCATCTGCCTCTTGGTTTCGGCTCAAGTCATGATCTCATGGTTTTTGAGTTCAAGCCCCCGCATCTGGCTCTGTGCTGACAGCACGGAGCCTGCTTGGGATTCTCTGTCTCCCTCTCTCAATGCCTCTTACTCTCTCTCAAAAGTGAACACGTAAACATTAAAACAAATAAAATACACATGCGCACACACACACGAACACCACACTGATTTTTAACTATTGGCTTCCTTTTGAAAGTTCACATCTGTATCATTCCATAGCTGGAGGATGTCGGAGAAATAGAGTAGAGGAAATATCAAGACGGCCGTATTTCTGGTGTGGTTGGGCAGTAAGTAGGTCGATTTGAGGATTGGTCCCAAGGTGCTCACATCTAACCTGTGGGCTTACTCAGATGACTTATTGTGACCAGTGGCTCAGTCGTGAACACGGTACAGCAGGGGGGAAAGCCATTAATGCTCTCTGGGATACTGGCAACTCCCACCTTTTCCTTTTGTTCTATACTTTCTATCTTCATACAAAATAGCAACTTTTACACTCGTGACGGAATAAGTAAAATCGATCTAGACTCACAACTTAGGAGTTGTTTTAAGGTACACTTGACCCCTCCATTGCTTTCAAGTAGTTCCAGAATTTTATTCTTCTCTGGGAAATCTGGCGATGGCATCTGACTTTCCCCTCTATCCAGTGATGTGCTGGTCAACGTTCGACAACTAGGTTCTCTAAAAAATAAAAAGCCCTGATTTGTAGCATTTGCTGATTTCCAGGGTGCAAATATTCCCGACATGGCCGATTTTAAGCCAGCAGTATGACTTCCTTTAACACGGAGTGGGAAAGAGGTACATATGCCCTTATAGTATTCCCATCATACAGGTTAAATAAAGGCAAATATTGTGATGTCGTAGGTAAAACTAAAAGGTAGCAAAATAACTAGGAAGTGATGAGTTTTGAGTATTTCTTCCCGTTGCTTTGACTATAGTTTATTTATGGCACATTGGTAGAATTTCATTTTTGCAATGATTACGTTTAACAGCCAGTTGGCAGAACTCCCGCAAATGTAATCATTGGTTCTCACCAGCCAGCATGAACTGGCTCCAGCACCTTCCATGCCTCATTGTATCTCAGCTTCACCGATGTCTAAGAAAGGGGGGCCTGTGGGCTCCTGGAGCACTCTGTGAGAGAAGCAGGGTAAAGTGGGGAGGGTGCTGCAGGATGGGGAGGACCGGCTCAGACTCCATTGTGTCTCCATTGTGGGTTTCCTACCGCCTTTTGATCGTCCGTCAATCTCTAAATCCCACACATTCAGTTCTATTTTCTGACATTTCTCTCTTTAAAGCAAGGCGGGGAGAACACTGGTCCTCAAGTTCTACCTCCCGTGTCTGCTCTGAGAGTAAAGTTCCCGAAGACAATTCCTTCACTTATGTTCCAGTTGTGAAAAGGTGTCATTGTTTAATGGCAACACATTAGAAAGCCATTGTTGGCTGTTACTATTTAAAGCTTACGCTCCTGATTTGTCTGAACTCCCATCTCTTGCTTTTCCTTGTGTCCGTATGGTATTTTTTGTTTTGTTTTTTTCCTATAACTCTGTCTCCCTCTGGTTTTCAAATTTAAAAAAAAAAATTTTTTTTTTCAACGTTTATTTATTTTTGGGACAGAGAGAGAGCATGAACGGGGGAGGGGCAGAGAGAGAGGGAGACACAGAATCGGAAACAGGCTCCAGGCTCCGAGCCATCAGCCCAGAGCCTGACGCTGGGCTCGAACTCACAGACTGCGAGATGCTGACCTGGCTGAAGCCGGACGCCCAACCGACTGCGCCACCCAGGCGCCCCCAAATTTTTTGAAATCTGTTTCTATTTGTCTTCTCTCTCTGGGTCTTCTTTTTATTTTTTAAAACATGTATTTTATTTTAGAAAGAGAGTGAGAGAGAGCCCGAGTGGGGGAGGGGGCAGAAGGAGAGAGAGAGAGAGAGAGAGAGAGAGAATCCAAAGCAGGCTTCACATTTAGCACGGAGCCTAACATGGAACTCAACACCTCATCCCCGGGATCATGACCTGAGCCGAAATCAAGAGTCACTCAACTGACTGAGCCACCCAGGCACCCCGCTCTGTGGGTCTTCTAACTGGTCCATAATACAGACCAGAACCAATAATACCAGAACCAATGCATACATTTACAATGCATACATAATACAGACCAGAACCATAATACCAGAACCAATGCATACATTTTTATTATTTGTTGTTTTTATTCAATAGAATGTTATGTTTTCTTCTTAATTTCAATACTATGCGAGCTGTATGTGTTCTCTTTCAAATAAGAAAACAACATGAATTTTATTCGTGAGTCCCTTGAAGGATTTGTTGGGTAATTGCCAATTGCCTTTGAGAGAGAAAAAGAGTTTATCTACACCCTTTCTAAACACTCTATGAGTTCAGCCTGAAAGCACACCGCTCAATGGTCAATTCATAGATGTAACAAATCAAAATTAAAAAAAAAAATTTTTTTTTCAACGTTTATTTATTTTTTGGGGGACAGAGAGAGAGCATGAACGGGGGAGGGGCAGAGAGAGAGGGAGACACAGAATCGGAAACAGGCTCCAGGCTCCGAGCCATCAGCCCAGAGCCCGACGCGGGGCTCGAACTCACGGACCGTGAGATCGTGACCTGGCTGAAGTCGGACGCTTAACCGACTGCGCCACCCAGGCGCCCCAAAATTTTTAAAAAGGATTCAGGAGGCTGGAGCAGGGTGGTACTGTAATATGTTATGAAACATAACCTCAAGCCGTTTTTTTTACCAAAAATTGGAAGAAAAAAATCTGGAGATAGTGTAATAATGAAAATTCTGTTCAGCACCAAGGTTTGAACCAGCCAATGACCTTTCAATCACACCTCTTGAGTAATTTGACTCCCTGACTTGTAAGCTGTTCTTTAAATAGCACGAAACGATGGCTGAGGGCTAAAATCCATGCCACATACGTGGCTGAATCAGGGAGAGCTGCTCACGGGCATTCCGCTAGAAGGGTGAGAAGGGCAGAGAATGCCATACAATCGCAGGTGCCCCAAGAATGGCCAGAGTGGTGCCTATTGTTTAGACAAAGGTGCCACTTTTCTTTTTTTTTTCAACGTTTATTTATTTTGGGGACAGAGAGAGACAGAGCATGAACGGGGGAGGGGCAGAGAGAGAGGGAGACACAGAATCGGAAACAGGCTCCAGGCTCCGAGCCATCAGCCCAGAGCCCGACGCGGGGCTCGAACTCGCGGACCGCGAGATCGTGACCTGGCTGAAGCCGGACGCCCCACCGACTGCGCCACCCAGGCGCCCCAAAGATGCCACTTTTCAAGGTTAGCGCAGATGCAAAGTTTTGACTCTGCAAGATCAAGAAGGAGGACTGCATTGCGATGAGACCTTCGCAGGTGCTGTGAACACTCTCAGAATCGCATTTGCGAACAGAGAACTATCCAGAAGGGAAGCTCTACAATTATTAATATCTTATAAAACAAGACCTGCCAGGAATAGTTACATACCCTGAGTCATTTAATTGATGGAGATGAAATGGAAAACTTCTTGAGGACAGAGACCTCCAAGTTCTGGGCCAACAACTCCACCAGCCCTTATTTGGCATGTAGAACAATTATAAAAACCATAGCCTCTTTGGAGAATATGCGGACATTAGCTGTTGAGGTCTTAGTCCATTCAGGCTGCTCTAGAACAAACGTATCACATATCCGGTGGCCTACAAACAACAGAAATGTATTTCTCAGAGTTCTTGGGGCTGGAAGTCCAAGATCAGGGTGCCTGCCTGGCTGGGTGAGGACCCTTTTCCAGGTTTAGACTTCTCATTTTAGGGTCACATGGTAGAAGGGACAGGGGAGCTCTGTGGGGTCTCTTTAGAGCACTAACCCCATTCACAAGGGCTCACGACCTAATCACCTCGCGAAGACCCCCACCTCCTAATACCATCACATTGGGCATCAGGATTTCCACATACGAATTTCGGGGGGAACGCAAACATTCGGACGATAGCAGGGCCTGAGACCCGAGCCTTTAGCGGATGCGCTCAATTAAGACCTAGCTCGGGGCGCCTGGGTGGCGCGGTCGGTTAAGCGTCCGACTTCGGCCAGGTCACGATCTCGCGGTCCGGGAGTTCGAGCCCCGCGTCGGGCTCTGGGCTGATGGCTCGGAGCCTGGAGCCTGTTTCCGATTCTGTGTCTCCCTCTCTCTCTCTGCCCCTCCCCCGTTCATGCTCTGTCTCTCTCGGTCCCAAAAATGAATAAAAAACGTTGAAAAAAAAATAAAAAAAAAATTAAGACCTAGCTCATGGAGACCAACAGGCACACTTATTAAAACAGCCAGATCAACCTCTCTCTCCTCCCTTGCTTCTCCACCCCTAACCCAGGAAAACTGTGTTAGAGGATGAGAGTCCCACCTAGGGTCAAAGTCAGGTACGTGTCTTCTTTCTTTGAAGATTTCCAGGCCTTAGGGTCTCCTTGGAGAGATGGGTCCGGGATGGGTGTTAGTGGATGTTGGGACACTCAGGGGACAGGAAACAGAGGGGAATGTTGGCTCTTCTCATTCAGGCAGGAAAGAATGGTTTGAGTAAGACACCATAGTGACTCTTCATGGGCGAAACGTGGCCTATTGGATATCAAGGACGTCAGGTTTTCCCCCACATGCCTTGATGGGGTATAGGCAGATGTCCCATCCTGCATGGGCCAAATTGGAATTAAAGTAGGAGGAATAAATGTTTCTCCTCATGCTAAAATGGGCAGGCATGGTTTTAATTTAGATCAAGGAGATTCAAGTTAGATCAAGAAAGACTCTTCTCTCAGTGAGAATTATTCACAATGAAAACAGTTCTCGCTGAAATACTCAAGATGTGGCTTTCGAGCAGATGCCTAATTAAAGTCAGATTTCTGTATTGCTCATGCATGTACTATAAGGAATTAAAAGAAGCAAATGCAGTGAAAAATAGGAAATCCTGGACACATAAAACAGAGAAGAGTGAAGGGCAGTAATCTAATAAGACGGACAACAATTATTTTATAGCTGATCAGGAATGATCTGTTTTCAGAACAAATTAATGAGAGCCTGAGTTGCAATTTGTGTTTATAAAAGAAACCAGAAACGTATAGGAAAATCAAACTTGAGCCGGTCGCCCGGGAGGAGGGTCCTGTTTGGTTCCAGGGCTTTCCTGGATAACAGTGAAATGCCACTGCTTGTCAGGGCGCTTAGGTGTGGTACCAAAATCTGTCTGCAGAGTCACTCGATTCAAAGCACGGATTAGCCTCGCCCCATGTTTCCCAGCATGCCTTAAGTCCCCATTCTCGAGCTATCCGATTCCCCTTCTCAGATGAAAACTCTTCCAGATCTCACCTGTGAGAGGAAGCTGCCTTTCCTTCTGCCAAATGATCCAGATCATTTGTGGTTCAAGGTGATTGTTCCTCCTTGCCTCTAGGTGCCTAAACTCGCAGGGCACCGTTATTCCTTATTCCTTGGGGCTGCAGTCAGGAAGATTCTTTTGTGAGTTATGATACAGCCGGTTTCACTTGACAAAGTGTGATGAGACTAATTAGGTGAGCTGGACACCAATTACTTGTGAGTGCGGGACCAAGAGGCGACTGAAGAGGGAAGGTGGTGAGCTCAAGGGGACGCCTGCTGCCGCCCGACTCATCTGTGACCCCAGGATCGCCACTGAACCGCCCTCAGGCGATAGCGTGAAAAATTCAAAGAAACGTATAATCGAGCTCATTTTCACGTTAGCTGACCGGCTTCCAAATAATATAAAAAAGGTGGGTAGTGTAACTATGAAGCGTCCACAAAATTTTAGAAAATGCATAATTCATGGCGCCGGGCCAGGAAACCATCAATCGTCTAGGCCCATGGGTAAATAATGAAATTGTTATGCCTCATTTAGCTCTCTATCGATTTGGAAGACGGAAAGTGTTTCAGAGGAAATTTATAAACCAAGGCAAGTCTTGATTTGGATTCTCAGCGAGTACCAGAAGCGTCACACAACCTTTATCACTTAGCAACATACACCGTAGATATAGACTTTCAAACAACAGGGAATAATGGACCTGGAAAATTGTGTTTTCGTGAAAAACACCTTCAGTAGCGTGAGAGACACACGTTTTGTGATCGCAGTCTGCTAATGCATATTTGTGGGACTTCTCTCGCATCTCGGGACCGCTCCCCGTTTTCTTTGTGAAGCTGTGTCGCATGAGCACCGGCGGAGGCCCGCCCAGGAATTCTATTAGCATTTACTGTAACCACTGTGTAGGGAACACAGATGACTAAAGTCATTGCTTTTAAAGCCCTCTTCACAATTGAATTTCCTGTGGGGAAGCAATATCCCAGGAGCATAATAGATTCCCCCCTCCTTCCATTTACACAGACACTTGCACAGCTAACTAATCAGTCGCCATTCTAATCTATATTTCTGATTTGTTTCCATGCATCACGCAGGCGGGCCATCTTTTGAATTCAAAGGCGCCTTAAAGTGAAATAAAATAAACCGCGAGTAAATGACGCGGAATTGCTAACAGTAGGACCCTTGTTTACATCCCACATTCTGAAAATATTTTGTTCAGCTGGCTAGGGAAACCACATGGTTGAGACAGACTGGGTGATGATCGGGTTTATTGCCTGGCTGGAACCAGGATGGGAAAAGGGATGGTGTGTGATGTGGCTGTCTGTCACCTCAAACCCAGAGAAAGAACACATTTTCAGCACACATGCGGTCCGTGCTTTCCCAGAAGATCTCTGATCATTCTTGCCAGAGCATCACGTGTGCCTGGCACCGGGCCAGAACGACATGCCGGTCTTTCTGAATCTTTAGATAATAACCGTCTCCTCCTTCCTGTGGTCATCAGTGGATGCGGCTTCTTTTTCCTAAGACTCTCTCAGAGCCCATTTGTTCTTCAAGTCCTTTGTTCCCTCCCACTTTCTGGAAGGATCCCCGAAGACATTCGTATTTCTCCCTGTCCACCTGCATTCGAAGGTCTATTGAGAGGCTTCCGCGTTCTCTCATCCCACTTCGTTGCTTAACGATAGCTGAGGAACAGTCACGGGGTGGGGGGCAAGGACATTGGAAACACAAAGATACTCTTTAGCGTGGGCTCCGTGCTGCACGGAGGGACTAGCTCACTGCGCAGACCTGTACCGGGGCGGTGGGGCTGGGGGGGGCGGGGTGCAGAGAGCATGCAATTGTTTGGTCAAAGAAATTAGAAAAGAGGGGGCAGGGGATGGGGGGGTGGGGCGGTGAGGATGGAATTTAGAAGGGAAGAATTGGATTTAATACCTTAAAAAATATTTTTTAAGTTTCTTTATTTTTCTTCTTCTTTTTTTTTTGAGGGAGAGAGGACAGGAGACAAGCCAAAGCATGCCTCTCTCTCAGCAGAGAGCCCCACACAGGGCTTGAACTCACCCACCAAGAGATCATGACCTGAGCCCAAGTCAGAGGCTTTACTGACTGAGCCACCCAGGCACCCTTTTCTAACTGCGGTTCCTCGTATGGTACAACTCAGAAACTTATTTCATTCTCTGTTAGGAACATACAGGTCCACCTGAGGAGGACCAAAGGCAAGGGTTCTTTAGAGACCGAAGGATGCTGTCACGATTTTTTTTTTCCTTTGAAAAAATGTCCTCCTTAAGGACATTTGCATCTCGAGAGCATAGGGATTTCAGGAGCCACAACAGGGAGCCCTGGGGCGGGGTGGGGGGCGGGCTGGGGACTGGAGGAGGGCGGGGAGCCTGTGGATGCGCTCAGCCTCCTATATGTCCATGCGTAAACAAGAGAGTTTCCAGGAGCCCCTGTGAGAATCAGAAGAACTGAAACCGGTCCAGACTCTGTCTGTAGGCATTTCTCCAGTTTTCTGCCCCGGACGTGACCCAGCACCCTCACTAGCCTCTCCTCGCTCTGTCCCTGCCGGAGCTGTTCTCAGCCCATCTCTGCTGTCTATGTCGGGGAATCAGGGCTTGTAGAATACTGCCCAGTTTTCCTGTCCTTGGGCCACACTCAGAGGCCTGCTCCCCATGCAGGGGGTGGCGTGCAAGGCTCCGTGGGCTCCTGCCTTCTGCTCTGTGCTCTGAGATCCCGAGTCCCACAGACCCTCTTCTCCACCCACCCTGAGCCTTTCTGTCTCGCCTTTGAAGCCTGGAAAACAAGTTCCCAACTCATTCATCGAAGGCCAACAAATCACAGTGTAAAATGAGAAAGTAGAAAACAAATAGAATTGTGAACAAATTCACTGCAAATTTATAATTTATAAATGTTAGAGGAAAATCTCCCCCCTCCTTTGCCCGTGAAATAGATTTGTTCATGAAACAGAAGAAAAATGTATAGTTAATAGTTAACGTAGTTAATAGTTAATAGTTCCTTAGTTCTCAGTAAAAGAGGATGTTTGGAATAAACACACACACACACACACACACACACACTGAAATAAAACTTTAATTGAGAGCAATAAAAATTAGTATTCCAACTAACACGGCAGAAAGTGGGATCATGTGTACCTAACGAGCTTGAGGAAATGATTTAGAATGTGAAGGAAATAATATATATTTTTTACAGTGTCACTGATGTATATTTAACACTCCATAAAAATTGCCCATTGTAAGCATGCAGTTCGGTGGGGTTTGAGAAATATACACAGTTGGGCAACCACAATCAAGTTTTAGAACACTCGTGTCACCCCGAGACCTTTCCTGTGCCCCTTTGCCTTCAATCCCTACCCCCACCTCAGCCCCTGTGCCAGGAAACCACCGATCAGCTTTCTATCATTCCAGTCTGCCTTTTGTAGAAAGGCAAATCGATGGAATCACATAGTATATATTCTTCTGTGTTTGGCTTCTTTCATTTAGCATGGCATTTCTGAGATTCATTCATGTGTATTTCAGAAACTCATTTCTATTTACGGTTGAGTCGCTTTTATGGATAAACCACGTTTTGTTTATCCATAGATAAGCATTTGGGTAGTTTCCATGGAGGGGGGTTATTATGAATAACGCTACTATGGGCATTCGTGTAAAAGTCTTCGTATGGACGTTTGTTTGCCTTTTTCTTAGGTAGGTACCTAGGAATGAAAAAGTTGGTAACATACGCTGGTAAATTAGTACATACCTAAGGTAAATCCATACTTCACTTTTAAAGAAGCTGTCAAACTTTTTCAGAGGGATTGTACCATTTTACATTCTCACTGTATCCTCACCAACATTTGGTATTAACAGTTATTTTTATTTTAGCCGTTTTAGTGGACGTGTAGTGGCATCTCATTATGGGTTTAATTCGTATTTCCCTACTGACCAATGATGTTAAACATTTTTTCATCTGCCTGTTGGCCATTCAAATATTCTTTTGTAAATGTCTTGTCAAGCTCTTATGCTGATTTTCCAATCAGATTGCTTGTTTTATTCTTATTTACTGAGTTTTAAGAGTTCTTTTTATATTCTGAATGTGGGTTCTTTGTCAGAAATACATGATGCATATTTTTTTCCTAATCTGTGGCTTGCCTTTTCATTTTTTTCTGGTGTTTTCCAAGAAGCAAATATTAATTTTGATGAAGTTCAATTTATTGATTTTTTTTTCTTTTATGTTTGTGCTTTTTATGGCCTAAGAAATCTTTGCCTAATTCAAAGCCACCAAGATTATTCATTTGTGTTTTCTTTTTTTTTTTCAACGTTTATTTATTTTTGGGGGGACAGAGAGAGACAGAGCATGAACGGGGGAGGGGCAGAGAGAGAGGGAGACACAGAATTGGAAACAGACTCCAGGCTCCGAGCCATCAGCCCAGAGCCTGACGCGGGGCTCGAACTCATGGACCGCGAGATGGTGACCTGGCTGAAGTTGGACGCTTAACCGACTGCACCACCCAGGCACCCCATCATTTGTGTTTTCTTCTGATGGCAATAACTGGAATAAAGAGGACGCTAAGGAGAGCTGCGGATCCATAAACTATCGTTATGAAAAAAGTAAGCAGAACCAATAGATCAGAAATAATAATAAAAAGTATAGGAGAAAATCTTTTTAGAAGCCAAAAAGCATTTAACACCTAAATCTGAAGTAAATCTAAGACCAAGTGTTAGGGTAACCCACTCTCATATCTCTTACCTCTGTCTCCTGAAATGAAGGACTGGTAGAATTTTCTGGTCAGGCTCAGACTCTGACCGGCTTTCACCTGCTCTCCTATTCCAAACCCTGAGGCATGTGGCTCCCGGAACCCAGCCCTGGCCCCTGCTTTGTGCTCTGGGCCTTCACATGGTCTCTTCTCAGCCATCGAATGGTCTACTGGGCCTTGGAGGGACTCTAGCTGGGAAAATCTCAGCCCCAGCCTGTCCATGAGACTGACAGCGGGCAGTCCATCATTCTACAGGCTGAAGAGGGGAAGGCACGGAAGGATGTAACTTTCAAAAGAACGAAGCCAGCTTACCCTGACACTTGTCCTCTTGTCATAGGAAATAACAGAGCACCATCTACAGAAGTGGGAAGAAAAAAGGGAACTTAATCTACTTGAAGGCGGTTAAAAAAAAAAATCAGATAGGTATATTGTCAGAATATCGGTGATCCCAGTGTGATTTTGCCAAAAGGCGCCTTAAAATGTGCTCGGGATAATTATGGAGAGGCAAATCAGAGAAGAAATGAATTAATGGGGAATATGCAGATGAGGGCTGGTAGTATTAAAACCACCCAAAGATGGAGATATGGTTAAAGGTACTAACCAATGATTAGGACAAGGGCTCTTCTTGAAATGTTAAAAATAGCATTAGCGGGGAGCCTGGGTGGCTCAGTCGGTTAAGCGTCCGTCTTCGGCTCAGGTCACGATCTCACGGTCCGTGAGTTCGAGCCCCGTGTCGCGCTCTGTGCTGACAGCTCAGAGCCTGGAGCCTGCTCCAGATTCTGTGTCTCCCTCTCTCTCTGACCCTGCCCTGTTCATGCTCTGTCTCTCTCTGTCTCAAAAAAAAAAAAAAAATAATAATAATAATAAACATTAAAAAATAAAATTAAAAAAAAAAATAGCATTAGCAGGGGTGCCTGGGTGGCTCAGGTCTTGTTAGTTGCTCTTTTCACTTGATGGTCTCCAGGTTTTCATGTCCATAAACTTAGGGACATCTTATCTAACATCCCATTCATATTACAGTTTCCACAACTATCCTAAAAAAGTCCTTCCTACCTGGTTTGTCCAAACCAGGTTCTGACCCGAAACCATGAAACATGCTTGATCACTACAGATTGTAGGCATGACGTCATACGGCACAACCCCTCTTTGCATGGTACCGACTCATTAAAGAGAATGACCAGTTGAATTGCAGAATGTCCGGCTGTAGAACGCGTCACCCGCTGGATCTACCTGGTACTTCCCACCGCGATTGTCGTTTAGCGTGTTCCTCCATTCCGTAGGGAGATCCCTCCGCAGTCGCTAGGGGAGGAAAACAAGTAAAAGAAAGCAAGTAGTAAGCATGGAAAATGACCAGTCTGAAGGAGGGGTGCCAAGGCACGAGAAAGTCTTCCTCCCCGATTCATGTGTTGAAACCTACCCCCTAAGGTGATGCTATTAGGAGGTGGGGCCTTGAGGAGACGAGTAGGTTCTTGTAATGAACTTCGTGCCCTTAGAAAAGAGGCCCAAGAGAGCTCCCTTGCCCCCTCCTACCGCATGAAAACATAACAAGAAGTCTGCGTCCTGGGAGAGCACCCTCACCCCACCGTGCTGGCCCCCTAGCCTCCGATCTCCAGCCTCTGGAACAGTGAGAAATCCATTTCTGTTGTTTATAAGCCACCCAGCCGGCATGGATGGTAATCACGAAGAGCAGAATTCGGGGAGATGGCCCAACAAATAAAGGCCCAGATAAGGGGAAATATAAGCAGTCTGATCTAATGACTTCAGTCAATTCTTTTCATTCAGAGAATGCTGGGACCCCTTACCAGAATTACTGAATGATACAAGCAGTTGACGTTCATGTTTGCTGCGACATGTAATTAATCGGAAACATTGCCACCAGTGTTTAAAAAGGATATTTTCTTTCACATTGCACCACGAAAGAATACTGTTGTTTCCATCAGGTTTACTATATGAAAGAGTTAAAACAAAGGACACTTATTCAGGATGTGCATTTGGTACAGATACGGATTCCCATTTTTTCACCTTCTGGTCGCATTTGGTTTGGATTACTTGAAGATGCACCCTGGTCTATACATGCAAGGATGATACAAATCTTCAGAATGCGTTGTATACATGACTGCCCCACTGCAAATCTTTTTCTCTGATAAAACTAGAAAACCTGTCACAGATCAGAATGGATACTTTCAGTTAGAAGCTAATTGCGTTGAAAATAATGTAGATCTGTGCTTCTGAAAACAAATTACATCAAATGTCTGCTTAAATTTACCTCAGTAATTGATACATCCTCCTCAGATTTGATCATTGAAATGAACAGACTTTAACTTCCACCTTGTGTAGCTGAGATTATCATGATAATCCTTACAAGAGGCTTCTAGATGGTGTCTTCGAATGCTGAGAGATCTGTTTTCCTTCAGTCTCCCGATCTGCAGAGCATCATTTAGATACTAAACCTCACAATCATCTTGGTCTCTTCTCTTTCCTTTGTTTCAGAGACAACAACCATCCTGAAGTCCCATGGATTCTTCATCTTTTTTTTTTTAATTTTTTTTTTAACGTTTTTATTTATTTTTGGGACAGAGAGAGACAGAGCATGAACGGGGGAGGGGCAGAGAGAGAGGGAGACACAGAATCGGAAACAGGCTCCAGGCTCCGAGCCATCAGCCCAGAGCCTGACGCGGGGCTCGAACTCCCGGACCGCGAGATCGTGACCTGGCTGAAGTCGGACGCTTAACTGACTGAGCCACCCAGGCGCTCCATATCTGGTTTTTTTTTTTTAGTTCTTATCATGTACACCCATTGCCAGATGCTTATCACCTAGATAGACTACTGTAGGAATAAAAATTGACTCAAGTTTCTGGTTCTTCACTTACATACTTTCTACCAGCACATACACATACACACACACACACACACACCCTCCAAAGATTTAAAGAAAATACCCAGACTCCATTTTCCCTGCCAGGAAACTTCTGACCCAGCTTGACTGACCAACAAGTCAGGTCAAACAAGGACTTGTTGCGTCTCGAGCCTGCCCCACATTCACCCCTGACTCCCATCCTTGGCCTCTACCGTTCTCCTGTCCCAAAGGTGGCTGTTCCTTCTGTCATTTCTAAATGCCTGTAGTTAAAGGTTTATCTCAAGGGCTGCCTGGATGGCTCAGTCAGTTAAGTGTCTGACTTTGGCTCAGGTCATGATCTTGTGGTTCGTGAGTTCGAGTCCCGCATTTGGCTCTGTGCTGTTAGCGTGGAGTCGGCTTAGGATTCTCTGTCTCTCTGTCCTGCTCCTGTGCACTCTCTCTCTCTCTCTCTTACAAATAAATAAATAGTTTTTAAAAGGTTTATCTCGAGTCCATGGAGCTTTCTCAGTGGGCACCATGTCTCAAACTTCTGTGAAAGTAGGTAATTCAACCTATGCATGTCATTTGCTTTGACTTTTTATTATTCTTGGCTTTTCCTAGTTACTTAACTATGTCCACGAATATCTTTATAATCACCTCCTTTGACAAATGACCAGAAATTTGGGACATGTTGCCTGAATTCATCTTGATTTCCTTCCTGATAGCTGTGCACGGGTTGTAAATATACACCACCCGCCCTTCGCTGTGAACTTCTATCTGATTTGACTTCAGTAAGTGCTTAGCTCTCCACATCCCAGCATTTGTCCATTTGTGTGTTAATGGCCTAACGAATTGATTTATTGAAGGGCTGTGACTCAGGGTTCGGGCCTCTCTTGGACACTGGGATACATGAATGAAAAAGGGGTAGTGATTGCTCCTGAGAACTTTACAGTCTACACAGCTTTGGATAAACAAACAATGAAAGTTTTAATTCGGATTTTCTGATTCAGACTGAATGAAACTGAATGAAGAACCACAACTATATGAAAGTTGTAAGAAGTTTAAAAACAGCTTTGGTCACTCATATGCAAAACAAACATTAAAGAATAATGGCAAAGTTCATAAGATAGTCAGGATCGTTCATTGCCTTTGTTTGTTTGTTTGTTTTACCTCCTTTGTCCTTAAATTCTAAGCTTGGAGAGCTGACTTGACAAATGTGGGGGTGAGCAGGCATAAATCACATGAACTCTGCTTTAATAGTTGTTTTGTTTTATTCATTGAGGTTTTATTTAGGAGGGTGGTTTAAGGGGATGGTTCTCCCTGCATCATGCTGTTTTAGAGAAGTCAGCAGAGGCCAGCTATAGTATGTAGGTAAGACCTCCGTCTAGAGCCGTGGTTTATAACCTTGGCAACACATTCCAGAATCACCTGGAGATCTTTTAAAAAGACTGCCTGGTACGAATGCAAGCTGGTGCAGCCACTCTGGAAAAACAGTATGGAGGTTCCTCAAAAAACTAAAAATAGAACTACCCTACGACCCAGCAATGGCACTACTAGGCATTTATCCGAGGGATACAGGTGTGCTGTTTCGAAGGGACACATGCACCCCCATATTTATAGCAGCACCATCAACAATAGCCAAAGTATGGAAAGAGCCCAAATGTCCATCGATGGATGAATGGATAAAGAGGATGTGGTATATATACACAATGGAGTATTACTCGGCGATCAAAAAGAATGAAATCTTGCCATTTGCAACTACGTGGCTGGAACTGGAGGGCGTTATGCTAAGTGAAATTAGTCTGTCAGAGAAAGACAAAAATCCTATGACTTCACTCATATGAGAACTTTAAGAGACAAAACGGATGAACCTAAGGGAGGGGAAACAAAAATAATATAAAAACACGGAGGGGGACAAAACAGAAGAGACTCATAAATATGAAGAACAAACTGAGGGTTGCTGGAGGGGTTGTGGGAGGGGAATGGGCTAAATGGGTAAGGGGCATTAAGGAATCTACTCCTGAAATCATTGTTGCACTCTATGCTGATTTGGATGTAAATTTAAAAAATAATAATAAAAATAAAAAAATACAGTGGATCATTAAAAAAAAGGCTGCCTGGATCTCAGACCAAAACTGTAATTTAATTGGTGGGGGGTGGGGGTGGGAATAGAGGGGGGGGTGTTAAAGGATTCCCAGGTGATTCTAATGTGCAGCCAAGTTTGAGAACCACTGAAGTAGAGCCAGATCGCCAACGCAGAGCTCTGTCCATTCAGAGGGAAGGGGAGTGAGCCGTTGAGGGTCTTTCCAGTGAGCTGGGAGACAAGACAGTACCAAAAAGACCAACGTGGACTTTCCTGGGAAAAATGACAACACATCTGTGAGGGGGTGATGGAAACCCAAACTGTAAGAGGCATCCGTCAGCTAAATAGGAAAGAAACTACATCCCCAGTGGTTAAAAGCAAGTAAGGACAAAATGAATACGCAAGGAAAAGGGTTTGAATGAGCCTTATTATGGGTACCAGTGACACAGATCGAGAAGACCTGCAAACTCGTACATCGGTTTGCACTTTGCTCAAAATGTATTTTCTGTTGAGGGAGGGGCAGATGTCAAAACACTTGTTCAATTTTATTTATTTTTTAAAAGAATTTTTAGTGTTTATTTTTGAGAGAGAGAGAGAGAAAAAGACGAGCACAAGCAGGGGAGGGGCAGAGAGAGAGAGAGAGTGAGGGAGACACAGAATCCGAAGCAGCCTCCAGGCTCTGAGCTGTCAGCACAGATCCTGACGCAGGGCTTGAACCCACGAACCATAAGATCATGACCTGAGCCGAAGTCAGATGCTTGCCCAACTGAGCCACACAGGTGCCCCTTGTTTAATTTTATTTTATTTTTATTTTGAGAGAGAGAGAAAGAGAGAACACGAGTGGGGGAGAGGTGGGCAGAGGGAAAAAGAGAGAGGATCTTTATGCTTAGCGTGGAGCCTGATCTGGAACTCGATTCCACAATCCTGGGATCTTGATCTGAGACACATCAAGAGTCAGACGCCTCACCAACTGAGCCACCCAGGCACCCCAAAATACTTGTCCTATTTAAAAATGTCATAATTAGGGGCGCCTGGGTGGCTCAGTCGGTTAAGCGTCCGACTTCGGCTCAGGTCATGATCTCTCAGTTCATGGGATTGAGCCCCGTGCCGGGCTCTGTGCTGACAGCTCGGAGCCTGGAGCCTACTTTGGATTCTGCGTCTCCCTCTCTCTCTCTGTTCCTCCCCTGCTCTCACTTTGTCATTCTCTCTCTCTCTCAAAAAAAAATAAAGATTAAAAATTGAAAATTAAAAAAAATAAAAATAAAAATAAAATAAAACATCATAATTAAATGTGAGCTGTTTTTACATATACACACTATGTACGTGTATTTTACATTCTTATCAATAAAAATCAGAGTTCAGTCAAAATGTTTAATGTTAGTTAATAGCAGAGTTATATTAGTGGTTCTCTAATGCTTTCATGTGGCAAAGCATCTAGAAATCGTGAGGCTTTTTATTTATTTAGTTAGTTAGTTCGTTTTTATTATTTATTTATTATTTATTATAATATTATAATTATTATTTATTATTTATTTATTTATTTTAAAAATACAATTTATTGTCAAATTGGTTTCCATTCAACACTCAGGGCTCATGAGGCTTTTTAATGGAATACCATGAGATATGGATAGAGTAAGTATGTAGGAATTAAATATATACTTTTGTGTTACATCAGATACTGTCTCTAATAGACAAATAATGCCTATATACAATTTATAGCAAGAGTCAAAGATTTAAGAAAAAGACAACTATATGAAGACCGATAGAGAAAACTATCATTCACCTAAATTTTCATTTGAGTCGTGAAAAAGTCATCACTGTTTAATTCTTTTTAATTTTTTTTTCTTTAGCGTTTATCAATTTTTGAGAGACAGAGAGACAGAGCATGAGCAGAGAGAGAGGGAGACACAGAATCCCAAGCAGGCTCCAGGCTCTGAGCTGTCAGCACAGAGTCCAATGCTGGGCTTGAACTCACGAATCGTGAGATCATGACCCAGGCCGAAGTCAGATGCTTAACCGACTGAGCCCTTCAGGCGCCCCTTAAAAAAAAATTTTTTTTTCCATCACTGTTTAATTTTTAGGGACAGAATATCTTGGTTCTGTGCAAGAAAATCAATATTCTTTGAGCATGTAGCTTGAGAATGACTTCCTTGTATCAGTGAACAAAATGCATTAATAAGTGCTATATTCTTGCTTTTCTCGTGATTTACGCAGGGACAGAGCCTAACCCCTGGCCCTGTGTGCCATAAACAACTGAAAAGGAGGTAGCTAACTGTGGGACTTGTAACCCCAAACACTCTAAGCAGTATAAAATATTAAGTGAGGATTTCACAAGTGAAAAAGGAAGGAAGGGAGGAAGGAGGGGGAACCTGTGTTAAATGATGTCCTTTAGAACCAACCATAAACTCATTTCTGATAAGGGCACTATTATAAAATGTCCATATCTCATTATACATGTCTTGAACCAGTGCAATAGGTAAAAATCTTTGGTTTAATAGGAATTCATTTTCTATTAACCATTTCTCTTAAAAATAAATCCGTCCGTTTAAAATATCCAATTACAGGGGCGCCTGGGTGCCTCAGTCGGTTGAGCGTCCGACTTCAGCTCAGGTCACGATCTCGCGGTCCATGAGTTCGAGCCCCGCGTCAGGCTCTGGGCTGATGGCTCAGAGCCTGGAGCCTGTTTCCGATTCTGTGTCTCCCTCTCTCTCTGCCCCTCCCCCGTTCATGCTCTGTCTCTCTCTGTCTCAAAAATAAATAAACATTAAAAAAATTAAAAAAAAAAAAAAATGTCCAATTATGTTAGTTTTCTGTCAGCCGAGTTAAACTCCCTTGAAATTTTTTTCAAAAAGTCCAAAATTTTCCAAGACGTCAAACAGAATTAAGAAAGAAAATCAACAACCCTGCAGATTAGCATATGGCAAAATTTCGCGATATCTTATTAAAAATATACCAAGAAAAAAAGGCCGTGCAGATAGATTTAAAAATGTGACAAAGGGAGGGGTGCCTGGGTGGCTCAGTCAGCGAAGCACCCAACTCTTGATTTTGGCTCAGGTCATGATCGCACGGTTCATGAGTTCGAGCCCCGCGTCAGACTCTGCGTCGACAGTGCTGAACCTGCTTGGGATTCTCTCTCTCCCTCTCACTCTGCCCCTCTCCTGCTTGCTCTCTCTCTCTCTCTCTCTCTCAAAAGATAAGTAAACTAAAATTTTTTTTTAACTGTGACAAAGGGATACTTTTCTGCATAAATGATTACAATGAATTCTGTTCCTATCTTTAAAAAAAAAGTGATTTTTAAAAACAAGTCCACCTTCGTCAGCAAAGTAAAATTCTTAAAACTTTAGCTATCCACAGAAACCCTGTACAGACTTTGAAATGGGCTGGTGTTCCACCTAATGAAAGGAAAAATGTGATATATCATAGCTGTGCCCCTTGCTGACTTTTAAGTGCAGTAAAGATACCAATCAAAAAACAAACCATCAACAAGTTCTGTGTGCCTATTTGCAGGAGATCTCCAATCGTTTGTGTGCTTTATGATTCTCTCACTGATATTTGGGTCTCTCCTGGGTTTTAGGCGCTTCAGATTTAGAGAGGAGAAAACAATGCTTGTTACATGCTTCCATATTGTGCTTAAGTGAGTTACAGAATATCTTCTTAGACAAATTGTATACTTTTGCATACGCTATACAAGAACAAAGGCCGTTTTCTTTTCTGCTAAATTTAACAAGGTCCGCTAGTGATGGATTCATCTAGCACTATAAGAGAATCGTGTGTTCTAGATGAATTTTCCAGATAGCTCTGATTTATCATTAAGCATCCAGCTATAACGATCAAAACAAAACAAAAAACAGAAACTCCCTGGACGTGAAGATCTTTTGAAAAAGGTCATGCAGCTTAACCTTTCCTCAGTATCCCAGGGACCTCATTATGGACATCGGGTAAGGAGGAACACTGAAATAAAATGATATCCAATCTTCCTCCGGTAAAGCATGGCAAAGACCCGGGGCCTTGATTTCCACAGCACAGCTGACATGTGGCAGGACTGTGCAGATTCGATTCATGGATGCGACATGGGGCAGGGACTGTTGCTGACTTCGTGTCTCAAGCACAGAGCGGATGGCGGTCCTCCCTCATCAAATGCTGCATGATTCTGTCCAAAAAGGGGTTCTGCCCCAAAACCGCTTCCTTTTTTGTCCAATTAGGCTCTGAGCTGAAGATACGGGCGCTAGGGAGGCCACCCAGAGTTATCGTTAATCTGATACGTTCAGCTTCAGTGCTTCAGTGGCTCCGTCGGTTAAGCGTCCGACTCCTGATTTCGGCTCAGGTCCCGATCTCGCGGTTCGTGAGTTCAAGCCCCACGTCGGGCTCTTTACTGACCGCACAGAACTCCCCTGGGATCCTTTCTCTCCCTCTCTCTCTGTACCTCCCCCGTTTGTGCTTTCTCTCGCTCAAAAAATAAATAAGTAAACGTTAAAAAATGTATTAAAGTAATAACATGATAGATCAGGGACGTCTGGCTGGCTCAGTCAGTAGAGGCTGTGACTCTCGCTCTGGAGGTTGTGACTTCAAGCCCCACGTTGGGCATGGGGCCCCCTTAAAAAGAAAATTAAAACGATGGGTCAGAATTAGAAGACGTTTGATGTTCATGAGATGGAAGGTGATGCCTTTTTAAGGCCAGCATGAATGAAGATTTCAAAGTATACACATTTGTCTCTGACGGAAAAGGTCACCTCTTTTGTTTCGAACACAACAGGGACTACACCGTTGTACTTCAGCGCTAAGCTCACGGTCACTTTAATGAGTAGATCGCGACGAGGAAAGGCGTCAAGGATCTCTGCTTCATTTAATCCTAATAATTGTTCCATGATAAAAAGTCTCATGTTGTACCACCTGAGAGCTAAATCTCGTATTCGGAGAGGTTACCCCTTATCCACCTTTTTAGTGGGATGAGGGATTTTTAGTGTCTTTCACTCTCGTGGGCCAAACCTCCCTCCAGTTTAGAAGACAAGTCTGACACTTAAAAAGAGGCGTTTCAGTCCCCAGCTGATTTGGGCGTACAGGAAGTTCTCAGACACACTGGTGGGGAAAACGAGAGGTTTGTTGCTTGTTTGCCACAAAGCACAAGATGTTTAAACCGATGGTAGCCACAGTCACCGTCCTGGTGAAAGGCAGCTTCCTTTTCCCATGTTCCTTGCAGCTGCCTCCTGAATATCATAAGCTCACAACTTGGATCATCAGAGTTTTATCTTTAAACCTCTATGAGGTTTAAATTTTTTTTTTTTTCAATGTTTATTTATTTTGGGACAGAGAGAGACAGAGCATGAACGGGGGAGGGGCAGAGAGAGAGGGAGACACAGAATCGGAAACAGGCTCCAGGCTCTGAGCCATCAGCCCAGAGCCCGACGCGGGGCTCGAACTCACGGACCGCGAGATCGTGACCTGAGCCAAAGTCAGACGCTTTACCGACTGAGCCACCCAGGCGCCCCAAACCTCTATGAGGTTTAAAGCCATTTTGCACCTTCAGTCAAAGCGGGGTGGTTAACTGCCTCCCCCCTCTCTCCCTCCAGCATCTTTCAACCTATAAAAGGCCTCTCCTCGGCACCTGGGTGGCTCAGTCGGTTAAGCGGCCGACTTCGGCTCAGGTCACGATCTGACCGTTCATGGGTTCGAGCCCCGCGGCCGGCTCTGTGCTGACAGCTCAGGGCCTAGACCCTGCTTCGGATTCTGTGTCTCCCTCTCTCTCTGCCCCTTCCCCGCTCACACTCCATCTCTCTCTCTCTCAAAAATAAACATTCCCAAAAAGATTTTTTTTAAAAAAAAAAAGTCCTCTCCTTTCTGCAGGTGTTCATTCTGTCACTTACGGAATCAGGACGATGACCATAAAAATTAAATTTAAACAAAAGGTAAATGCAGCCACGCCTTAAAAATTTACTTAACTTTTGGCAAGAAGAAAACAAAATTTCCTTCTTTCCTGTCTCTTTTTTGTCAACGGCAGATGTCGTTTTGTTTTATTTATTTTCAGCATATTGAGCTGAAATAAAATTGTAAGATATTTACGGTGTGCAGCACAATGGTCTGATATGCGTACGTTGTGGAAGGACTTCCCCCAGTGAGTTAACGAACACTTCTCTTCCTTTTGTCTTTTTAGACGTTTCTCGGATTTTCTTTCTGATCTTCTCAATTCTCCATCTTGGCATCTGTCCTCGCCTTGGAGTCGTAAACTCCTTTTATCATCTGGTGCTGCATTTTGTCAAACAAGAAAGCCTGAGAGTTCAGTAGAAGATGGTTATAGCTCTCTCTACAGACACATTTATTTCATTTTTCGATTTGCTTATTGTAAGTAAGCTTTCCACCTAACTTGGGGCTTGAACTCATGACCCTGAGGTCAAGAGTCTAATGTTCTATCAGCTGAGCCAGCCAGATGCCCCTCTCTGCACAGATATATATATATATTTTTTAACATTTATTTATTTTTGAGACAGGGAGAGACAGAGCATGAACAGGGGAGGGTCACAGAGAGGGAGACACAGAATCTGAAACAGGCTCCAGGCTCTGAGCGGTCAGCACAGAGCCCGACGCGGGGCTCGAACTCACAGACCGAGAGAACATGACCTGAGCCGAAGTCGGACGCTTAACCGACTGAGCCACCCGGGTGCCCCTCTGCACAGATATTTAAATAGAAACCAGTCTGTAAACATGTCAGTTGGTTGGTAGGGTTAACTGGCTTGTCAATTTGCCGCCTTGAAGTGTTGGGAATTGAAGAGATTTTACATATTATTTTTAGGTGGCCCTGTAGGTGCTCCCACTGATCGTAGTGGGAAAAAAAGGCAGAAGAAAATGGTAGATAAAATTAAATTTCCCTCTAACCTGCAGCCCATTGGCAAACACTTGAGGCAGACAGAGCAGAACATCTTCTCCAGGAACGCCCTACTGTCTTAAGGTCAATGCTTTGCTGGCGGGAGAAACAACCTTAGCTTGACAATGGCTAGGCCTCCAGGATCTCGTGAGTCCTCTTTAGCACGAGAAAATCCTTTTGGGAACTTAGCCTGGCCTTTACCCACCCCACCCCCCCCGGCCCCCAACTCCCAAGTCTCTCCTCACAATCCCGGGGCAGCTCTTTCTGCCCACGGATCTTGTCCCCGAGCTTTAATAAAACCACATTTTTGCACCAAAGATGTTTCAAGAAGTCTTTCTCGGCCGTTGGCTCTGGACCGCTCCCCCCCACTCCTCTGCCCCACCCCGTCACTCCCAAACCACATCACTGATGATTTTATTAGAAGGTAGAAATACCAAGAGAGGGATGAACACTTAGATGAACGAAGTGAAACTGAACAATTGGCAACATTTGGTTTTCTCGCCAAGGGATGGAGACAGGTGAGCCCGGCAACTGGGTTCTCAAGTCTACCCCAGGCCACGTCTGTGTCACTTGGCCTCTTTCCTCTACCCGCTTCGTCAAGCTCTGTCTCTCCAGCCATAGGTGTGGTCAGGAGGCTAAAGGTGGGTGATTCACAGCACCGCACCCTACCTGGCCCTGGGCAGTTTAAGATTGTGTGTGTTTAAGGATCCTGGCAGTCAGGCTGCATTTTTTAGATCAATATAGGTTTTTCCCTCTATTTTCATTAAACAGCATACATTGTTAAAAAGAAACGTAGCTTTGTGGTTTTTTTCTTTCTAATTTTTCTTTTAATGTTTATTTATTTTTGAGAAGCAGAGAGAGACAGCACGAGCAGGGGAGGGGCAGAGAGAGAGGGAGACACAGAATCCGAAGCAGGTTCCAGACTCTGAGCCGTCAGCACAGAGCCCGACTCGGGGCTCGAACTCACGAACCGTGAGATCATGACCTGAACCGAAGTCGGACGCTCAACCGACCGAGCCACTCAGGCGTCCCAACAAACGTACATGTTTTTAACATGCAAGGAATCTGGCCGACAAGCTGAACGTTTCTGGTCCGACCACTCCAAGCACTAAAATCTGACTGCAACATTCAGTCACGGTACATCCAGATCAGATTGTTACCGATAACAATGCCTGAAAGGGTTTCATTTTACTGGGACAACAGAAGAGTTCAGTGCAATGGACGGAACCCAAACCCTCGATACCCTTGAACCTTTGAATTATACAACTAATTTCTCTTGTTCTGATTCTAGGCTTACAAAACAACACCCTCACATATTTGTTTTGCACGTAGCCCACTTACCGTGGGCGAGTGGAGGGGAGACTCGGCTGGGATGGAGGAGACATTGGGGGCACAGGTCACCCACACGCTATTTTTTTATTGTAAGTGAGCCACATGGCCTGGAGATTTATCACCGTCACTTCCTGTGATGTTGTCAGGGCACATCAGCCCCCTGAGCCCAGGCAACTCTGGACGGTGACAGGAATGAGTTTTTGAGCGTGCGGGTGGGGGGGGGGCTATGTCCTGGACAAGAGTCGGTTGGAACTGGTGTCACTTGGGTGGTCAGTCAGCTGTCCTTCCCCCAGGACACGCCCAGATGGGACTGCTCACCACTGTTTCAAACTTTTCCACCCACGTCTTAGATCTCAGAGTAAGAATCGTGTGTCTTCGCCGATTCATCCCAGCAAGGGAGTGTGATTCAGTCAGCTATTTGTGGCTATTACTAATTTCACCAATGAAGAAACCAAGGATGACTTTTTTAAACGTTTATTTACTTATTTGAGAGAGAGAGAGAGAGCGAGCACGGGCAGGGGAGGGGTAGACAGAGAGGGAGAGAGAGAGAGAATCCCAAGCAGGTTTCATTCACGCTGTCAGTACACAACCCGACGTGGGGCTTGAACCCACGAACCGTGAAATCACGACGTGAGCTGAAGTCAAGGGTTGGATGCTTAACTGACCGAGCCACCCAGCACCTGCCCTCCCCCCGCCTCCCCCCGCCCCCCCACCAAGGGACGTTTAAGTTGGGAAAAGAAAATGCCAGAGCCAAGTTTTAAGCCCACATCCTGTCCTTTTAGGTCTGGATCTCTCATATATATCCCATGTGCCTTGGATTCCCCCCCCCCCCACCGGAGTTATGAACAAAGTTTGAAAATAAGATATCTGTGTTGACAATGGGAAATACTCTCATTAGAAATTGTTAAATACCGATCATTCTGTGACTTTTTTTTCTTTTTCTCTCCCTGGACATTTATGAGATGTCAGAATCGACAGAGATGGAAAATTCCATGAAGCGAATTCAAGTTTAAGAGGGTAGGTGTTTTACTTTGAAAGCAAAATAAATATTCCTTAGCAGATAAAAGTCGATTTGCTCTTGGCTACAACTGTGAACCAGAATGAAACTTTTGATTCTGGCTTCCAAGTCTACCTGGGAGTCCATGGCCAGGTGATTAGACTGATTTCATTTGCTTGCGTTAAATGTTTATTGAGGGACGCCTGGGTGGCTCAGCGAGTTGCGTGTCCAACTCTTGGTCTTGGCTCAGGTCATGATCTCACAGTTTGTAGGCTCGAGCCCTGTATCAGGCTCTGTGCTGTTGCCATGGGGTCTGCTGGGTATTCTTCATCACACTCTTTCTCTCTCTCTGGCTCTCCCCTGCTCACTCTCCCTCTCAAAATAAATAAACTAAAAAAAAAAAAAAAAAAAAGGGAAGTGTTTATTGAACAACTACTATGTGATAGACACTCCCTCAAGAACAAGGCATGGCAGACAAGAAAATAGATGGCTACAATATCCTGAGAGAAATACCACCACATTCCAGTGTTGTCCAGGTGAAACCAGAGAAACAACACCATGACTTTGTAAAGATTTGCTAGCCATTCCGCTGATGGTAAGTAAGCTTCTAAATTAACCAGGAAAAAGTATTCTATACTACACAAAACAGGCTTTTGTCTCCAGGTGGTGGCATTATTTTATTTCTTTTTTTTTTAATTAAAAAAAATTTTTTTTAACGTTTTATTTATTTTTGAGACAGAGAGAGACAGAGCATGAACGGGGGAGGGTCAGAGAGAGAGGGAGACACAGACTCTGAAACAGGCTCCAGGCTCTGAGCTGTCAGCACAGAGCCGACGCGGGGCTCGAACTCACGGACCGTGAGATCATGACCTGAGCTGAAGTCGGCCGCTTAACCGACTGAGCCACCCAGGCGCCCCTATTTTATTTCTTTATAATTATGTATACTCTTGGAATTTTCTAAATTGAACATATAGGGATCCGAATGATCTGACAAAAAGGATGAAGCGACTGAAAAAAAGCAAAACAAAACTGAACACGACTGTCCCTACCTTGGCTGGACCATCATGACTTGAGTCTGACTCTGCCCTGGCCCTTATCGTCGGGACAAACTGTGCAGTCTAAGCCCGGTGGGTGAATGCGAGCAAGGCAGGTGTAACAACAGCTTAGCACCAGGTAAAAAATGAGGTACCAGGACTCAACCTGTGATTCCTTTATCTTGTTTCTTTAATTTTTTAAAGATGCTATTGTTAAATAATCTCCACCACCCAAAGTGGGGCTCGAACCGACAACTCCGAGATCAAGAGTCGCACCCTCCTCCAACGGAGCCAGCCAGGTGCCCCTCTTGTGTTTCTTCTGAGGAGGGGTACAGAGACCCGAGGCTCACTATGACCGGGCCTACAGAATGATAATGAAAAGTCAAAATAGATTTCACAGAGTTCAACCACTGAACTCTGCGGATCCTGGGCCTGATGAAGATTTGACAGGTCATTTCTTTTCGGTCAGCAATGTCAGATTTCGTTGGCTCAGTGGCTATGACTGTAGAGAGACCCGAAGTCCGCACATCATCTGTTTCTTCCCCCCCTCAAAACATCTCTTTCCCCTCCGTTTGGTCGAATCAAGCGCATAACTGAAGGAGAAAAGAGGTCGAATCCCACCCCCATCCTCCTGATGAAGGGGTAGGAGGCGGGAGTAAGGGAATCCGAACGCGGGGTGAAGCAAAGTGGTGTTTGAGCTGCTATGAGGCCACTGAGGGTTTCTGAACAGGCCACTCTGTCACTCCTTGGGGACCGAGGAATCTTGGAGCTCCTGGCGCTCCTATAAACGGGCGGTTTAGAGCGAGACCGAATACATACACGCTTTAGCGGCATAGGTTTTAGACTCTGGAGGGAAAGGACCTATTTTATTTGATTCTAATTTTCTGGAAAGTACCACCCACAACTCAAGCCTGGTTACAATAGCCTGTAAGACTTTGTCCTGTGGTTCTTACATTATCTATTTTTGCATCTCCCCCTGAGAAGCTCTGAAGGATGTGTTGACACCCGTGTTGCTGCCTGTTTTGGCCTGTGGCTACTACCGCCGGATGGATCCCTCTGACTCTATGGAAACAATTGCAAAGTGTTACAGTGTATTATTGCTGGAAGGACAATGTAATGATTGTTTCGAAAGGCCCCTGGCCTTTAGCATGCAGATAAATCGTGATGTGATAGTCTGGGCTGAAAGAACCCTTATTCTGGTGTTCCCTGTCGCTGGAAGAAGACATACCGAAAACAGAGTAAATACTTTCTGATGGTTCTAGTGTCTTCTGTGAAAACAAAAGCATTGTTGATTTTTTTTTTGTTTTGGTTTGTTTTATTTATTTATTTTTTTAAATTTTTTTTAACGTTTATTTTTCTGAGACAGAGAGAGACAGAGCATGAACAGGGGAGGAGCAGAGAGAGAGGGAGACACAGAATCCGAAACAGGCTCCGGGCTCTGAGCTGTCAGCACAGAGCCCGACGCGGGGCTCGAACTCACAGACCGCGAGATCATGACCTGAGCCGAAGTCGGACGCTTAACCGACCAAGCCACCCAGGCGCCCCTGTTTTGGTTTGTTTTAAATGACAAGTCAAAATAGATTTCACAGGATGTTTGGTCGCGTTGTATTAATATTTTCTGTTTACTGTTTTTTTAAATACATACAAACATATACGCACACCACTTCGTCTACACCCACAGTGTAGGCCAAGAAGTAAAGTATTTTTTTTTTAATGTTTATTTGTTTATTTTTTGAGAGAGATAAAGAGAGCGCACCTGCACGAGGGAGGGGCGGAGAGAGAGGGAGAGAGAAAATTCTAAGCAGGGTCTGCACCAAGCCCGATGTGGGGCTCGATCCCAGGCACCGTGAGATCATGACCTGAGCCGGAATCAAGAGTCAGACGCTTAACAAACTGAGCCACCCCGGGTGGCCCCAGAAGTAAAGTATCTTACCTTTAAAGAAAGTTGAGAAAATGTTTGTGTATGCGCCACAATCTTCTTTGCATATTTCTCTCAATTTGTTCCCAACTCTGACTAGTTCAAATGGTAGGTTGGAAAGGTTTTTTTTTCTGCTGTTTTGTTTATTTGTTTGTCTGGGCTCCACTGGAAGGACGCGTTGAAAAAGCCCCAGGGACACAACGGGCAGGATACTGATTGTCGTTCTAAAGACGAAAGGAAGTTTCTGGACACGGAGGGGGATGCATCACTAAACACACGGGGTTGAAAGAAAAGACTTTGGTATGTGCTCTGGCAGATAGGGCACAAGATAACACGCGCACTAGGTGAATTCGCTGAGCTTTGATGTGTAACGAAGGTGGGTTTATTGCAGTCTAAGCCTGGTTTCTTTCCCATAAAACGTATGGCTTTCTGAAGAGGCACACAATGAGATCATCGGCACAAACCCCAGACACTCGGCGAATACAGAGAAGGCACAGATGTGGAAGGCAGGAGGGGATTATAATAGTCAGGGGTCTGTTAGACGGCAGGTTGATCTGTTGTCCCAACGTGGCGTGTATCCTGGGACACAAATGATGTATGTGTGCCGCTGTTACTGTTTCTTTTCTTTTTATTTATTTATTTAAAAAAAAATTTTTTTAACGTTTATTTATTTTTGAGACAGAGACAGAGCATGAACAGGGGAGGGGCAGAGAGAGAGGGAGACACAGAATCAGAAGCAGGCTCCAGGCTCTGAGCCGTCAGCCCAGAGCCCGATGCGGGGCTCGAACTCCCAGACCGCGAGATCGTGACCTGAGCTGAAGTCAGACGCTTAACCGAGTGCGCCACCCGGGCACCCCTGTTACTGTTTCTTTATGTCAAGGTACAGGAGCGACTGAGCCTGCAGACCTGTGGTTCCCGAAGCCTAGAGTAAGAGATTAAATGGAGCGTTTAGTGCATTGGACACAGGGCCAGAACCTTCCACCCTCCATTCAGAACCTGGGTAAAGATTGTCCAAGTATGACAATTAGAAGGGTCCTGACAAGGCGCGGAGGACCCAGGTTCTCATGTGACTTGCCTTCATTATCTGTGATTCGAGCCGCATGGACTGAATGAACAAAACAAACTAGGATATGTCTGCTTTCAAATATGAACCGAGAGATTTTTACACTAACTTTTCCACCCTTCTTGCGGACACTATCCTCTCTATTTTTTGATGGAGAGAGAATAAAGTATAAATGCCTTAATTTATTACAATGTGTTTTAATATTTAAGAAATAGTTAGGCCTTTCCAGATATATATGGAAGTGATCTAAAGAGTAAACGCCATAGGGGCGCCTGGGTTAAGCTGGCGGTTAAGCGTCCGAGTTCGGCTCAGGTCGTGATCTCCCAGTTCGTGAGTTTGAGTCCCGCATCAGGCTCTGCGCTGACAGCTTGGAGCCTGGAGCCTGCTTCCGATTCTATGTCTCCCTCTCTTTGCTCCTCCCCAACTCGTGCTCCATCTCTTTCTTTCTTAAAAATAAATAAACATTAAAAAAAAAGAGTAAACACCATAGTCTAAACAGGACTTACTATTATAAGTATTACTAATTATTGGCATTACTAATTATTTTATCTTACTCTCTGTATTTTTGAAAGTACCTTATGATCTTTAACAACACAATGCAATCCAAAGAAAAGAAAATAAAATACCTTTCTATAGAGGTTTGATGAACGTCTCGATGTAACTTTGGTCTTTCTCCTTAGTCAAAGACTTAACGTTTTATTGCCTTGCCCCCCCCAACCCCCCAAAAGTAACCTTTCTTTATCACAGGATCTCCATTTACCTAATGGAGACGTTTTGTGAAAATTACCAACGAATACAACTTTAAAATTTAATTCAATCAACATTTATCAACTACCTAATGTCTATCAGGTACGTTGCTGGGTATTGGGGATACAACAAATAAGGGAGACAGAGGTTGCAGTCCAGGAAAGCAGACTCCGGAACGCTCCCTTCAAAATATAATTTGAAAAATGCACTAAGAATGAGATGCTTACACAAGGGGAACACATTCAAAGAGTCAGTCATCTTAGAGCAGGACATACAATGTACCAGGCATGACTCCCATCTTAATGTTCAACTATTTGAACAGTTGCTGTCAGAAAGCTCCCCCTCATAGGCACTTAGCAACTGGGTAGAACATGGTAGTCATGTAACCACAGATGTCATGGCTGAGCATCCTCTAAAGAATAAAATATTTGGCCCTCACTGTTGCTCTGCATGTTATTCCTACCTGCTTAGAGCTGAATACCTCTCGGCTTCCCATTTCTCAGGTACGCACTGCTATCTCTTAGGAGGTATCTTTCTGCGGGCTTTTTTTTTTTTTTTGGATCACTGCTCCTGACAGAAGTGCTCGGACTAGAGTCTCCAACTGCACAAATGGGGCTCGCTCGTGGATCGTTTCTAAAAATGAAATTGTAATGATAAAAACTCTTAGCACTTATAAAACTAAACAATTATAAAAAGCAAACAATAAACGTTATAAAAACTAAAAATAGTTTCTTTTATCTATAGCTCTATGGCACTAGGTCACTCTTTCACCATGAAAATCCTTTTGGTTGGTGTTTTGGTTGATGTTTTGGGCTGATGTTAATGTTTCCAGGCATTTCGCCAAGCTTTACACATCTAAGAAATGTTTTCTTGTTTGGCCATCTTTTCCTATTTTATTAAAACATGAGTCACTCCTCACTAATTGAATAGAAGCCATGGAATGAAATTTTGTAAATCCACATGATAAAAGGAAATACACTTATTTATTTATTTATGTTTTATTTATTATTTTTGAGAGAGAGAGAGACAGAGCATGAGCAGGGGAGGGACAGAGAGAGAGAGAGGGAGGTACGGAATCCAAAGCAGGGTCCAGGCTCTGAATTGTCAGCACGGAGCCTGATGTGGGGTTCGAACTCATGAACTGTGAGATCATGATCTGAGCCGAAGTCAGATGCTTAACCAACTGAGCCACCCAGCTGCCCAGGAAATACACTTTTAAAAAATAGTTTTATTTGTTGAAGTAACCTCTACCCAATATGGGGCTTGAACTCATGACCCTGAGATCAAGAGTTACATGCCCTTCCAACTGAGCCAGTCAGGCACCCCAGGAAATATACTTTCTTTTCTTTTTTTCTTTTTTTTAATGTTTATTTTTGAGAGAGAAAGAGACAGAGTGCGAGCAGGGGAGGGGCAGAGGGAAAAGGAGACACAGATTCCGAAGCAGGCTCCAGGCTCTGAGCTGTCAGCATAGAGCCCGATGCTGGGCTTGAACTCATGAATGGTGAGATCGTGACCTGAGCCGAAGTTGGTCGCTTAACCAATTGAGCCACTCAGGAGCCCCGAAATACGCTTTCAAGTAAGAAATATTAGAATATAAAGTTTGGGGGGGGCAAGTTTTCTCTTTGTAAATTATTTCAAGAGATTCACAGATCAATTGCATAAATGTTGTGTGTCAAACATATTAGTAACAGCACTGTTTTCTTCTGGTGCCTGTCATGATTCTCAGTGACGTTGCGAAGAAAAGGCTAGAACAGATTATTGGTTGGGTCTGGCAGAGAGTTAGCTTGGGGATCTAAGATTCTGCTGAGCGTGGCAGCTGTTACAAAGCTCGGTTTAATCTCCCTTCCCGCTGCTCTGTGAGCTCCATGGTGTATCCCAGCGCCTGCTTCAGAGTCATTGTCAGTGTTGATTGAATTAATGAATGAAAGATGAATGCATCACAGCAGTTTCCTTGAGGGATCACCGAAAAACTAGGGCCGCGTCTAACATTTAATAATGTTCAAGGGGGTGGTGAGGATGGAGAAAACAAGCAGTACAGGTTTTTAGTTTTGCTTTGTTTTGGGAGGCGAGCGGGATGAATTTCCGTTTGAAAATCTAAAATCCAGGAGCACTTCTAAATATATTTTTATTCATCTGAAAATTCTTTGATGATTTGACGGATGACCCTACGCTCGTAAGAAAGTGTGCATCACGAGGAGTTCAAACATTGCAGATGATTGGGAAAGTAATAAGGGAAGAGGCTTCGTAAAAAGAAAAAGGCTAAATAAAGCAGGGACTGACTACTAGAGAAAGAAAGTGAAACTCCTCTCTGTCAAACGGGAACGAAGAAATGGTGTGAGAGCACAGGGGAAGTTGGGTGTGCAGAAAGCTTCAGGATTCGAAAAGAACCAAAAAAGTTTTGCCCTCTCTACTCAGTGCGAGGCTGTGGTTAGTTACGTTGTTCTCTGCAGTTGGCGTGAGGAGTTGAGAGGCAAAAGGGTCGGAGGAAATGGGATATTACCATAAAGATAATATATATTTTATTCACCAGCACAGAGAGCCTAAATAAGGTAAATAGCCTAATTATTGGCTGTAAGAGTGGGAAGACGCTGGCAGCAGTAAGAAACCACAAAGTCTTGTTTCTTGTTGCCAAAAAAAAGAAAGGTCTTCCCTCGTTGCCAGACTTGGTCTGAATTCCCAGAAACGTGGGCAACACTCGGGGAAATTTGATAGAAGTACGTTTTCTAATCAAGTTCAAGGATAAAGTCAAAGATGGACCCACTTGCGACAGGCGCCAGTGACGGGTGTGAGAAGGAACCTAAGGCTGATCGAATCCTGCTCTGTTTTATGTGTAGAGGTAGCATTTTCGACTGTTTTAGTGGAGGGTTGCTGCATTGATCCTTTATTTATTTATTTATTTATTTATGTAATTTATTTATTTTGAGAGAGAGAGAGAGAGTGAGAGAATCCCAAGCAGAGAATGTCTGTGCTAACAGTGCAGAGCCCGACTCAGGCTCTAACCCAGGAACCTCGAGATAGTGACCTGAGCTGAAATCAAGAGTCTGACACTTAACCGGTTGAGCCACCCAGCCGTCCTCACTGATATTTTAAACAGAACACTGAATGAGGAAGTCACATTCACCTGGCACTTAAATTGAACCTCTAAGTAAAGCCCAGAAGTATAATGGCTGCAAACAAAACTTTCCAACTCTCCAGAAGTTACTCGGACTGGCGGATAAAATTTTGAGGGGGCAATAAACTTCTTAAACCTGAATTTATTTTTTTTTAAGTTTATTTATTTATTTTTGAGAGAGAGTGAGCGAGGGGAGGGGCAGAGAGAGAGAGAGAGAATCCCCAAGCAGGGTTCTTTGCTGTCGAGCCCAATCGGGGCTTGATCTCACAAACAGTGAGACCATGACCTGAACCGAAATCAGAAGTTGAACGTTTAACTGACTGAGCCACGTGGGTACCCCACAAACCTAATTTCACATCATTGGTATATCTAATGTAATATTCATTAGACATTTATTGTCATTCCATTCCTCCTGCTTTAGACTAAATAAAGGTCTATAAAGACAGTGATCTCCTGAGCCCAGCACAGTGCCTGGTACATTGGGAAGCATTACTAATAACTATGTTAGTCCCCACACAGTAAGTAATAATAGTACTGGGAGGGAAGGGTTTCCCAGCACCAGCGAGAAAGGGACTAATTCCAATCTGGGCATCCTGAAGGCTTTGTGACGGAAATCACATTTGATCTAGCAGTGAAAAGACAGGAGGGCTGAGAAGAAGTCCATCCCAGGTATGAACATGTGAATTGTGGCAGGGGAAAGGGGAACATATGGCCCCACTAAATTACAGGTTATGTGGCCCACAAACTGGGAGGCAGGCTGAAAGGGGAAGGTTGAGTTGGATGGTGGAGGGCTTTGAACGCCCCGCTTCTGGGGCCTTATCTCTTTCTCTAGCGGGGTGATCCTAGCACTCTTTGATTGTACACCTCTATGTAGAAATTTCTAGTACCTAACCCCAAAATAGGAATACTAATTTTTTTAGAATTTTTTTTTTCAACGTTTATTTATTTTTGGGACAGAGAGAGACAAAGCATGAACGGGGGAGGGGCAGAGAGAGAGGGAGACACAGAATCGGAAACAGGCTCCAGGCTCTGAGCCATCAGCCCAGAGCCCGACGCGGGGCTCGAACTCCCGGACCGCGAGATCGTGACCTGGCTGAAGTCGGACGCTTAACCGACTGCGCCACCCAGGCGCCCCTGGAATACTAATTTTTAACTCATATATACTTATATATTTATATATCTGGAAAAGCTGAGTGAAGCTTTTCTATAATGAATATTTTTTTATGATTATGAACTAAAAGCTATTAACAACAAAACAGTATTCATACCTTTGGGTTCAGGTTTTCTAATAAATTTTCTTTAGAGATTTATCCTACAGAAACTGCTTTTGAAATGGGCAGAGATTAATGAGCTCGTTTGGAAAATTTTTTTTTTTTAATTTTTTTTTCAATGTTTATTTATTTTTGGGACAGAGAGAGACAGAGCATGAATGGGCGAGGGGCAGAGAGAGAGGGAGACACAGAATCGGAAACAGGCTCCAGGCTCCGAGCCATCGGCCCAGAGCCCGACGCGGGGCTCGAACTCCCGGACCGCGAGATCGTGACCTGGCTGAAGTCGGACGCTTAACTGACTGCACCACCCAGGCGCCCCTCGTTTGGAAAATATTTATTAAGAGCCTGCCATTTTCCAGACACGATGCTGGGCACTGGGGATACAGTGGGGGAAAAATAGACACATCTCTGAACTCACGACACTCACAGTCTAGTAGAGGCATCAGACTTGAATCGAATAGTCCCACAAGTACAGGTAAAATTTGACTTGGATCAGACAACAGTGGAAAGACTTGTGGTACAATGAGAGCGTGTATTAGGAACACAAAGGGAATTTAAGGGTCAGGGAAGATATTTTGAGGAAGAGACGAATGGGAAGAAATCTGAAGACTAAGGAAGAACAAGAACCTAATTACAAAAATGATTAAATAAACTGTCAACATCCAGCCATTTACTGGGATACTATCCAGGGATTAAAAAGAAGGAGGTACCACCATGGAAACAAGTTCAACATCCAATGCCAACTTAGATAACACTATATTTTATAGAATTCCATTATGTTCCATATGCATAAAAAGTGTTCCAAGAATGCTCCATATGTATAAAAAAAGATATACACACATATGTATATACACACTGAGAAACATCTAGGTTGTTTGGGGGATTATGGTAGATTTTCATTTTCTTAAATGAAATTTAAATTTTCTTAAATATTTGATGTATGTTTGCATTTTGTCTAACTCTACACTATGTTTATAATCACGGAAAAAAATATTTTTAAAGTATGATGGTCACAATCGCCTTTTCTTTTTTTTTTCTCTTTTTTTAATTTTAGAGACAGGGAGAGTACGAGTGGGAGAGAGGAGCAAAGAGAGGGAGAGAGAGGATTTTAAGCAGGCTCTGTGCTGAGTATGGAGACTGACGTGGGGCTCGATTCCAAATCCTGGGATCATGACCTGAGCTAAAATCAAGAGTCGGTATGCTCAGCCAACTCAGCTACCCAGGTGCCCCGAAAAAAGGATTTTTAAAATTAGGGTCCATGGGGCGCCTGGGTGGCTCAGTCGGTTAGGCGGCCGACTTCGGCTCAGGTCATGATCTTGCGGTCCGTGAGTTCTAGCCCCGCGTCGGGCTCTGTGCTGACAGCTCAGAGCCTGGAGCCTGTTTCAGATTCTGTGTCTCCCTCTCTCTGACCCTCCCCTGTTCATGCTCTGTCTCTCCCTGTCTCAAAAATAAATAAACGTTAAAAAAAAATTAAAAAAAAAAATTAGGGTCCAGGTCTTACCACTGGTGTAGAGGCTGACGTGCCCACACATATCTACACACATACATGTGTAGTAATTATAGATAATCTTGATTAGTGATTTATACAGTAACATCAAATGATATATTAAAATATACATTAAACCATGTGCTCTGGGAATATTTACCATTATCATGAGTGATTCTTAACTAATGGAAGAGAAGCATGATCATGATGGCACCACATTTCAATTCAGTCTCACTGGAAGGAGAGAAATTAGATGAAGTCTTGAAATCCCATCCCCTTTTCACCAGTTTTCAGAAGACTGTAGTTCATAAAGCAAGGTATTTTGTTAAAAGGATAACACTATTTTGTGGGTCCAGGGAACCACGGGCCTTAGGAGTTTACCAGACCCTCATACTTATAAATTGCCAAGAGTTTGTTAAAACCATCAAATAGCATTGCTCTATGGTTCTCAACTTTTCACGTGTCCAGGAATCCCCAGGACACTTGTAAAATATATGCATTCCCAGGCTTCACCTTGGATTTTCTGAGTCAGAATTTCTGGGGGACATCCTGAGATCTGCCTTTTAACAAGGTCTTTGGTGGTTCTGCCTGAAGTGGCACCGAACCCACCTTCAGGAAACACAGTCCCCTTTGCATCCCACCAAACAAGCTCTGCCCTGACAGAGAGGGTGTGGCTGGCTTAAAACGCGGAAGATGCTCTAACAAGAATTCCTTTTCTCATTTCTGATAGATTTAACCAATGGATGAAAGGAGAATCTGAAGCCAATTAGCTAAAATGCTTTTCCGCTTTCCAGTTCCTCAGACTTTATGAAAGACAAGACTTCTTAGTAAGAGCTCTTTTAGCCCATTACCCATCTTTTTTTTTCTTAGTGAACACTGGCTTGTTAATTAGAAACCAGTGCCTTTCTCAATGGATGTAATCAGTGCCTCCATGTTCTTGGGGCAACAGGATGGTTTGTCTTAGCCCACGGTCCCATGGTTATGTTACAGGGAATCCACTTTAATGTGAGTGGGGTTTGGATTGGTTGGGGGGATGTGGGTGGGAGGGTAAAGGAATGGGAAAAGAGGGGCAAATGTATGACGTAGAGGGAGAGTGCTGTGCTGGCAGTGAGGGAGAATGAGGTACTTCCTTGGTCTTATGTTGATAATTATCAGCGACATAGTTACGACCATTACCATTTCATAGAGGAGACCAGTATCACACTGTAAATATACCTGACCCTAAAATGTAGATTTCATGCTCTCTTAGAAAAATATTCATGGTTTTGTCGTTTAAAAAAGAACACGCTACTTCTGCAATTTACCAGTATTTGTTTTGTGTGTTTTGTTTTTTGGGAGACAGACAGAGAGAGCATGTGAGTGGGAGAGGGCAGAGGGAGAGGGAGAGAGAGAATCTTAAGCTGGGAGTGGAGCCAGATGTGGGGCTCTGTCTCATGACCATGAGATCATGACCTGAGCTGAAATCAGAAGTCAGACGCTCAGCCAACCGAGACACCCAGGCACCCCCCCAAATTACCAATATTTGATAGAGAAGTTATTAAAAAAACTGCACGTGTGATAATAGAGATACTTTGTATCATCGTATTACAAATACAGATTAATTGTACTTAATACAAAATCCTACCGTCTGTGAATTTCAGAGCGTAGAATCAATCAACTAATTTTTATGACTTTCCAGTTGTAAATCTCTTTCTCTCTCTTTCTCTCCCTTCCATTATCTCCCTGCCCTTCCCCCTCTCCCTCCCTCTTTCAACAAATACTCAGCAAAGCAATGGGAAATACTGTCATCCTTTTCAGAAGGCCCTGATTTCTCATCCTGGTAAAAAATTAAGAGGCTGGAAGCTTAATGTAATACCTAATATAAATGATTGCTTTTTTCCCCCCTAAGATAATTAGGCATTTTAAATCCCTCCAGTCAATTCCCCAAAAATATTTCAAAATATCCCTATTTGGCCTCATTCTAAAAGTAGCATGCATTCATTTTTAAAAATTAAAAGGTTCACCTGCTTCCAATTCTGTGTCTCCCTCTCTCTCTGACCCTCCCCCCGTTCATGCTCTGTCTCTCTCTGTCTCAAAAATAAATAAACGTTAAAAAATTAAAAAAAAAATTTAAAGGTTCAGAGAAGTGTAAAATAGATACCATCAGTAATCTCACCACCCAGAAACTACAGTTAACAATTTAGTGTATTTCCTTGCAATCTTTTTTATTAATATACACGAACTTATATATGTTTTGGTTCACAAAGTGTATACAATTATTGTCTACCCAATTATTTTTCTGACCATTTTGACTTATAATGCTGAGGACATTTTGCCAACCATTACATATTATTTGAAAATGAAATATTAAAATGGCTCTCCACTTTCGCACCATACGGCGTCACCGTAACCTCAGCAACTCTTCACTATTGTTGGACTTTCCAGTGGTTTTCAACTTTTTTTTTTTTAAATCATACATAGGATGAAATATATTTTATTAGTTGATCTTAGAGCTCTGTTTAAAGAGGGAATTGTCTTTGTCCAGGAGAGCACCCTGATGACCTGCTTCTGGACATCAAAGAACTTTAAGGGGACTCATGGGTGGCTCAGGTGGTTAATGGACTTTGGCTCAGGTCATGATCTCATGGTCTGTGAGCTTGAGCCCCACTTCAGGTGAGCTCCACTTCTCTCTCTCTCCCTCTCTGTCCCTTTTTGGGTTCTCTGCTCCTCTCTCTCTCTCTCAAAAAACAAACAAACAAACAAAAAAACAAAAAAAAAAACCCCAGAAAACAAAAACTGTAAGACATGAAGATTGAATCCAATTTTTAAATTGTCTGTATTGCTGTAATTGAAAACAATGCCCCACCCCCTTACCCCAACCCAACAGAATAGACTGCACACCTTTCCTTTGTGTGAAATGTTTTGGAAGAATCAAGGAAAGGGCTTGAGTTAGGGGCTGTGAGGGATGGAGGGTGGCAAACAGCCACAGCTGAATCATGAATGAGATCAAGGGTCCAGAAGTGAGCAGAAGTCACATAGGCAATGTAAGTGCCCAGGAATTTGCAGAAATATCACAGGAGGGCACTATGCTTCCCTAGGGACATAGAACTAAAGGCTCGAGCCAATTTTATTTTAATTTTAAAAGGTCGAGATGACCTCAGTCAACATCTATGAAATAAATAACACTGACGAAATAGGACACAGTTGGATGTTTATTTTGATCCACTGGGGCGTCTCCGTCTTCTAATAGAGGAGATTTTAACACATACGTGTATATCCATTAGCTTGTTTGATGCTCTCAGTTAAAAAAAATACTCTTCGTAAGTTTTTGTTGTTGTTGTTGTTCCATTATTGTGTTTTACTTTAACTATGAGGACTACGTTTACTTTGTCTTTACAGACCATAGTGATTTGGAAGTCACATACCGTTATTAGCCATTCTCCCCAAGAAACGGGTGGAGATTTGTCTGTAAGAAGGTTGCTAGAAAATGTGCTCAGGAATAGTCTCTCCAAGGGTATGAGGAATATAGGACTAGGCTGAGAGAAGCCGAACAGTGATGCAGTTGCAACAGTGGCCTCAGCCTAACTCCCACGGAGCTCTGAGATTGGGATGGCCCTTCTAGAACATTCCAAATTGAGTTGTGGGGGGTGGGAGTGGGAGAGTCGGCCGGTGGCTAGCACTTATCCTCCTGTATCAACTAGTCATGGATGCGGGCTGTCCTGGAGAGGGGTCATGTAGTCACATCCTTGAATGAGGAAGCTACTCTAGCTGAGGACACTTCCTGGGGAGGGACCCAGGGTGAGCCTTCAGGGGGCAACACTCCCAGCAGCTGGGGGACCAAAGCATCAGTCCTAGAGGGGATACGGTTGGTACCCACAGTGCTCATTACACGTAGCTTCTTATTTTTCTATTAGCATTAAGTTGTCGGGGCGCCTGGGTGGCGCAGTCGGTTAAGCGTCCGACTTCAGCCAGGTCACGATCTCGCGGTCCGGGAGTTCGAACCCCGCGTCAGGCTCTGGGCTGATGGCTCAGAGCCTGGAGCCTGTTTCCGATTCTGTGTCTCCCTCTCTCTCTGCCCCTCCCCCGTTCATGCTCTGTCTCTCTCTGTCCCAAAAATAAATAAACGTTGAAAAAAAATTAAAAAAAAAAGTTGCAAATAAAAATGCCTGGACTTCTTTTCTCCCATTTTAATGTCAATAGTTATATTATACTTGAATGGAAAGAATTACTGACGTGCTTTTGAGTCAGATGAAAAATTTGGCGGGATTCTACTGGTTTGGGTTGATATAATCTGGCATTTGGATGAACAGAATCAACAGTATCATGTTATATTTCTTATCTTTAAGAATTAGATTTGTCACTCATACTATTTCATTTTATAACTATTCCCACATTTTTATAGATTGAGCCATTTAAACTCATAAAGGCTAACTATTAAATTTTTAAAAATGTTTGTTTTTGAGAGAGAGAGAGAGAGAGAGAGAGAGAGAGAGAGAACAAGCGGGGGAGGGGCAGAGAGAGAGGGAGACACAGAATTGGAAGCAGGCTCCAGGCTCCGAGCTGTCAGCACAGAGCCCGACATGGGGCTCGAACTCACAAGCCGTGAGATCATGACCTGAGCCAAAGTCGGACACTCAACCAACTTAGCCACCCGGGCACCCCTTTAAAGGCTAGCTATTAATTTTCCTCGCTCCTTTGACATGAATGAACAAATGAACGAAAGACCTAGAACCGAGGACAGAATTATACCTGCTTTGCTGCTAACCCCAAAGCCAGCATTCCCTAACTGGCATCCGTAGTGTAAAGTTACTATTTTAAAAATCAGGCATTCTGGCCTGATTTTTTTCTCCTATTGGACTCACAGGAAGTGACTTGGAGTCCTAGCTAATCTATCTAGTTAAATACTGTAGAAGATCCTGGGGTGCCTTGGTGGCTCAGTCAACTTTGTGTCTGACTCCTGATTTTGGTTCAGGTCATGATCTCACAGTTCATGAGTTGGAGCCCTGTGTTGGGCTCTGCTCTGATAGCATAGAGCCTGCTTAGGATTCTCTCTCTCCCTCTCTCTCTGCCCCTCCCCAGCTCATGCTCTCTCTCTCTCTCTCTCTCTCTCTCTCTCTCTCTCCAAAAATAAATAAATAAACTTAAAAAAAGAAAACTATAGCAGATCCAAGTTCTTCCAATCTGTGAGGGCGAGGACAGAACAGGCAAGAGATAAGAATCATATTCACTTTGTCCACCCACCATATTGTTTGTATTTAATTCTACCAACTTGCTTGAAGTTAGGAAAGGCACCTTGATCTTAGGAATGCCTCAGAAATATGCCACAGCATGATTATCAGCACAAGACATACAAGAATTTGAGTCTAAAGCAAGAGATTGATTCCAGAGACCGCAGGTGAAAACTGGGTTCTGCCCCCGATCCTTACCTGTGGTATGATACCAACTTTTCAACAAATTGCCGAATCTATTATCACATCTATTCGCCATTCATTCAAGCGGGGAGAGCAGGACACAAGATGAGATCGCAAGTATGATTCAGAGCATGATACCCCTTTTGTGTGGATGACAAACTAGGGACTTTGCATGTTACCTCTGATAATAAGATATCTTTCACCTAACATGTATTATTAGAGAGGTCTATGGCATGGCCACTTGGAACTGAGACTCCATGGGAGTGCACAGGTTAGTAGAGAGATCAGCAATAACTGTCGATTTATTTTAATGTGTAAGTTTTAGCTACCTGGCCGTGAATTGAAGGGAATTTGGGTGGAGGGCATGTGGACCTGTATCATGCAACATGGTGGCATCATCCCCGAGATTTGGGGAACACTGGCATAACCGTGTAGGTCCAAGATCTACCATTGCAGGCTAAGTTAGATACGGTTCAGAACAAGGGACGAGACCCTGTATTCAGTAAAATGCTATATTAAGTCAGCAGTAAGACCTTGTTTTGAATCCTTGTAGCCTATTAGAATTTAAAGTCCTCAACCTTCCATTATTTTTGTCTGGTCAATATATATCTATATCTATATCTATATCTATATCTATATCTATATCTATACCTATACCTATATCTATTTATATATCTATAAATTTATATATATAAATATATACATGTATATATAAATTTATATTTATATATATAATTTAAATTTATATATATTAAATATATATTATATTACATATAATATAAATATATATTAAATTTATATATATTAAAATATATATTAAATTTATTTATATTTAAATATATTAAAATATATATTTAAATAAATATAAATTTATATATATCCAAATATATATATACATGTATATATATTTATACATATAAATATATATAAGTATTTATATATAAATTTATATATATATATACCTGTATATATATAAGAAAATATATATGTATTGTTGTTTTGTGGTTTTTGTCTGCTAAATACATATTAAAAAAACTTGCATAGACATTGTCTTTAATTCAGTTCTGTTTTATATAAGTATATTTATATTTATATAAATATAAGTATATTTATATAAATATAAATATATACATGTATATATATAAATATATATATGTATTGTGGTTTTGTGGTTTTTGTCTGCTAAGTACATATTAAAAAAACTTGCATAGACATTGTCTTTAATTCAGTTCTGTTTTATATAAATATATTTATATTTATATAAATATAAATATATTTATTTTTATATAAATATATACATGTATATATGTAAATATATATATGTATTGTTGTTTTGTGGTTTTTGTCTGCTAAATACATATTAAAAAACACTTGCATAGACGTTGTCTTTAATTCAGTTCTGTTTTTGTTTTTCTCGATTGTTACATGTAGGCACTGTTCATATCCATGGATGTTCATTTTATACTAGATGTTTAAAAGTTGCTTTTTGATACTGTATCTTCTTTATTCGAATTAGAGAAGTAATAGAACTTTCCATTCATATATGTTTTTTCCTGAGGGTAATCTGCTTTATTAGTCAAGCAGTTCTTTTACTGACTCTATGTCCCCGGATAGACATTTCTTTAGAGCTGATGACAAGAAGTGTGATACCATGCAGGTTTTTTTTTTTTTTTTGTCTGTCCTTAGACTGCCCTCTTCTATTTCCATGTGAATCTCATTGCAGAAGGATGGAAGTAATTAATTAGCCAATTTGTAAGTAATTCTTGCTGACAAGCGGGCCACCTTCCTTTAACAAGAGCAATCTAGGGGACATGTAGTAAATCCATTAATTAAATTGAACACAAAACCAAGGACTTTCAGGGATCATGTTTCTTTTGTAAAGCAAATCGTCATTTTATGATTAATAATTACGTTGCAATCATTTAATCGTAAATAGTGCCTGATTCTGAAGATACATGTATAAGCCAACATTTAACATCAGACGTCATTGTATGCTTGAGCCCGGACGTTTCTACCATTAGATTTTTCAGGTGACCATTTCCCCATGGATATTATCAAAGAGGAAGTTTTTCTGGAGGGGTAAGTCTTCCCCTGTCTCCTCGGAAACCTCTCCCAAAAGAGAGAATATACCGATGAAGGTAACTTGCATCCTAATATCCAGGGCTGTATCGCTGGTGCGACCAGAATACCACTTTCCACTTCAGAAAGATGTGATCACACAGGAGGATAACTATTGCAGACTGTCCCGACTCACTGCAGAGGAAGAAGGTAAGTAAGGTCTCGGTAATGCAGTCAGATAGATCCTGTGTGACGGAATCGGAGGCCACCGCGAGGCTCTCTGCCTGCGGGAGTAGGGGCTTCCTATGGAACTGCGGCCCTGTCCGCTTTGCCTGATACACCGTTACGTTTCTGTGAACACAGGGGCCACCGTTGGCAATGTGTTCTGTGAACACAGGGGCACCGTTTCGCAATGAAAACAGCGGTGAATGGTTACCTCCGCAAATGGGTGTCGACTCTACGCATCTACAAATCAGAATGAAGGTTGAGTTGGCGCTACGTATTTCAAGGTAGAGATTTCCCAAAGAGAGGCAGTGAAGTGCTCCGTGGTGGCTTGTATCACACTGGTGGTCGCTGGTGGGGAGAGTGCGGGTGGGGACCTCAGGTGGCTGGGCAGGGGCAGGGGCAGGGAGCTTGGGCGAGCTCTGCGGCAGCCTGGGGCCAGGAAGCAGGGGAGAGGAGGAGGAGGAGGTACAAGCAGGTGTGTGTGGATGGGCAGGGGAACTCAAGACGCTGCCTTTCCTGGAGGACAGAATGGGAGGGTCTGACCGCCACGTGGGGACCAAAGTATGGCTCCGTGTGAAGCATCAGAGAAAACCTCAGGAGACATGGGCAGACAGCATGTTGCACGTGAGGTTAACATAGGAATAACTCAGACTGCACAGGGCGCCCGGGTGGCTCAGTCGGTTGAGCGTCAGACTTCGGCTCGGGTCACGATCTCACGGGTTTGTGGGTTCAAGCCCCCATTGGGCACTGTGCTGACAGCCCAGAGCCAGGAGCCTGCTTCGGATTCTGTGTCTCCCTCTCTCTCTGACCCTCCCCCACCCCTGCTCACTCTCTCTCTCTCTCAAAATTAAATAAACATTAAAAAAAAAAAAAAAAAAGGAAAAACTCAGACTGCAAAGCCAAGTTTAAAATGAGAGAAACAAGGAATCCGAGGAACAGCAGAGAGGACAATGTGTATCAGAACCCGAGCTGAGGATCCCTGAGCTCTGACCGTAACAGGCGCCGCCCTGGACAATGGGGCTGCTATGACCGTGGGTCACCAGCGTGGCTGAGCTCCAATGCCCCGCACAGCACTTTCATCCGGGAAGACTCAGTAGGGGTAGTCGAAGCTTTAATGCAAATCAGTGCATGAAATTAAAGAAGAGAAACCAAAAGTTTCGATCCAAAAGCCAAAATGTTTTCCTTCATTTCAAAATCCACGGTGAGTGGGATAATATTATATTATCATCCAGGAAAAATCTGGCTTGATATGGGTAGATAAGCAGAATATTTAGATTTTTTTTTTTAAGAGGAACAGAGATTTATTACATGCTACTTCTCTATGTGAAGAGCTGATTTTTAAAGGAAGCTATCCTCTTCCAGGAGTTAAGTTATGAACTGGTAAATGTATATTTATGATACTGAGCATTCAGTCATTCATTTCTTCCTTTAGACAACTGTTTCCTGATTGTCTACCTTGCTGTTGACTCTGTGCCAAACCCTGGCATCGCAATGATTAGACATGCCAACGGTGGTCCCTGTGTTCACAGAGCCCCCTCCCCCCTTTCCCCAGTTAGGGGAGAAGACAATAGTCAAACAATCATTCCATCAACTGCAAAGCTGAAACCAAACTAGAGGATATTTTATAGAAGGGACCCTTGCCTCAGAGCCACGAGAAGTCATAACTAAGAAACTGACAATTTCTTAAAAAAAATTTTTTTTAATGTTTATTTATTTTGAGAGAGAGAGAGAGA